>NC_041397.2:12584455-12950572 GCF_900747795.2 Erpetoichthys calabaricus | reverse complement strand
GGCAGAAAACAAGAATGTGGAGAGCTTAGTTACTTCAAAGGGTACTCCTGGCATGTTAATTCCGAGGAAGCAGCACATTACTGAATGCACTGAAAAGGGACATAAAGAACAGTTGCCTCTGGTGCAGAAACTGTTAGTGATGGACAGTGAGTATGTAAAACCCTATGATTTTCTGTTAAAAGTTAACAATGTAAAAATCAAGATGCAAATTGATACAGATGCTGCCATATCTATATGATTCCAATGGATGTTCTGCTAAAAACTTATACATCAGAAAATCTAACAGCTTTGGGTAAGCTACTTGTAAATGTAGAAAATGAGGGGAAGCTGGTTCATTTGCCCCTACTGGCTGTGAATGGGCTAGAGATGCTTTAATAGAGTGAAACTGGATTCCTCATCTAAGGCTAAAAAGTGTTGGTATATGTCAGGTAATTGATCAAATCGAGGCACTGCAGCCAAAATATGGTTGAATTTTTGATGAAGAAATGGGATATGTAAAAGGTATCCAGTCCATACTGTATGTATCTAAAAAGGCCATTCCGAAAATTTGAAAAGCAAGGTCTGTGCCATATGCAATTTGAGATGCAGTGGATAAACAGTTGGACCTTTTAGTACAAAAAGGAGCATTGACCCTATTATCGTGTGCAGAATGGCAGCTCCAGTTGTATGTACAGTAATCCCTCCTCCATCGCGGGGGTTGCGTTCCAGAGCCACCCGCGAAATAAGAAAATCCGCGAAGTAGAAATCATATGTTTATATGGTTATTTTTATATTGTCATGCTTGGGTCACAGATTTGCGCAGAAACACAGGAGGTTGTAGAGAGACAGGAACGTTATTCAAACACTGCAAACAAACATTTGTCTCTTTTTCAAAAGTTTAAACTGTGCTCCATGACAAGACAGAGATGACAGTTCTGTCTCACAATTAAAAGAATGCAAACATATCTTCCTCTTCAACGGAGTGCGCGTCAGAGAGAGAAAAGCAAACAAATCAAATAGGGCTGTTTTAAGTATGCGAAGCACCGCCGCCGGTACAAAGCTGTTGAAGGCGGCAGCTCACACCCCCTCCATCAGGAGCAGGAAGAGAGAGCCAGAGAAAAACAAAGTCAAAAATCAATACGTGCCCTTTGAGCTCTTAAGTATGTGAAGCACCGTGCAGCATGTCCTTCGGGAAGCAGCTGCACACAGAAGGTAGCAACGTCCCTATCGTCTAGGTGCGCGAACAGCCCCCCTGCTCACACCCCCCTACGTCAGCAAAAGAGAGAGAGAGAGAGAAAGTAAGTTGGGTAGCTTCTCAGCCATCTGCCAATAGCGTCCCTTGTATGAAATCAACTGGGCAAACCAACTGAGGAAGCATGTACCAGAAATTAAAAGACCCATTGTCCACAGAAACCCGCGAAGCAGCGAAAAATCCGCGATATATATTTAAATATGCTTACACATAAAATCCGCGATGGAGTGAAGCCGCGAAAGGTGAAGCGCGATAAAGTGAGGGATCACTGTACCCCGAAGTCAGATGAAAGTATACATATTTGTGGGGACTATAAGGTCACCATTAACCTGTGGTAGATTCCTATCCTTTTCCACACAGTCAGAATTTGTTTGCAAGACTTGCTAATGGTAAACAGTTTAGTAAAATTAATTTAGCATAAGCAGATCAACCAATTGAACTGCATAAGAAAAGCAGGGCATATTTAAATATTAACACACAGAAGGCACTGTTTCAGGTAAACAAATTGCCCTATGGAGAAGCCAGTGCCCCTGCCATTTTCCAGTCCATAATGGACATAGTTTTATGGGATCTGAATGGAGTGATCTGCTATTTGGATGATAATTTGGTTACGGGGCACAACCAGGAGGAGCACTTAAAGAATCTGGAAGCTGTACTGAACAGGCTAAACCAATACGGGTTTAGGGTTAAGTATTTAGGGCACATAACTGATAGCGAAGGAATAAGGCCTATGACAGAAAACACTGAGGCAACTGAGAAGGCCCCCACACCCCAGAATGTATCAGAACTGAGGTCGTTCCTAGATCAAGTGAACTATTATGGAAAATTTATTCCCAGCTTTTCTACACTTATTAAATTTATGAAAGAGTTACTGCAGAAGAAACAAAAATGGGTTTGGTCAGACCAGATACATTCGTTTTTGTGAAAACCAACTTTGTTGAGAAAAATTACTGGTTCATTTTGATCCGAGCTTGCCTTGTCCATAGCCTGCGATGCTTCATCCTATGGAGTGGAAGCTGTTGTTGCACACAAGTGCATAGATGGGACAGAGAGACCCATTGCATGTGCTTCTTGGACACTCAGTAAGGCTGAGAAAAAGAAGAAAAATTGCACATCAAAAAGGAGGCAGTTGCTATTGTTTTTGGGCTGTTAAAATTAGTAAATATCTGTGTGGCAGACAATTTAAGTTAGTCACTTATCACAAGCTCCTAGTCAAAATTTTAGGTCCAAAAACGGCAATTCCCACTTTAGCTGCTGCAAGACTACAAAGATGGACATTAACCTTGGCATCTTATTAATATGAGATTCAAATTGAAAAATATGCCGAGCACGGTAATGCTGAATCAAGACTGCTGTTAAAAAAGCTTAGAATATAAAGTGTCATTCTTAGGTACTCTTCCAGTTTCAGCAGTAGATACTGCTCAAGCAACACCTACAGATTCACTGTTGAAGAAGGTGAAATTCTATACACTGAGTGGGTGGCCAGAGTAGCTGAGTGAGGATGAATTGAAGCCTTTTTTTCAGAGGAAAACAGAAGTAACAGTAGAGAACAATTGTGTACATTGGGGGCTGAGAGTGGTAATTCCAGCATCGTGACATAGTACCCAACTGGATGGATTACGTGGGGAACACTCAGGAATAGTAAAAATGAATGTGATAGCCTGGAGTCATTTTTGGTGGTCAGCATTAGATAGGCAGATAGAGGAGTGGGTGGCTGTGTGCAGATCCTGGCAAGAAAATAGGAATCTGCCAGAAAAAGCACCCGTACATTCATTAAGTTGGGCTGAAAGAGCCTGGCAGAGGTTTTGAGAAAGATATTTGCTGCCGATAGTCATCTGGAAGAGATAGTATCAGACAATGGTCCACAATTTAAGTCTTCTGTAATTGCTGAGTTCCTTAGACTAAATGCAATGAAACACAATACTTCAGCTCCCTATTGTCCGCAAAGCAATGAAACTGCAGAACATATGGTGCAAATATTCAAACTAGAATTGGAAAAACAAACAAGGTGCCAGAGATCATTAGAGCAAAATATAGCTAATTTCTTGTTTGCTTATCATACCACACCTCATGCCATAAAAGGAAAGAAATTTGATATTGGGCTTATAAAAATTGATATCAAGCTTTTAAAATTTGATATAGAACTTTAGAAATTTGATATCAAGCATTTGAAATGTAATATCACAATTTTGTAATTTGATATGACAGCTTAAATGCTAATATATATGCATTTTAAACGCTCACATCATTTTTTGTCATTTTGATATCCCGTTTACGAAATTTGATATCAGGTTTATAAAATGTGATATGAAGCTTCTAAAAATTGATATCAAGCTTTTAAAATTTGATATAGCACTTTGAAATTTGATATCAAGTGTTTGAAATGTAATATCACAATTTTGCAATTTGATATGACAGCTTAAATGCTAATATATATGCATTTTAAACGCTCACATCATTTTTTGTCATTTTGATATCCCGTTTACGAAATTTAGATATCAGGTTTATAAAATGTGATACGACGCTTCTAATAATTGATATCAAGCTTTTAAAATTTAATATAGCACTTTAGAAATTTGATATCAACTGTTTGAAATGTAATATCACAATTTTGCAATTTGATATGACAGCTTAAATGCTAATATATATGCATTTTAAACGCTCACATCATTTTTTGTCATTTTGATATCACGTTTACGAAATTTGATATCAGGTTTATAAAATTTGATATGACGCTTCTAAAATTTGATATCAAGCTTTTGAAATTCGATATGAGAGCTTAAATGGTAATATATATGCATTTTAAACTCCCATATCATATTCTGTAATTTTGATACCATGTTTATGAAATTTGATATGAGGTATAAAATTCGATACCACACTTTTAAAGTTTGATATCACGCTTTTAAAATTTGATATTGAGCTTTTAAGATTTAATATCACGCTTTTGAAATTTGATATCGCATATCAAAAGCTCAATATCAAATTTTGAAAACTGGATATCAAATTTCAAAAGAGTGAGTGATATTAAATTTCATAAAAGGGAAAATTGATTAAATGTTAAAATGGCCTGCCATAATATATTAGCATTTAAGCTTTCTTTTTTGAAATTAAGTTTCAAAAGCCCGATATCAAATTTTAAAAGCATGATATCAAATTTTAAAAGCTTGACATCAAATTTAAAATAGACCTTTCCAGCATTGTAACTGCTGATATCAAAGAAAATGGATAAAATGTTAAAATTGGGCTGCCATAATGTGGAGCTGTTTCTTATTAGTCAGGTACAGACCCCGTGATCAGTAATGAAGCAACCGTTTTACAAAATTAGGAGAGAAAGAAAGAACAGGATAATGAAAACCAGGGGGGAACTAGAGAATTTATCCCCCAACAGAGCGTGTTAGTTAGAATGTACCAGGATAAAGGCTACTCAAGTTGGGGGCCAGGTAAAATTATAAAAAAAATTGGACAGTGTCCTGTACCTTGTACAGGTGATGAAATGGCATGTAAATTAATTGTTAGCTATAGGGGTGGAACCTGAACTGGACAGTGAAGCGGAAACTAGTGCAGCAGAATGGGAAACATCCATACCAATTACTGCCAATGTTCCTGAGACAGAACCTACCGGGGTTGAGCCGGATATCAATGAGGGGAATGCTGGTAATCCCGAGCAAAATCTTACGCCCCCAGCAGAAATTTCTGAAGAGATTATTGGGGTTTGTCCACAATAGATGAGAAAGCCACCTGAGAGGCTGATGTTAAAAGTGTCATTTTGATTAGTGGGATGGGGATGATGTTTGATAGGACTTCTTTGTTGTTTTGTCTGTTTTTAAAAAAGACTTTTATTTTGGAACTGAAAGGGTTGCTATAGTGCATACCTATATAAGGTAATACATCGAACCAATGTTATATTGATTGCATCAGTCTGTTCATTGATATGTCGAGGCTCATGTTTGATATAAAGTAGTTGTCAATTGGATTTGTCTCTGGACTCTCATTACTTTCTGTTGTGAGTGCTGCCCTGAATCGACTTACTTACCTGAGACACAATACTGTCGTACACCAATAAGCCTGGTCCCAAAGCCATTGTTGTACAAAGAGCTGAATCCAATTACACCCAATTGATAACTTTTCAACTTCCCACACAACATCTGGTGTTGTCCCTGTAAAAGGTCCACATATTCACACCTTTTAAGATTCTGTACGTTTTGTTTTATTATTTTTAACTTCATCTGTGATTTTTCCTTTCCTGTTATTTTTTCACACTTAGTCCCTTTTTTGAAGTTTTCCCACATTATATATACTGCTTTATAGGGAATGACTAGGGTGCCCAACTGTAATACATACTTTTTTATTCACCAGTTAAGCACAATCTACCAGTGTCCATTTGGAGTTCACATATGGAAAACTGGGCTCTGGGCACATCAGCACAACAAATGGCATCTATTACTAATATAACCAGCTTACAGAAAAAACAAACAAAAAGTGACTAAGGTAAGAGCAAAGCTTATTTGAGAGCACTTGTAATCTTCTTTTGAATATATTGGCATTACTGATCATGTTGAAAACATTTTTATTTTATTTCTGTAGTTAGACATTCAGCATTTCAAACGGATCTGTGAGCAATGCTAAACCCAGACGTCACTGATGAATAATACAGTGTTAGTGAAAAAAATATGCAAAACTCTCATAGTGCAATTAATCCATTAGTGCGGCCCCATGAGTGGTAATTGAAAGTTTAAAAAACAGCAGTTTGGCCTCATTCACAAACTCCATAAAAGCTTTAAAAATTATCACCCAGTGTGTCCCTGCATTGCGCCACATCACTCATATATGTTGATTAATGTAAAGAATGGCACACACGTGCAACTGTGTTTTTTCAATACATTTTCAAGGTTTTTCATCATTCACCTTATTAATGTATTTCTTTTTAACTGAATGTCCTTAATGGCAACTGAGATTTCTTTTTTGCTGTGAAGGTTTTAATGTTTTGTTTTCTGAATTGTAGAGAGAAAGTCATTCTGTGTTTACCTTTCACGCATACAGTACATGCTAGAATTGCAGACTGGACACAGAAACACTTTGAAAGTAATTAGACAAAAAATAATAATGCATTCATTCCTTGGGGTAATGTTAAGTTTTCAGTCTCTTCAATCATTTCAGCTGAAATACTATAATTATCAAATACACAATAAAATTTATCAAACTGGTGGCGAATTTATCATGGCCAGTCCATTTCATTCCATATTCACTGTAGCATATATGGGGTCTATACAGAGAGCCAAATGCTAGAGAAATATTTAAAATGTACTCATCAAGAATTAAACACACAAATAGCAATAAAGCATATGAAAACAAATGCAAAGAATACACTAAATGGACAATTAGGCAATTGAATAAAGTAAATAGTCAAATTTATTAATCATTTTTTACCAAATATTCTGGCAATCAACCGGCAAGTACTCCATGATCATCTGGTATATCACAATCTGCTGGTTCACCATCCCTGGATTATGACATTTTGCCTATCTTGTACCTGCTTTGTGGATTACAGACTTGATAAAATTAACACTGGGGTTTATACAGAATGTGGCACAGTGCACAGCAGTCATCTGGCCTATTCTTGCCTACCCAGAAGGTTAGGCTGTATGCATTCCCTGCCAAAGGTTCCTGATTGGTGACCGTTGTAGCTTAAATATTTCATGCATTTTTCACAGCTCAGACAGTACAGTTTCTTTACTAAGCTCAGTGAAAAACTGTCCCAAATGTCTTACTTTTCTTTCTTTTCAAGTCCATCACACTGGCCAGTTTTGAATGTCCTTTGCATGTTTGTCAGCTCCATTTTCCCAACATACTTTGAGTGCTTGAAAATTGCATCACAAAAATATCTGTTGGATTTTTAATGTACAGTCATATGAAAAAGTTTGGGAACCCCTCTCAGCCTGCATAATAATTGACTCTCCTTTCAACAAACAAGATAACAGTGGTCTGTCTTTCATTTCCTAGGAACATCTGAGTACTGCGGTGTTTTCAGAACAAAGATTTTTAGTGAAGCATTATTTAATTGTATGAAACTAAATCAAATGTGAAAAACTGGCTGTGCAAAAATGTGGGTCCCCTTGTCATTTTGCTGATTTGAATGCCTGTCACTGCTCAATGCTGATTACTTGTAACACCAAATTGGTTGGATGAGCTCGTTAAGCCTTGAACTTCATAGACAGTTGTGTCCAATCATGAGATATAAAGGTATTTAAGGTGGTCAATTGCAAGTTGTGCTTCCCTTTGATTCTCCACTGAAGGGTGACAGCATGGGATCCTCAAAAGATCTGAAAAGAAAGATTGTTCACTCTCATGATTTAGGGGAAGGCTACAAAAAGCCATCTCAGAGGTTTACACTGTCAGTTTCAACTGGAAGGAATGGAATCAGAAAATGGAAGTCCACAGGCACAGTTACTGTAAAACCCAGCAGGTCTGGCAGGCCAAGAAAAATACAGGAGCGGCATATGAGCAGGATTGTGAGAATGGTGACAGACAACCCACAGATCACCTCCAAAGACCTGCAAGAACATCTTGCTGCAGATGGTGTATCTGGACATCGTTCTAAAATTCAGCCCAATTTGCACAAAGAAAATCTGTATGGCAGGGTGATGAGAAAGAAGCCCTTTCTGCACTCACGCCACAAACAGAGTCGCTTGTTGTATGCCAATGCTCATTTAGACAAGATTCATTTTGGAACAAAGTGCTTTGGACTGATGAGACAAAAATTGACTTATTTGGTCATAACCAAAAGCGCTTTGCATGGCGGAAGAAGAACACCGCATTCCAAGAAAAACACCTGCTACCTACTGTCATATTTGGTGGAGGTTCCATCATGCTGTGGGGCCGTGTGGCTAGTTCAGGGACTGGGGCCCTTGTTAAAGTCGAGGATCGGATGAATTCAACCCAATATCAACAAATTTTTCAGGATAATGTTCAAGCATCAGTCACAAAGTTGAAGTTATGCAGGGGTTGGATATTCCAACAAGACAATGACCGAAAACACATTTCAAAATCTACAAAGGCATTCATTTTATTTATAGAGCACTTTACATTTGCAGTAAATCTCAAAGTGCAACATAAAAGTTTAAACAAAGGCAAAGCAAGATAAAAACAGAGATAAAACAACAATAATTATAGCATTCTTGTTAATAAGCTTTCCTAAATAGAAATGTCTTTAGCTTTTTTTTAAAACAGCCCACAATCTGCTGTGTTCTCAGGCTCTCTGGTAAGCCATTCCAGAGCCATGGAGCAGCGGCTGCAAAGGCTCAGTCTCCCATTATATGAAGTTTGGTCACAGGGGGCGAAGGCGGTAGGTATTTGAAAAACTGAGGTTTCTTGTAGTGGATTGTAATATAAGGAGTTCCTTGAGATATTGTGGAGCATTTCCATGAATACACTGGTGAGTAAACAAACAGAGTTTGTATTCAATTTGGAGATGGATAGGGAGCCAATGAAGTGATCGAAGGATTTGTGAAATGTGTTCATATTTCCGCACCCTCATCAGGATTCTTGCAGCACTATTTTGAATTTGTTGGAGCTTTTGAAGGCTCTTGTTGGGTATCCCGATGAGGAGTGCATTACAATAGTCCAGCCTGGAGGAGACAAAGGCATGAATCAGCTTTTCTGCATCACAGAGGGAGAGGTAGGGATGGAGTTTGGCTATGTTTCGGAGATGAAGGAATGCAACTTTACAAAAGTGATGGATATGTGTGTCAAATGACAGATGGGAGTCTAACTTGACACCCAGATTTGTAACAGAAGGGGAGAAGGTAATAGTATGGTCAGAAAAGGAAATACAATTTACAGAGGAACGAAGTTGATGGGGGGTGCCAATTAAAAGAGCTTCAGTTTTGGTGCTGTTCAGCTTGAGGAAGTACTTGGACATCCAGACCTCAATCTCATCCAAGCAAGAGGAAAAAGTTGATGGAGGTGTAAGAGAAGTCAAATCCAGTCTCACATAGAGCTGCGCATCATCTGTATAGCAATGGAATGAAACTCTATGCTAACGGATGATGTGGCCCAGGGGTAGCATATAGATATTAAAGATGGTCGGTCCAAGAACTGATCCTTGTGGGACCCCACAGGTGACAGTGTGGGTATGAGATTTAGCATCCCCTAAAGCCACATACTTAGCCCTGTCTGTAAGATAGAACTCAAACCACTCCTAAGCAATGCCAGAAAGTCCAATTGTATAGTGAAGATGATGAAGGAGAATATTATGATCTATCGCAGCGTTTCCCAACCTTTAAGTATTTGCGACCCGAGTTTTCATAAAAGTTGTAATCACGCCCCCTTAAGGTTTTTTTGAAAGGAGCCCACTAATACCAATTTGTTCTTTTTTAATTAATGATATATCATAGATGCATATTTTATTATACCTACTGTCGCAGATGGCTGGGGGGGCGACCCAGCCGGGACACCCCGGAGGACCGGAAGAGGGCTTACGCCTTCCCCAGACCACATGGGGGCGACCGCCCTGGTTGCTATGGGGACCATGGGTACAGAGCTGTGAAGCTCAACCCTGTAGGGGCCCGTGGTCACCTCCAGGGGGCAGCCTTTGGAGCCCTGGACCTCAGCACTTCCGCCACACCTGGAAGTGCTGGGGGAAAGAGGATCGGGGACACCCGGAGTGCTTCAGGGTATGCAGCCGGCACTTCCGCCACACTGGGGAGTGCCGATGGAAGATTACCGGGAAGCACCTGGAGCACATCCGGGTGATTATAAAAGGGGCCGCCTCCCTTCATTCAGGGCTGGGGTCAGGTGGAAGAGGAAGGAAGTCGAAGGAGAGGAGTGGAGGTGGTCCTGAGAGAGAAGGCATTTTATTGAGGGCCTGGACTGGGGTGATTGGTGCTGCGGCACTGGGTTGTGTGCTTCATATTACTTGTAAATAGTGTAAATAAACGTGTGTTGGGTGACTTTAAAATGATGTCTGTCTGTCTGTGTCCGGGCCAGGTTCCACACTATCTATCTATCTATCTATCTATCTATCTATCTATCTATCTATCTATAAGTCAAGTCAAGTCATTTTTATATAGCAGTCTTCACTAAAAAAAACTATGACAAATAAAGTCCCAAATGCCTTTGGAGCCCTGGACCTCAGCACTTCCGCCACACCCGGAAGTGCTGGGGGGAAAAGAAGCGGGGACACCTGGAGTGCTTCCGGGTGCGCAGCCAGCACTTCCGCCACACTGGGGAGTGCCAGTGGAAGATTGCTGGGAAGCACCTGGAGCACATCCAGGTGGTGATAAAAGGGGCCGCCTTCCTCCATTCGGAAGCGAGAGTCGGGTGAGGAGAAGGACAGAGCTCAGGGAAAGAGGAGAAGAGGTGGCCTGATGGAGAGAAAGGCATTCGAGTTGGTCTGGACTTTGGGGACTTTTGGGGGTTTTTGAGGTGCACTTGTGTAAATAATATGTATAATAAACGTGTTGTGGGTGACATCAACGTATCCGCCTGTATGTGTCCGGGCCAGCTTCCACACTACTTAACTTTTATCGACATTTATCTAACTCTATATTTATTTTTCTAGTATCAGAATGTAGTTTAAGTTAATTTGTTTTGGTTTCAATAGATGTATTTTTCATATTTTCAATTCTTGTTTTCTTTTTTCACATCTTCACGCCCCCCTAGGGGGGCCCGCCCACAGTTTGAGAACCACTGATCTATCGTATCAAATGCAGCTGTAAGGTCCAGGAGGATAAGGAGTGATGGAGAGCCTTGGTCAGCAGCCATCAGGAGGTCATTGGTGACTCTGACCGGGGCTGTCTCTGTACTATGAGAAGTTCAAAAACCAGATTGAAATTTTTCAAACAGATTGAATTTTTTGAGGTGATCCTAAAGCTGAACCAAAACAACCTTTTCCAAAACCTTAGATGAAAATGGAAGGTTGGAGATTGGATGATAGTTTGCTATCACTTCAGGATCCAAAGAGGATTTTTTTAAATAAGGTCTAATTTTTCAGTTTTCAAGGCCAGTGGGACTAAGCCGCTCTGGAGAGAGTGATTAATGATATCAGCAATAAGTGGGCTTATATCTGATACATTAGCTTTTAACAGAGGAGTAGGAAAAGGGTCCAATGAACACGTTGAAGGTCTCATCCTCTGTATGATGTCCTCAACTTCTTTAACTGTGGTACAGAGGAACTGGGAAAGGCAGCCCACTTGCTTTGATGTAGAAACATCCAGCGATGGAGGGCTGGAGGCAGACAATGAGAAGCGGATGATGTCCACTTTAGCGGTGAAATATTCAATAAAATTATCGCACTGCTCCTCTGTGAAATTATTGCAGGCGTAGGTGTGAGGATTGAGTAAATGATTTATCACGGAAAAAAGTTGTTTGGAATTTCCAGGACTGTTGTTGATTCAGTTTGAATAGTATTGACATCTGGCAGTGGTCAGTGCCCTGGAGTTGTTTTTTTGGAGTTCCCGATAAGTTAATTTGTGGACCGTTGAACTGGTTGCAACAAAACGCCACTCGAGGGCTCGCCCAGCTGTTTTCATCTGTCGAAGCTCATTTGTAAACCATGGAGCAGATTTTATAAAAAAGACCACTCGTGATTTAACTGGGGCATGAGTCTCAAGGATGTTGTGGAGCCCATTGTTGTAGTAATCGACTAATTCACTGACAGAAGAAAGGTGGGGAGCAATGGAGAAGTTCTTAATGTCAGCATTTAAATCAGTCAGATTTATTTTTTTCAGGTTCCTGAAGCGGATACAGCGCTGTGGTTTAGAGTACAGTGAAAATGTGGGTAAATCCATTGAGACAATTTTGTGATCGGAAACACCCAGATCAAGTACTTGGAGGTCAGAGATGAGGACCGAGTCAGTAATGACTAAATCGAGGGTATGGCCCTTGTTGTGAGTGGGGACCTCGACAAGTTGCCTCAGATTTAGGCTGTCCAGGAGCTCTATGAGCTGGGCAGCAGAATAATTAGAGGGTGTGCCCACATAAATGTTCAGATCTCCAAGAATCAGTACATTTGATGATGTTGTACAGAAAGATGATAGCAGCTCATTCATTTCCGTAATGAAATCAGGGTGTTGTTTTGGTAGTCGGTAAATAAGAAGTATTGTTATAAAAAGTGGATGCTTGCAATTAATTGTCAGGCATTCAAATGTTGAGAATTTAGGATGGGGGAGAAGTGATAATTGCAAACCTATCCAATGGATTACACCCAGACCACCGCCACGTCCAGAGTTGCGGGCCTTTTCAAGGTAGGTGTACCCAGGAGGGGCAGGACTCATTGAAAACTGAGTATACCTCGGATTTATGCCAGGTCTCAGTCAAACAAATAATGTCAATCCCCCTGTCTACAGTGTGATTATAAATTAGACAGGCTTTATTTGTCAGGGACTGAAAATTAGAAAGTTCAACTTTGATGTTTAGCGAGGTGTTGCTTTTAACCAGAGGACAAAGAAAGCTGAAACTCACTCCAGGCTTTCCGTCTTCCCTGGACCGCCGCCAAGCAGTGTTTTTAGTCTCCGTGGTAATGGTGCTCAGATGACATGTTCGGGCTGCCACGGAGCGAGATGCTGCTGACCATAAGGACAGAATGGAGCTCCCGGTCTTGATGTAAACAAACCGCCGACCAGACCCCCTATGGACGTAGTGGGGGCGACAGAGGAGTCCAAGTTGTTTGATGACTGTGATGTCTAATGGAACAGTTGCGATGGCAGAATAGTTGGCCGTAGTCCTTATGTGCTCAGTTGGACAGCTGTGGTTCAAATTGCAAAGGACTCCAGAAGCAAGACAATCACCAAGATCCCAATGGCAGAGCCGAAATTCAGAAAATGTAATAGCGGGCCGATACAGGCCAGCACTGATGACACAGCGTAAGTCGGGCCAACAAATGCCACAGGTAGGATTTCTCCAAAAGCAACGATATTAAATGCTGTAAGGCGTTAACAGCAAGTTACAGCCGTTAAATGCAAAAGTTCAGTATAATATTCACAAAACAGCTGCAATCAAAATGACATTCAAGTAATAAAAATACTTAAGTAATGAATACAGCGTGGAGAAGCAGCGAACAGCCAGTGCCTGCATCCTCTCCCCAGCCGGAAGTGATATCGCAGAGGGAGAAGTACAATGTTCTGAAATGGCCGTCACAGTCCTCTGACTTGAATATCATCGAAAATCTATAGGATGATTTGAAGCAGGCTGTCCATGCTCGGCAGCCATCACATTTAACTGAACTGGAGAGATTTTGTATGGAAGAATATTCAAAAATACCTCCATCCAGAATCCAGACACTCCTCAAAGGCTATAGGAGGACAACGTCTAGAGGCTGTTAGATTAGCAAAAGGAGGCTCAACTAAGTATTGATGCCATATCTCTGTTGGGGTGCCCAAATGTATGCACCTGTCTAATTTTGTTATGATGCATATTGCATATTTTATGTTAATCCAATAAACTTAATGTCACTGCTGAAATCCTACTGTTTCCATAAGGCATGTCATATATTAAAAGGAAGTTGCTACTTTGAAAGCTCAGCCAATGATAAACAAAAATCCAAAGAATTAAGAAGGGTTCCCAAACTTTTTCATATGACTGTATAAACAGAGTAGAATTTGTATAATGTAATGTTTTTGTTCATATTCAAAGTAAACGTTTCTTATACTGCAGTTTGATTGAACATTATAGGTAAACTGTCATCTCACATTTGTCCCTAAATCTCAATTCTGACCACCTATTCAAAAATGAATGAAAAGCTCCAACAACGCAACTTTTAGGTCTCTGTCTGATCCCAGTCCTAATGCACATCTCCACATTACTCTAAAAATCCTTGTGTGCAACTCTTGGTAGATGCTTTGTGGTTCCCCCCTAACAATTAAACTCTCTACTTAGGTTCATTTATGGAGTTCAAATTAAGGCTGAAGCAGCACTTATTCTTCCCTAGTGCTTCCTGTGTTCATTTTCTAAGTAACATACTGTATATACATGTGTATTGATGCTATTCTGTCTATCAACTATGATTAATATTCAGTTTTTGTGTTTAATATTTTGATTGCCTATCAGGACATTTCCAGGGTTTACAGATGTCCAGTAGTTCCCTGCAATTTACCTTGAGTTCAGAGTTACTTGTAATTTCCTTCATTTTCGTGTGTTATTTTGAACTGTATTTCTGTTTGGTTTGTAAAGCATCTTGTAATGGTGTTCACTATGAAAGATGCAATATCTAATAGAGATCAATTTGCCAGAGGTTTCAGCCAAAGACCAATAGTAAGAACATACTGGCAGATTACATTATGTCTATGTCAGATGAAATGTGACTTGGTTGACAAAGTTGTTATTAAACGGTGATGATACTGTCGTCTTTACCAACATAAAGCGTTGGGGGTGGGGGTTCACAACAATCAGTTTACTTGAAAGCAGGATGTTGAGTCTGGCGGCTCTATCTGCTTTTATTGAGTGAACACTGAGCACTAATCTCGGAGCCAGATAAACAGAGAATATGCGCAATTGAAGAATCCAGGCAGCCTGCGCCCTCTGAACGCAGTAATTACAGCAAAGTGCTGGTGTCATGGGTGAGCGGTAGACATCCATTTCAGAATTGCTCCTACACCAACCTTGTCAAGTCTCGTATCCTATAGCTTGTTGTGAGAGGACCGCTCATTCTTTGTGCCTGTCCTAATGCTAAACACCGATCACATACCCTTTCTAGGCTTCAAGTTGATGGCCGGCATCCAATGCTGTGACAGTTTTATTACATATATTAAATAATGGCCATTGTGCTTCAGGAAGAAGGGGAAAAGAAATAAATGTGTGACGGAAACATGCGGCTTCAGCTCATAGAAAATGCTGCCCTCCCTCTCTTATGGTATGCAGAACTGTCATCTTTATGTGCCCAACAGATATTTGAAAATAAATCAATCAGGATAATCAGTATGAAGCTGTCCTTTTCTCCTGGGACTATGGTATGATCAATTTATTGTACTGACACCAGTTCTCAACTAAAGATACAAAGTATGGGCGAGATGTAAATCATCAACAACCTGAACAAGAGGAAGAATTGGGAGACTTAAGTCAGGATCCTAAAAGCTGCAGAAGTGCTTGGAAAAAAAAATGTAAATGTAACTGTACAATCACTGCAAGGAGAGAAATAAAACTGAAGTGTTCATGTGGCTGAGCACTTAAATCATCTCACTGCCATCCATGAAAGACCCAAGTGATGATTATCCTCAACTTTAAACAGTAGGCTTTTCTCTTTTCAATGAGTATTTGCAAATACAAGTCTTCCTCAATAATCTTTACATCAGCCAAAAGAAAGTATGGAGGGAAATGACAGCTATTTTATGTTAAATAGGCCAAATAATAAATTTAAAGGTAAATGTCATATCAGTTATTGTAAGTTTCATTTTTATGAATATCGCTAAGACTTCCTCATATACTATATATAAAAACCAGCAACCAGGTGAGGGACAGAAGTAAGAATAAACAGTTTATATATCAGAGTTGGGTCCATCTTTCAAAACTAATCAGGTTCAACCTCAGCCAACCCCTGGTGGCTAGACTGCCCAACTATGACTTACCTTGGAGGACACAGGCTTAACAGTTCTCTTATTGCAGTATCATAGCCTTGAAGGATAGAAATCAACTCTGTTCTCCTTACCATTCTAAATCCATAAACTCCTCTTTTATTATATAAATGATGCCCTTTCTCTCTATAGAGTACATAGCTCCTTCCTTACTTACTCTTGTTATCCTTCTGGTCATCACAAGATCTCTTTCACCAGGAGATGGAATCTGACTGTCAGCCTCTGCTTTCTTGCTTTAGCTCAAAAAATTGAATTACGTTGTCTTGTCTAACTGGATGCTAAAGAATCCTCACTTTCAAAATTCGTAAATGGAGATTGTCAGCTAGATACTCCAGTTGGCCTCTAACACAGCAGAGGAGGTGACCACTTTATGAGATTGCCATTTAATTGCTATTGTGTTGCTGTGCCCTGAGGTTGTGCACAACAGCTCCAATTCTGCGTTACGCTGCTGCCATAACTGAAGAAGAGAGATTTAATAGGATTAGCATTTTTTATACAGCAAACCCCCCTCCCCACGTTGGGCCATGACTAGAGACACGCAATCAGGCAATTCTTCTACTGACTGTGGCAACTTTTGTGTGATTGAGCAAAAGACTAAATGTGTGAGAGTGCCACACGCGTCCCCATCGCTGTCAATTTCTCTGTCCGCCACTGCAGGGTTTTTCCTTTTAGAAAGAGAGGGAGAGCGAGCGAGGAGGGGGCCCTGGGGACAGAACACAAAAGAAACTGGAGCTGACCACCGCTCAGGTGAAATTGAATTGGAAATCTTCCATGCCTCATTAACATAACAAAAGACTTTGTGTTTTAGACAAAGCCTTCCTTTTTAATGCAGAAAATCAATCTTTCTAAGGGCAGAGTCCTTGTGAGAAACTGTACAGGTGTTCCTTTCTATAGTCTCTAATCAAATGTGTCAAAACAAAGTCCAAAGTTATCCCTCTGGAAAAAGGGACCACCCCTTACCCCCTACTCTGAGCTTTCAAGGTAGCAGGCTGCTAAAATGCCAGACCAGTTTCCTCTGTAAGCTCCCACTAAGCCTTCTGCTCAGGGATGTGAAGAGCAGGAGTTCAAGTCACCACACATACACAGGTAAAACTATGTGACAAAATGAATACTCAGTGACACAAACTGCTTTCTTTCCTGCCCTTTAGCCCACAAAACTAGAAATGAGGGAGAGAGAAACAGAGATTTCCAGAATGTGACAAACAGGAGAAACAATGTCCATTCGATTTGATTTCAATTAGTCTCAAACCATTTATTAATATAATATGGAAGGCTACTCCCCCACTTCCATTTTCTGACTGTATTGTCCCTGACGGTCTTCTCCTTCTGAGGTGAAAATTCGGATTAAATTTAAGTTGCATTCAGTGTATTCAAACCCGCCATTTATTTTGAGAAATATGGAAGGGCTGTGAATACCATCACCATGCTAGAACCCTAGTTCAGGTAGGTTAACTCCTGTCTGCCCTTAGCAAACATGACAAACTGTAAAGAATTCCAGAATACTCCAGTGAGGAACTAATTTACTATTAAGGACATGGATGTTGCTATCAACAAATACAGTGTATCTGGAAACTATTCACAGCACATCACTTTTTCCACATTTTGTTATGTTACAGCCTTATTCCAGAGTGGATTAAATTAATTTTTTCCTCAGAATTCTACACACAACACCCCATAATGACAATGTGAAAAAAGTTTACTTGAGGTTTTTGCAAATTTATTAAAAATAAAAAAAACTGAGAACTCCCATGTACATAAGTATTCACAGCCCTTTGCTCAATACTTTGTCGATGCACCCTTTGGCAGCAATTATAGCCTCAAGTCTTGTTGAATATGATGCCACAAGCTTGGCACACCTATCTTGGCCAGTTTCACCCATTCCTCTTTGCAGCATCTCTCAAGCTCCATTAGGTTGGATGGGAAGCGTCTTTGCACAGCCATTTTAAGATCTCTCCAGAGATGTTCAATCGGATTCAAGTCCGGGCTCTGGCTGGGCCATTCAAGGACATTCATAGAGTTGTGTGCTTAGGGTCGTTGTCCTGCTGAAAGAAGAACCGTCACCCCAGTCTGAGGTCAAGAGCGCTCTGGAGCAGGTTTTCATCCAGGATGTCTCATTACATTGCTGTAGTCATCTTTCCCTTTATCCTGACTAGTCTTCCAGTCCCTGCCGCTGAAAAACATCCCCACAGCATGATGCTGCCACCACCATGCTTCACTGTAGAGATGGTACTGGCCTGGTGATGAGCGGTGCCTGGTTTCCTCCAAACGTGACGCCTGGCATTCACACCAAAGAGTTTAATCTTTGTCTCATCAGACCAGAGAATTTTCTTTCTCATGGTCTGAGAGTCCTTCAGGTGCCTTTTGGCAAACTCCAGACAGGCTACCATGTGCCTTTTACTAAGGAGTGGCTTCTGTCTGGCCACTCTACATACAGGCCTGATTGGTGGTTGCTGCAGAGATGGTTGTCCCTTCTGGAAGGTTCTCCTCTCTCCACAGAGGACCTCTGGAGCTCTGACAGAGTGACCATCGGGTTCTTGGTCACCTCCCTGACTAAGGCCCTCTCCCCTGATCGCTCAGTTTAGATGGCCGGCCAGCTCTAGGAAGAGTCCTAGTGGTTTCGAACTTCTTCCACTTACGGATGATGGAGGCCACTGTGCTCATCTGGGACCTTCAAAGCAGCAGAAAGATTTCTGCCTCGAGACAATCCTGTCTCGGAGGTCTACAGCCAATTCCTTTGACTTCATGCTTGGTTTGTGCTCTGACATGAACTGTCAACTGTGGGACCTTATATAGACAGGTGTGTGCCTTTTCCAAATCATGTCCAGTCAACTGAATTTACCACAGGTGGACTCCAATGAAGCTGCAGAAACATCTCAAGGATGATCAGGGGAAACAGGATGCACCTTAGCTCAGTTTTGAGCTTCATGGCAAAGGCTGTGAATACTTATGTACATGTGCTTTCTCAATTTTTTTATTTTTTAATAAATTTGCAAAAACCTCAAGTAAACTTTTTTCACATTGTCATTATGGGGTGTTGTGTGTAGAATTCTGAGGAAAAAAAATGAATTTAATCCATTTCGGAATAAGGCTGTAACATAACAAAATGTGGAAAAGAGTGATGCGCTGTGAATACTTTCCGGATGCACTGTACGTTACCTTCACTCAGACTATCCTACTAATTATTGAACAGTCTGTAATATTGGTTAAGGCAATGGACCATTAAGCAGAAGATATCCAGGTCCTGCCCATCCCAATTCACTCTGTAACCCTAATCAAGTCACTGTACTCCAACAGTAAACAACATACAGTCATATGAAAAAGTTTGGGAACCCATCTTAATTCTTTGGATTTTTGTTTATCATTGGCTGAACTTTCAAAGTAGCAACTTCCTTTTAATATATGACATGCCTTATGGAAACAGTAGTATTTCAGCAGTGACATTAAGTTTATTGGATTAACATAAAATATGCAATATGCATCATAAAATTACACAGGTGCATAAATCTGGGCACCTCAACAGAGATATGACATCAATACTTAGTTGAGCATTCTTTTGCAAATATAACAGCCTCTAGATGCTGTCGTCCTATAGCTTTTGAGGAGAGTCTGGATTCTGGATGGAGGTATTGTTGACCATTCTTCCATACAAAATTTCTCCAGTTCAGTTCAATTTGATGGACAGCATGGACAGCCTGCTTCAAATCATCCCATAGATTTTCGATGATATTCAAGTCAGGGGACTGTGACGGCCATTCCAGAACATTGTATTTCTCCTCTGCATGAATGCCTTTGTAGATTTCAAAACTGTGTTTTGGGTCATTGTCTTGTTGGAATATCCATCCTCTGCGTAACTTCAACTTTGTGACTGATGCTTGAACATTATCCTGAAGAATTTGTTGATATTGGGTGTAGTACTAGGGTGTTGTACCGTGTAAGCCATTATGAATGTAGAGAAAAGCCAAGCAAAATGACACCTTTTATTGGCTAGCTAAAAAGATTACAACATGCAAGCTTCGAGGCAACTCAGGCCCCTTCTTCTTGTCTGAAGAAGGGGGCCTGAGTTGCCTCGATAGCTTGCATATTGTAATCTTTTTAGTTAGCCAATAAAAAGGTGTCATTTTGCTTGGCTTTTCTTGATATTGGGTTGAATTCATCCGACCCTCGACTTTAACAAGGGCCCCAGTCCCTGAACTAGCCACACAGCCCCACAGCATGATGGAACCTCCACCAAATTTGACAGTAGGTAGCAGGTGTTTTTCTTGGAATGCGGTGTTTTTCTTCCGCCATGCAAAGCGCTTTTTGTTATGACCAAATAACTCAATTTTGTCTCATCAGTCCAAAGACCTATGTTCCAAAATGAATCTGGCTTGTCTAAATGAGCATTGGCATACAACAAGCGACTCTGTTTGTGACGTGAGTGCAGAAAGGGCATCTTTCTCATCACCCTGCCATACAGATTTTCTTTGTGTAAATTGCGCTGAATTGTAGAACGATGTACAGACACACCATCTGCAGCAAGATGTTCTTGCAGGTCTTTGGAGGTGATCTGTGGGTTGTCTGTAACCATTCTCACAATCCTGTGCATGTGCCACTCCTGTATTTTTCTTGGCCTGCCAGACCTGCTGGGTTTAACAGCAACTGTGCCTGTGGCCTTCCATTTCCTGATTCCATTCCTTACAGTTCAAGCTGACAGTTTAAACCTCTAAGATAGCTTTTTGTAGCCTTCCCCTAAACCAGGAGACTGAACAATCTTTGTTTTCAGATCTTTTTAGAGTTGCTTTGAGAGTCCCATGCTGTCATTCTTCAGAGGAGAGTCAAAGGGAAGGAAGCACAACTTGCAATTGACCACCTTAAATACCTTTATATCTCCTGATGGACACACCTGTCTATGAAGTTCAAGGCTAACGAGCTCATCATCCAATTTGGTGTTACAAGTAATCAGCATTGAGCAGTGACAGGCATTCAAAACAGTACAATGACAAGGGGACCCACATTTGTGCACAGCCAGTTTTTCACATTTGATTTAATTTCATACAACTAAATACTGCTTCACTAAAAATCTTTGTTCAGAAAACACCCCAGCACTCAGATGTTCCTAGGAAATGAAAGACATACCACTGTTATCTTTTTTGTTGAAAGTAGAGTAAATTATTATGCAGGCTGAGAGGGGTTCCCAAACTTTTTCATATGACTGTATATAAACAACCAAACATTTATAAAGTCCCTTGAGTATGTGTTTAGAATTAACGATTCCAAGGATTAACAAAACAACTGCGTAATGATGAGCTTTTAGCTACATCATCCCACAGCTGTGGAATTATCTGCATGTTTGAGTAAAAGCAGTCCCTTTCGGTCTCATGCATATGACCTTAGCCTATCAAACCCTGATTACAGTTGCTAATTAACCATTATTAATACATCACTGTTTTCTAGTCATAATATAATTATGAACTATTAGTGATCCTGCTGTGTTCTGCTTCTCTTGAATGTCCTGCTCTTTCACTTAATGACATTGCTGTACTTCATCCTGCTTGTATTAGTCAAAGTGGGTTTAAGAATGTAATAGTTCTATTGTATACTGTATATCTTCTTACAACTGTCACAGTTTGATGTATCTACCTTGTGCAAAGCTGGGAGAGCACAGAGAACCACTGGGGGACACACATCGGATCAGACTGGAGGGGAAACTGGTACTACCAAGGAACCAGCTCAGTCCAGACCAGAAAGTGAAAGAGAATACCGGTCATTCTATTAGAGCAACCCCAAAGAAAGATTCAAGAAGAGGGCAAGAATGGAAGTGTAGTTTATCCATGACTGAGCAGTTGAACAAGGTATAATACTTTAATTGAAGCTAACGTGACAACTTTGATAAAGGGGCCAGACTCAACATTTTTTAAAATACCTACTAGGCACATACTTTGTACAACAAAAGGGCCAGCTCAAAAACTATGAGAAAAAGGCTTTCTCTATAACTAAGAGTTTGCCTATTAAAGAGCATCATTATAGGTTTAACCAAAGGTTGTTTGGTGCTGGCGTGGCTCCCTAGTCACCACACAACGATCATTTTTAAATTGTCTTTGAATAAGATGGTGCCACAAATATGTCTATCATCTTGAACCTTACACAAATATGTGGAAATAGTGGAAGACTTCTAAAAAATGTCCAAAATGTGCATACAACTCTGCAGACTCTAATCTACTTGTATATAAACAACTAGCTTTAAACTTGATTAAAGAGGTATCACACAGAACATGTCCTCCCAGGTGGGTCACTGGCATATGGTCCTCTGGGAAGATATTGCTGGCCAGCTGCCTAGAGTGTCATTAAATGGAACAATGCTGTTGTTCATGGGCACTCAGCAGTGGTGGAGATTGAGAGCTGTATTGATCCCTCTAGATCAGGTGAACTCGTCAGATGGAAGAAATGCACTATGGACCTCAGAGAGCAGCAATTGTTTTGGATTCCAGGGAATTGCGTGACGAGTAAGCTACTTTGAAAACAAAGGGATTGCTGCCAGCTTGGAATGCAGAACTCTAGCTCCCTGGAAGCCTTGATGAATGTGTTTCTACATCAGAACTGCCGAAAAGAAATACCATACATTATATTGTCTTTTTTATGTTGCCTTATTCTCGACTATATGTATAAGCACTGATATTTTAAGTGTTCAGATAGCTTTGGTTACCGTTGTTCATGTCATACTTTTTATTTAAAACTGCAGTTTATTTGTTTTGGATTTTTTTTTTAAGGAAAAGAAGCATTTAGGAATAAGAATTCCAATGTATGTTAACTCTGCGGTGGGCTGGCGCCCTGCCCGGGGTTTGTTTCCTGCCTTGCGCCCTGTGCTGGCTGGGATTGGCTCCAGCAGACCCCCATGACCCTGTAGTTAGGATATAGCGGGTTGGACAATGGATGGATGGATGTTAACTTGTTACCTGGTGTAATAAACGACTTAAATAATGATTAGCTAAGTAACATTCTCAAACCCTGTTAATCCAACTGAGGATTGCACGATGCCAGATCCTACACAGCCAGTAAAAACTTCAAGGTAGAAACGAACCCTAGATGGCACAGCTGACCATCAGAGGGTCTAGATACACTCAAAAAGGGGCAAAATAGATTGGCTAATTAGACTCGCACACATTTTTTAGCATGCAAAAAAAAAATCTGGAGGACCAAAGCCGACATGCAGATTCCACACAGGCAATTGCCAAGAAATGGATCTGTGAGGCAGCAGCACTAACCACTGTGATAACACATGGTGCCTTCTAAATAAATGTAGCATGTTTAAAATTAAAATTAATATTTAGGTGTCAGGAAGGTCAAGGCAATGATAGTTAATTAATCAACTTCATCCATCCATTTTTCAACCCGCTGAATCCGAACACAGGGTCACGGGGGTCTGCTGGAGCTAATCCCAGCCAACACAGGGCACAAGGCAGGAAACAATCCCGGGCAGGGTGCCAACCCACCGCAGGACACACACAAACACACCCACACACCAAGCACACACTAGGGCCAATTTAGAATTGCCAATCCACCTAACCTGCATGTCTTTGGACTGTGGGAGGAAACCGGAGCGCCCGGAGGAAACCCACGCAGGACACGGGGAGAACATGCAAACTGCCACGCAGGGAGGACCCGGGAATCGAACCAGGTCCCCAGATCTCCCAACTGCGAGGCAGCAGCGCTACCCACTGCGCCACCGTGCCGCCCTTAATCAACTTTATTTAAGATATTATCATTTAAAGTAACCAAACCACTTTACAATAATGAGTGTGAAGGATTGCCGGCTTTCTACTCCGGCCCTCACCCCCAGGCCGCCAGGAGGAGCTCTCCCAGCAGCGTGGACGTGCCCCGAATTCCATCATGGACTCTGTAGTTTATATGCACAGCCCTGCTGGATACCAT
Source organism: Erpetoichthys calabaricus (assembly GCF_900747795.2). Classification (NCBI taxonomy): domain Eukaryota; kingdom Metazoa; phylum Chordata; class Cladistia; order Polypteriformes; family Polypteridae; genus Erpetoichthys; species Erpetoichthys calabaricus. The sequence goes on along the minus strand of NC_041397.2, from coordinate 12,926,866 downwards.
GGGGGCCACCAGGAGTCGCTGTAGGGAGGCTGTCAGACTCTTACGTGCCCTATAACCCGGAGGTGCGTCATGATCACATGACAGGAAACGACGTGCCTCCGGGGTGAAGAAGAGTTTTTATATGACCTGGAAGTGTTCCTAGTCACGTGGACAGAGAGGGCGAAACACTTCCGGATCAAGGACTATAAAAGGACTATGGGAAATCCAAGACGTGGAGCTGAGCTGGGTGGAAGGGTGGCAACGCGTCTGGGAGTGGAGGATTGGTTATTGTTGGTTGAATTATTGATTATTATTGAGTATTGTGGAGTGGAGGGTGCTTTGTGCACTATTATTATTATTATTATTATTATTATTAATAATAAAACTATTATTTGGACTTTTATCTGGTGTCTGACGTCTAGTCTGAGGGTTCAAGGGGTCACGGAGCCCTTAATCTGTTACATGAGGTATACATCAAAGAAGGTGTGTTAGCATGCAAAAGAGAAAAAGAACATGTAAGTGGTATCATCTGTTCTGTAAATCCTAATACAGTATCATTGTTGGACTAATCATGCCCAAAAGTGTTATCTGATGGTTACAAGAGTAGCGTAAAAACTGTGAGCCTTCCCACAACAGCAGAGATGGGGGCCCCTTCTTGAAAAATAAACATTTACACTAGAACCCCAATGAAATTTTCCCACCATTTAGCATTTTCACACATGTAACATTTTTAGGTGTGTTCATAATTAATGCACAAAGCACTTATTGTGACAGTCAATGTCCGTCTGTTTGTCTGTCTGTCAGCATGAAACAAGTCTTTTGAAACAATTTTATTGAAATGTGGCGCACTTCTTCAAAGAAGTTTGTTAAAATGTTATTTCGTTGAGATATCTCAAACAGATTGCGCTGTACAAAGTTTTAAAATTCTCCTATTGAAAAGTATTGGTACATCTGTGAACTTGTCTGTCTTAAAACAGAGAAACATTCTATGTGAATTAAACTACAAATACATACACTGTTTCAATTTAATCTTGATATAAGTCACAACAATATGTATATTTGCATGTTTTCTTCTGTTGCACCTAAGTTAGCCGCTACTGATGTCAAAGTAAAAGTTAATGAAACACCAGCAGACCGTATGTGCGGGTAGAAAGTTACTTTGCAGATGTCAGATTGCATGCATTGCCCAGATGCAAGTCCAGTCGGGCTCACACAGAAACCTTTCCACTGGCAAGCTGCTTCTGCTTTATGACTCAAATGGCAGAGAACCAGTGCCACCAGCATTTCACTCCTCCTAATGCTTTAAGTCAGTGTTTCCCATGAACCAGTGCCAGTCTGTAGAAATTTTGCAGAAGTCCACAAAAAAGGCAGGCATGCAAGTATATTAAAGCTGTTATTGCCTACTGCTGGGCCACAAAAAATTGACTATGAATAGTAGCCGGTCCGTGGAGTTCCACAGCTGACTAACCCGGAAACAACTCAATGTTCTATCTATTGTTAATTGATTGAGCCGCTCAGAACCCCACGAGGGACCTACACTCTTTGATCAAATGTTAATCAATTAAGCTGCTTGAAATTCCATGGAGAACTCCTTGGTGCATGAAGGCATTCCCTAACTGAATATGGTCCACTTGTCAAAAAGGTTGAAAACCACTGTAAATTAAATGATCTTCATAACCATATAAGTATAAAATACAAGAAAGGAAAACTAAAGATTATCTAGATATGAATGAAGAACGCTGTTGCATGCCTGTTTCACTTGCACTGTAATTTATGAGGGTCACCAGATGTTCCGCTGACAGGAAGAGTCTTGATTTTAAGCTATCCTTCCCAATAAATAACTGAAGAATATCAAAATGTCCAGTTTTTAACAGAATGACAATCTAATAATGTGTTTCAGTACCACAAAACAAACATTGTCACAATATATTTACAACTCACACGAAACTTGATTAACAACTTGTTATATTTAAACAGCATTTCTAGGAGGAACAAAAAGATGACAAAAACAGAGCAATGGCATTTATTTATTTATTTATACTACAAGCTCTGTGTGGATTTCCACGTATATATGTGAAAACATTATTTATTTATTTATTTTTTACATGAGTTTAGGCTTTATGCAAGCACATACTGTACATGCTACATGAGTGTCCCAGTTTGGAACTTTACCATAAAAGAGTGTCACATTTGCAAAATACCCTTAATGGTCATTCGCTATAATAAAGTTTGTCTTTCATTTCATGTTATTCCCTAACATTTGCTATAACTGAATAGGTTTGCAAGTCCCATTTCATCCAAATTACTATGACCACACATGTTCAACCATAGAAGGAAATAATTACAAGTTTTCATTTATTTATTTAGGTTATGTTAATTGCCACTTGCAAATTGTCATTTTATATGAATACCGGATGTTTGTGTTTGTGTGTGTGTGTGTGTGTTTATGTGCATGCGTGAGTAAGAGTGATCGACTAGACTCCTGCCTATGCCCTGTTTTTGGCTTTTTATCAAGTCCCTTTGAGTTAGCCCATGGCACCAGTGGCGTAGGAAGGCGGGTGCGGTGGGTGCGGCCCACACCGGGTACCAGCTCTGAGCGTGTGACAAAAAATTGCCGGTTTTGTATTAATGCGCCTTTTTGTTACATAAAATGATATGTCAAATAATTTACATGGGCTTTAAAAATCCCTAATTGCAGCAAATTGTGGGTGAACGATGTGATGCTGTAATGATTTAGTATTATTGTGTGGTCCGTGGGGGGAGGAGGTGTTCTGTCTCGTTTCTTTTGAACTGTGCTGGTACTCAAGTAAGCAAACAACTGGTCCTGTGACTCATTGTCTCATCCCTGCCACAAATATATCATCGCCCCAATTCGTTCTGTGCAACAAGATGATATTTTTAACCCGAACATCATAATAATATAGTCGGCGCAAAACGTTTTAGACAGTGGGGTGGGTAGGTATTGTCCACTCTAGAACCGACCATAAAGTAAACAAGTTTACTTTAGGATCATTCTACGAGCGAACGGACAATATCTCCCTCCCCATCCCACTATCTTAAGGCCCCTATATATACGAGCCGGGACACACGACGAAATCATGTGTCACAATTCTGGTTAATTGGCAATTTGGCGTAATTTTTGGCGACAAATCAGAGGCCAAGAAGGGGCAGTATTGGGAAATTATCATTTCATCAATAATCATTACAGTTTGTTGGATTAGAGCCTAGAGAACGAAACTTGTAAACAATTGAGTTTTCATTAAATTGTATTATAATAATAATAAAGTTATGCACTAGGTACTATCACTATGAAAAAAGATTTCTTACATTGTACATTAAACTGGCTTATTAATAAAAAGGCATTTTACATTTTTTTTATTTATCAAAAATTGTTTACAAAATAATTAACATTATGCCCTCTTTACTTAACCAATTGAATAAAAAAAAATGCTTTCTCAATAAATTTAATTTTATATTTTGGTGGACATGGGGGTGACAAGTTTAAACTCCGCACTGGGTGCCACCAGACCTTGCTACGCCACTGCATGGCACACTACTACCCTGAAATGGACCAAGTAGATTCTAGAACCTACCTACTGAAAACACAGCCCTCAAACGCACCTGAATTTTACGCCATGCATACATTTTCAAAATTGTTTTGGATGCTGTTGTTGACATAAAAAAGAGCCTTTTTTATGTTCACATGGAAGCTAAAAGTGACTATCATTTTTTCTGACTGGTTAGACTAATTTTGATCTTTTTTAATCTTGAATGTGCCTCACATGCACAAAATGAATGATGGAAACAGATGCAGACCAAAAGATGGTGGATGCTTCTGTACTTTAAATTATTTCAGTGCATGATATTTGAATTTGTGCGCTCATGATTGCAAGAAACCAAAGATCAGAGCTGTTGCTTGGAATGCATTTATTACTCCAAGTGTTCTGTATACAGAAACGAGTTGGCCAAAGGACAGGACACAGGACTGGTGAGAGTGATTTGGATAGTTTGGATGCAAAACAGATTTTGAAACAGGAATAGCAGTACATACTTTGAATGGTTTTGATCCTTTAACTGAAAAATGTTATTTGAGCTAAAGTGTAAATGTAGCCTTTTTGGTTTTAAATGTCGAATGAAAGGATATGCAGTGGTTTAACAATAGTGCAGTTGATATCAACAACATGGCAGTATTCATGAAAAGGAATAACAATCTGAAACTACAAAAATTACAAATAAGTTATTATTTAGTAACAATAATAATAAGCAATTCAATAGATTAAATACTTCAAACTGGATCATTCCATTAATCCTAAAAATAACTGCAGCAGGAATATATTTGGAAGAACTAAACACAGTGACAAATCCTTGATAATTTTCCACATCTAACACATTTTTGCCTCCCATCAAAGGCTACAAGGGAACTCATCTGCATCTTTGCTGAAGTCAGAAACTATTTAAACAAACATTATTTCAGAGATTAAATTAAATTAATCCTGTGCTGTGCCTGGCCTATTTGTTGCAAAAAAAAAAAACTGCTGTACCTTTAACGTATAATAATGAAACAATCCCCAATGTTGTAATTTACTTATTTCTACACAAATACTGCATATTCTTATTTCTACTTGGATCTGGAGCTGTCAGGTTGCTTGGCAAATCTTTATAAATAAGCTTGTGTTTATCTGCAATGCGCAGAGGTGAGCAAGGAGGACATGGAAAAGAAACCTCAGATTCATTGAGATGCCTGCTTCACCTGATATAAAGCATAATAATCTGCTCTGTTTATGACACCTGTAGAATTTTAGCAATTCCCTCTTCAGTTGATGCTTTAAACATACTGTAGATGTTATTTTTGGTAGGTTGGAAGTCGCCTGTTGTGCCAATTGCTTGATCAGGGTAGTGCTTTTTTCTTATGATGGATCTCTTCACTAGCTACTAGCTAACTTATACAGATATCAAGTATTATCACACTCGCCTGTCTTTTGCTTGTAACATCACGTGACACTACACACCAGTTCCTCACTTGTTTCATTAAGCCTTCTTCTTCTTTTGGCTGCTCCCATTATGGGTCGCCACAGCGGATCATCTTCTTCCATATATTTCTGTCCTCTGCACCTTGTTCTGTCACACCCATCACCTGCATGTCCCCTCTCACCACAACCATAAATCTTCTCTTAGGCCTTCCTCTTTTTCTCTTACCTGGCAGCTCTATCCTTAGCATCCTTCTCCCAATATACCCAGCATCTCTCATCTGCACATGTCCAAACAAACACAATCTCGCCTCTCTGACTTTGTCTCCCAACCGTCCAACTTGAGCTGACCTTGTAATGTACTCATTTCTAATCCTGTCCATCCTCGTGACACCCAATGCAAATCTTATCATCTTTAACTCTGCTACCTCCAGCTCTGTCTCCTGCTTTCTGGTCAGTGCCATCGTCTCCAACCCATATAACATAGCTGTTCTCATTACCATCCTGTAGACCTTCCCTTTCACTCTTGCTGACATCTATCTGTCACAAATCACTCCTGACACTCTTTTCCACCCACTCCACCCTACCTGCACTGTCTTTTTCACCTCTCTTCCACAATCCCCAGTACCTGTACTGTTCATCCCAAGTATTTAAACTCATCCACCTTCACCAACTCTACTCCTTGCATCCTCACCATTCCACTGACCTCCCTCTCATTTACACACATGTATTCTGTCTTGTTCCTACTGACCTTCATTCCTCTCCTCCCTAGGGCATATCTCCACCTCTCCAGGGTCTCCTCAACCTGCTCCCTACTATACAGATCACAATGTCATCAGCAAACATCATAGTCCACGGGGACTCCTGTCTAATCTCGTCTGACAACCTGTTCATCACCATTGCAAATAAGAAAGGGCTCAGAGCCGATCCCTGATGTAATCCTACCTCCATCATTCCTACCGCAGACCTCACCACTGTCACACTTCCCTTGTACATATCCTGTAGAACTCTTACATACTTCTCTGCCACTCCCAACTTCCTCATACAATACCACAGCTCCTCTCGAGGCACCCTGTCATACGCTTTCTCCAGGTCCACAAAGACACAATGCAACTCCTTCTGGCCTTTTCTGTACTTCTCTATCAACATCCTCAGAGGAAACATCGTATCTGTGGTGTTCTTTCTTAGCATGAAACCATACCGCTGATCTCTAATCATCACCTCACTTCTTAATCTAGCTTCCACTACTCTTTCCCATAACTTCATGCTGTGGCTCATCAATTTTATCCCCCTGTAGTTACAACAGTCCTGCACACCCCCCTTATTCTTAAATATTGACACCAGTACACTTCTTCTACACTCCTCAGGCATCCTCTCACTTTCCAAGATTCCATTAAACAATCTGGTTAAAAACTCCACTGCCATCTCTCCCAAACACCTCCATGCTTCCACAGGTATGTCATCTGGACCAACGGCTTTTCCATTTTTCATCCTCTTTATAGCTGTCCTTACTTCCTCCTTGCTAATCCGTTGCACTTCCTGATTCACTATCTCCACATCATCCAACCTTCTCTCTCTCTCTCATTCTCTTCATTCATCAGCCTCTTAAAGTACTCTTTCCATCTGCTCAACACACTCTCCTCGCTTGTGAGTATGTTTCCATCCTTATCCTTTATCACCCTAACCTGCCGCACATCTTTCCCAACTCGGTCCCTCTGTCTAGCCAATAGGTACAGGTCCTCTCATACAACTCATCATACGCCTTTTCTTTAGCCTTCACCACCTCTCTCTCTTCACCTTGAGCCTCGTCTCCTGGTACTCTTGTCTACTTTCTGCATCTCTCTGACTATCCCACTTCTTCTTTGCCATCCTCTTCCTCTGTATACTCTCCTGTACTTCCCCATACCACCACCAGGTTTCCTTTTCTTCCTTCTTCTGTCCATCATTAAGCCTAAGAATGCACAAAATATTTTTTCTTTTTTTAAAAAATAAATATATACAGTATTTTTGTGGCAAGCTTTGTGGAGGTCTGGTCAGGGGGCCCTTTGGTATATTGTATACAATCAGTGCTGTTAGTATGCAATATGACCTTGGGGAAAAAAAAGAAATCACCACTTTCAAACAGCCAGTTTCAATTAAACACCTTCAAACCTATTATTATATTATCAATGTCTCCCACAGCAAATTTTGTTTTTAGAATATCAGTACTGGGGTTTTGACAGCATTTAAGGATGGTATCTGGAAATTTAATCACTTCTTTTAATTTGTTTATTGCATTTGTTTTTCTTTCTATTACATTATTATTTCTTATTTTGATTTTTTCTATTGGTTATGTTACTGACATTTTGTGTATTCATTTGAAATGTGCCATTTTGTGTGTTTGTTTTCATGGCCACCAAAATTTTTGAGCTTTTAGGAACTACGCTAATAGGCTGCTAAGTAAGTAACAGATGGGTGATGTGACCCACAAATTCTGTTATATGAAAGAGTGAGCGCACATTTCAAAGTGCCAGAACTTTAATTTAATTAAAAAATACCTTTTGTGTGAGACATCATTCAGATAACAAGGCAAACTCCTTAGTGAAAATCTTTTGGCTTTGAAATTAGTTTGTCTGAACTTTGAGTTTGGTTTTTCCTTAATTATTCTGATGAAAAATAAGATGACTTTTAGGTATCATCTCCTGATTACTATTTACTACTGCTTATTATTTTGATGATAGTTCTGATGTACCCACAAAGAAAGATCTCTTAATTCATACAGTATCTTATGTTCATAAAACTAACTTGTCCAATAGGATGCTCAATTTGTTCTATTGAAGTGGATAGTTGCTGTAAAAAATAGGTGTAATAAAGAATGACCTTGGACATTTAGAGTCCACAGGTGATAGTACTGGCTATAAATGAACAGTGGCAAGAAACCATGGATTATGTTGCTGAATGTATAAAAATTTCGTTTATCTTTTTTTTTTTAACAGTTTCAACTTTAAATCAAATTACACATTTCATTATTCATAAGTGTTAGTGTTTGTAACAGTCAGTACAAGGTAATGATTTTCCCACCATCCATTACATAGCATAAGGGTAACTCAGCTAATTGCAACTAACCCTTAACTGGATTCAAATCCACCAAAGGCATACACACTCATTTCGCACCTAATATCTTTGTGATTTAGGGAGAAACTGGAGTGGACAAGCAAACTCACACAGACACTCAGAAATACGCAGAGAGTGCTTGGGGCGAGAGGTGAACCTAAGCCCCAGGAATTGCAAAACAGTAATGTCAAAACACTGCAGTGCCCAAGCCTTTTTATACTGTATACTGTCCTTCATATGGAGCAGGCATGTTAAATTCTGCAGTGGCCCGTTATTTAATTTTATGGCCTGTTAGTGTTCACATTCTGCCACACCTGTCATTTCCCAAACTGGTCTTCTTTTGTAGTGATCAGGAGTGGGCAGGAGGAGGAATATAGGACTAATCAAGGACTTTGTTAAGTAGTGTGACTCAAACCGCCTACACCTGAACACCAGCAAAACCAAGGAGCTGGTGGTGGATTTTAGGAGGCCAAGACCCCTCATGGACCCCTTGATCATCAGAGGTGACTGTGTGCAGAGGGTGCAGACCTATAAATGCCTGGGAGTGCAGCTGGATGATAAATTGGACTGGACTGCCAATACTGATGCTCCGTGCAAGAGAGGACAGAGCCGACTATACTTCCTTAGAAGGCTGGCATCCTTCAACATCTGCAATAAGATGCTGCAGATGTTCTATCAGACGGTTGTGGCGAGCACCCTCTTCTACGCGGTGGTGTGCTGGGGAGGCAGCATAAAGAAGAGGGACGCCTCACGCCTGGACATACTGGTGAGGAAGGCAAGCTCTATTGTAGGCACGGAGCTGGACAGTTTGACATCCGTGGCAGAGTGACGGGCGCTGAGCAGGCTCCTGGTCAATCATGGAGAATCCACTGCATCCATTGAACAGTATCATCTCCAGACAGAGGAGCAGCTTCAGCGACAGACTGCTGTCACCGTCCTGCTCCACTGACAGACTGAGGAGATCGTTCCTCCACCACACTATGCGACTCTTCAATTCCACCCGGGGGGGTAAACGTTAACATTATTCAAAGTTATTGTCTGTCTCTATACCTGCATTGTTATCAGACTTTAATATTTTCTTAATCAGTATGCTGCTACTGGAGTATTTGAATTTCCCCTTGGGATTAATAAAGTATCTATCTATCTATCTATCTATCTATCTATCTACTATCCTAATGATTTGAGACCACAGCAAATCAACATTTTTCAGACCTGTACATTTTTTCTTTCTCTTTCAGATATTTTATTGAGATATTGTATGAAATATACAGATGCAAATTGGATCTACTTTTACCTGGTGTTCTGTTGGGTCACTTTGCATCTGTTGTCCCTCCAGGAACAGAGTTTGACAAACCTGATATAGAGGAATATTATGAAGCTCTTTACAAAGAAACAAAAAAATACAATTCATTCCAATATAACATGCCAAAGTCAACACCACTCTCATAATCAAGAATGAAATGTTGGTGATAGAATGGGTTGACATTGCAGACAGTTTAAATTAAGGTAACATAGAATGATCAAAGCTGTCTAATCAAATTTGAGGACTCGGAAGGCCAAAGCCCATCTCATGCAAGACAGAAAATATCCCTGGACGAGACATCAGTCCATCACAGTGCCCACTTGCACACACACACACACTCCCCAAAAGGGGCCAATTTGGAACTGCCAATTAAATTATTCACTGTGCTACCATGCTGCCTCATATAAATGAACAAATTTACACCGTGGCTTTTTGCAGTGAATTTCTCTTCACAAAGCAGAGAAAAGAATAAGCCTTGATTGATTTTTAGACCTCAATATCACTACTATTATTGACGGTATAGGCTTCACCATCACTGGATTTTTAAATGTCTCTTTATTATGAGTATCTTATTGTCCATAAATGGTAATGAGAGGGAAAATATAGAACTTCCTTGAAAAGACATTATTTACTACTAGACAAAAGGCCCGTTTCGACAACATAAGATGAAACTGGCACGAGTTTGTGTCAGCAGTGTATGAAGAACAAATGATAAGTAAGAAATAAATAAGAAAGTGATGTAAGTAATGATAATTAACTAAGAGGTTTGGGATATGTATGACTTTATCACGGCGAAAAATACTGTACACTTAAAAAATACATGCTATCTATGACAACGTTTTTTGTTTGTATACTGGAGGCCTGTCAGTATGCAACTAAAGTTGTAAAATCTCTCTGTAGACTACATTTTTTGTGAAGACACTCTCACTGTTTGGTAGTAATTTCCCTTGATGTGGCCCATCTTTAACTTGCACCTTCACATCACTCGCCCTTCTGACTCATAATGCCACATAAAATTGACCATGGCTGAAAACGGGTTCGGCAAGGAATATTCCTACCATGTCAGATGTTTGTCCTTGTGACTTGTTTATAGTCATGGCGAATGCTAGTTTGACAGGGAATGCCCTTTGAATTTGGAAACACACGTAGTCTTTAAGCTTAATTTATTTTGTGTCATGTGCATAAAAATTGCCACATTTTATAATTATGTAGGCCTATGGCAGTAAATTGGAAAAAATGAGAAATACAAATCAACGAAAAGTAGAAGATGAAACGAAGAAGTTTTTTTGTAATGATTTTAGTCCGCTTTACTCATTACTGTACAAGCTTGTACTGTTGGTTGTTGAATTTTCCAGGCCTATAGTATAATATTGAATGATGAATATTCCAGTAAAATATGGAATAGTAATAAGTATAAGTACCACAAACCTGATATAGGTGTATTGAATGAATGCGTAATTGAATCAGAATGCGTAATTAGGCCTCGAGCTGTAGTCGAAATCACCTTTCAGGCCTCTAGAGCTTTAATCGAAGTCGCCTTTGTCTTTGAATTTTTGCGGCCGTTGGCACCAAGTTGCAAGAATAAGCAGTTTTGAAAGGGCGAGGATGTAAGGGGCATTAAAATCACTCCAGATGGTGTGGTGAACATTCAGTGCTTGGTGCGAATAGGCCAGCAGCGTTTTATTTTACTCAGATCTCAGCAGCAGCACACGACAATGCATACTGTGCCACCTGTGGAGATTTGTATGCGGCTTAGAATGTGTACTTCGCTTCACACACATCAACATCTGCGGACAACGGTAGTGTAATGATCGTGATGGCTGTGGAGTCGTTCCTGCCGCTGAAAGTACTTAATAATAATATGTTCTTATGTATTATTTTGAGTGTGAGTGTTGGCTGTGATCGGGGCTAATATCCTACGCCTGGGCGGAAGGATTTGGGATTTCAGAATAATAATCCCGAAATGCGTAGGCTAAATCCGCCGCCTGCTGCGATGTTGGGGTTGGATTTCGGTCTCGTAAGGTTATTCGGGCAGCTGCGCAGAAGGCGACTGCGCATTCGGCTTCGGACGTGCGCAGAAGGCAACTGCACATTTGGCTTCGGACGGACGTGAGTGAGTGAGTGAGTGAGGAGGCAGGCGAATTATGTATTAAGATATGATAAATGCTGAAGTCTGTGTATGCTTGTGCCTGGTCCCTTAGAGTAATCTGATTGGTTAGACTTTGTGACTGGTTAGTCTGGCTTTGATGACACAATCAAAAGAGGAGGTGTGTGTGAGAGAAACATGAGGAGGAGTAAAGACTTAGGAGGCATGCTGAGAGTCACCTTCAAAGAGAGGAAGTATAAAAATGGACAGGAGATGAGCAAGGTGTGTCTAAGAAGAAGGCCTTATGGGAATGCAATCAAGAGAGGAAGGGCTAATTAACAGAGATTCAGACACCTGCAGATAAGAAAGAAAGGCCCCTGAAGGTACACATATGGCAAGAGAAGTTAAATATTTTTCAATTTATTCTAACGGGTAATGTAGATAGTAGATAATATATTGCTACTTATGTGATTGGATTGAATATAAATTCTTTTACACTTTTACATTAGAAGGAATATTCATTGAAAGCCTCTAGTAATTTTTTATGTACTCAAAAAATAAAGGGACAGATTCTGTGTTAACATGTGTGGCAGCCAGTTAATACATCACCATCAACCATACAGTAAGTGTCTTTCTGACTTCACATGATTGAGTTCCTAATCAATAACCACATTTTAGTATTAGTTGGGACTCAGGATCACCCTGGGAATACCTGAACACAAAATGGTGTACACATATCTTTAAATACATAAAGTACCAAACCTAATATACTTACTTCACTCCTAAATAAGGTGTACAATAATACAGAATGGCAGCACGGTGACGCATTGGTAGCGCTGCTGCCTCGCAGTAAGGAGACCCGGGTTCACTTCCCGGGTCCTCCCTGAATGGAGTTTTCATGTTCTCCCCGTGTCTGCGTGGGTTTCCTCCCACAGTCCAAAGACATGCAGGTTAGGTGCACTGGCGATCCTAAATTGTCCTTGGTGTGTGGGTGTGTGTGTGTCCTGCGGTGGTCTGCTGCCCTGCCCAGGTTTTGTTCCCTGCCCTTGGCTGGGATTGGCTCCAGCAGACCCCCATGACCCTGTGGTTAGGTTATTGCGGGTTGGATAATGGATGGATGGATGATACAAAATGGCTGAATCCCACTCCTAGGACTACTAGTACATTTCTGAACAGAGGGAAGCTGACAATGTGACACACAATTGTTTAAAACAATCTGCCTACCCCTATTTAAAAGCAAACAAGCTGAAGGTGCAGAGTCCAAGGAGGATAATACCTCAGTGTAATTCTGTTTGATTTTTATTGCATTCACACTGTGTGAAGACACAAAATAAAAAGAAAAAATGTAAATCTAAAAAGGAAAAATCACCTCTACTTACAAATAATGATGTCATTATTTTGGCAATTAAAGTCTAAATCCTCTAAAACAAATCAATCCCATTGAGATCCCAGCGCAGAACTTGTATTTAAAGGTGTTTAATATGATAAGGTGAGTTACCATTTATCTGTGTACTTGCAGACATATATTAACATAATAATGATTTAAGCTTCTAATCCTTATTATTATTTAATGAACGTCTTCATTTAAGCAAACGGCGGTGATGCGCCTTATTGAATGTTGATCTGCTGGTCTTCACTTTGCTTCCTCTAAAGCGCTTCTCAGTATATGATACTTTAACATGGCATAGCAGAGCAAAGCACAGTGCAGCTAACAATCTGAAAACAATTTAGAACAGTGTGTACATTTATCTATTATTTATAAGGCATTATGCATTAGCACCAAAATGTGTGTAAACAGGTAAATGTTACCTTCTCTCTCAAGCAAACCAAGGTAGAGTCCTAATAGAAAAAGCACATGAGATGCTGAAGCTTGAAGTTGTTAAATTCCCTTTACAAAAGCAACTGCAAAGGTGAGTCACATTACACTGATTGCCAATTAGCCACATGTGTCAGCTATAAAAAGTCTCACAATTAGCACTTTTGGTATTTGAGTTTTTTAAAGCAAAATGAGGCAGCAAACAGAGCTACCATGAGGACAAATTGTCAGTTCCTGGTTGCACAAGTTTAAAAATTATTTAATGTGTTAAGGGATACAGTCTCAGAAGTAATAACAGCCTATAAAATAATCTCTCTATTATAAAAGAAAATCTTGAGACGAGACAAGACTATTTCCAAGAGATTTTCTCAAGTCCTGCCCTCCTCTCAACCATTTATGGTTAACAGCCCACGCTCCTCTCACCTCTCATTCATGTGAATGCTTTTGTCAGACACAGTTCCTGCGCTCTCAGCTCTTATAAATTTTTACATTTTCCTCAGTTTAAGTTCCCAATAAAAGAAGACTTATTATGTCCAAATCTGAATGAAGAATTTCATCTCGAAGGGTTATCAACAGAAGAAATGAGGCAATCCTAGCATTGAGAAACAATGAAGTAAAACGAATTAATGCGAAAATTGTCGATCGGTTACACAGCAAATTGGTTAAATGCGTATCAATAGACTATGCTGAAACAGTTGGTGGTGATGGTGCGGAAGATGAAAACATCAACTTACAATATCCAGTAGAATATCTACAACCATTCACACCGTCCAGTCTTTCACCAGCCGAATTACTGTTGAAAGAAGGATGTTATTGCATAATTTATGTCTGAGTGATGGGCTATGCAATATGATAGGATTAGTTGTATTCAAAATTGGTCAAACAATTCTGACATGTAAAAATTTTAACAGGCAACAAGAAAGGTAATGTAGTACATCTTCAGGGGATAACATGAGACACCAAAGGAGATCTTGATATGCCATTCATTTTAAAACGTTTACAGTTTCCCATTAGAATAACTTTTGCTATGACAATTAACAAATCACAGGGACAAACATTCGAAAAAGTCGGTTTATTTATTAGAGAGAAAGAAAACGATATTCACTCACGGGCGTTGTCACGATGTAACTCCATAACATGGAATCAAAATTCAAAGCGATATTGATGAAAAGTTAATTCCAAATATTGTTTTTACTAAAGTTTTACAGTAAAAGTGTAAGTTTAAAAAGTATTTGCATGTTAATTTCAAACCCAAACAGAATGAAAACGTATAACGCAATGAATACCTCTAACGCAACATGAAACATAATTTTCTTTAAATTTATTACGTTTTATTATTTTTTTACTATGGTTAATTACTCACTGTAATGTAAAATAGTGAGTAATAGTTAAGTAAGTAATAGTAATAGTTAAGTCTATTATGCATATGTAACAATTCCCATGAAAATAACAATCTGTTTAAATTGTACATCCGCTTCCCCATATAATAATAATAATAATAATAAATTTTATTTATATTGCGCTTTATATTTTAACAATTTCAAAGTGCTACAGAGTAACAATAAAATAATAAAACAAGAGAATCTATTTGTACTTTAACAGAATGTCTTTCTAAAAAGTTTTTAGATTCCTTTTAAAAACATCAGTCGACTGTGGGGCTCTCAGGTAGTCAGGGAGGACGTTCCACAGTCTCGGCGCCACAGATGAAAAGGCCCTATCACCCATACTGTGAAGATTGGTTCTAGGGACTTGGAGAGTGTTAGTGTGTACAGAGCGGAGGGTGCGTGAGGAGGTATAAGGAGTAAGGAGTTCCTGTAAGTAAAGGGGGGGCATGTCCATAAATACACTGATGGGTGAGGAGGGAGACCTTGTACTCAATTCTGAGTGGGACAGGGAGCCAGTGAAGGGTTTTCAGGATTGGGGTGATATGGTCATGCTTTCGCACCCTCATCAGGATCCTGGCAGCGCTATTCTGGATATACTGGAGTCTCTGGAGACTCTTGCCGGGAATCCCGATAAAGAGCGCAGAGCCGCGAAGTGCCTGCATGAGGGTTCTCGAGCAAAGCGAGCAGGGGGCAAAAAATAATAATAATGTCAAAAATAAACAGATAAATGAAAAATGAGTGCAGAATTGGATTCATCAACCTAAACTGTACTATTGTGACAGTAACTCTGTTAAATCAGAAGAATATTGAGATCTGAATTATGCCAGTCACTTCAAACATTGAACATTTACTGTTGAGTTGAAGCTCCAACTTCAAGAAGGTGTCAAAAGCTGAATGGGCCATCACCATATTATATAGTGCAAGCTCATCTGAAGTGGCAGCTTGCACTGTTTTTAAAATGAAATATGAGAACTAATCTTGAAAACTAAAAGTTCAAGGTCTGATTATGTATTAGAGTATATGTTTTAGATCACGCTGTGTTACACTGTCAAAGAGACTGAAAGACAGTGTGCAATCAGGACAAACCACCAAACTGGACAGACAATGTTCAAAGCTGATGAGGCATGGACAGGTCTTATATTGGGAGAATGGAGAACATCAACTGACTATCCAGAAGCATCAAACCAAAGTCTTAGTAAGTGAAACAGGTGATGATCCAAGCATTGAAGTCTTTTTGGAAGTATCTTTTAATTTTCTCTATTGCTAAGAGAGACATCAAAAGGCAGAACAAAGTAGGCACAAAGTTAGGAACTGGCAATGCCTAAGAATAGCAGGGAAAAGTCAAAAGCACCCAACATCAAAAGTCCAATACACAGAAACAAAATATGAACATGAAAGACAGAAGGTAAAAAGATCCTTTCTGCTGTCTTGATTTTGCTTTGCCCAATGCAATAGATTTTTTTTTCTCAAAGAATCTAATGCACAAGTTAAATCTTTGCCCCACCACCATTTTAAAAAGGGAGTGTGTGATGAATCCAGGTATAAAGGTGTTGTCCAGTCATGTGATTAGCACCAGGTCCTTGTCATCAAAAACAGCACAGCCATGCAAAACATACAGAAGAAAAACAAATAACAAGGTGGTGCCATAATGATGTCACTGTCACAGCAATAAAATATATTAAGGGCTGCATAAACATTCCATAAATGCAGAGAAAAAGAAAAAATTGGAAACAATGATCCTAAAACTTAGATTACAGCATACAGTACAAAGATGACCAAAAGTTAACACATGAAATTAGTGCATCCCTTCAAAGATGGACTTTCATTCTTTTGTGAATGGCTTACAATGAACTAGCTGGAATTTCAAAAGATAGGAACAATTTAAGAAGAATGTTTTATTTAGCAGCCATGGCTATGTGGTGCTACTTAAAATAGTAGCTTGGCAGCGCATTTTGCTATTTTTCCAATTGGTACTCAAAATAAGTTTGTATGCAATAATAAGTAATAATACGGTGTGTTCAGACTATTTAAAAAAATTGCTGGTAAAAACTGTGCTATTTACATTGTACACACTCTTCTTACAGAAGTAAATTGAATAGCTCTCCTTTTACAAAATGCTGGTCTGATCAAATGTAGCATGAGCACGTGCACAAACAATTCCACATGTATTAAAACATGTAGCAATCTGAACATGATCCAGTGGTAAGACTGAACCCAAAAAGGCTTTTCTTCTAATAGTGTAAGAGCATTACGGCATCCTGTGGAACATCTTTGTTGATCATTATGTGCGGACGCTAGGTGTGAAGCTGTCATGCAATTGGGCTTTGCTCCTCAGTAACACCAAATGATCTTCAGTGTAATTTCAAAACTTTTCTGTCCAAAACAGATATGTTCTTGGAAATGTGGTATGAAAGTTTTATCTAGAATAAATGTCAATATTTCTCACAAGCGAGGAGAGTGTGTTGAGCATATGGAAAGAGTACTTTGAGAGGCTGATGAATGAAGAGAACAAGAGAGAGAAGAGGTTGGATGATGTGGAGATAGTGAATCAGGAAGTGCAATGGATTAGCAAGGAGGAAGTAAAGACAGCTATGAAGAGGATGAAAAATGGAAAAGCCGTTGGTCCAGATGACATACCTGTGGAAGCATGGAGGTGTTTAGGAGAGATGGCACTGGAGTTTTTAACCAGATTGTTTAATGGAATCTTGGAAAGTGAGAGGATGCCTGAGGAGTGGAGAAGAGGTGTACTGGTGCTGATATTTAAGAATGAAGGGGATCTGCAGGACTGTAATAACTACAGTGGGACTGTAGTGAGGTCTGCGGTAGGAGTGACCGATGCATTCAAGATGGAGGTGAGATTACATCAGGGATCGGCTCTGATCCCTTTCTTATTTGCAATGGTGATGGACAAGTTGACAGACGAGATTAGACAGGAGTCCCCGTGGACTATGATGTTTGCTTATGACGTTGTGACCTGTAGCGATAGTAAGGAGCAGGGTTGAGGAGATCCTGGAGAGGTGGAGATATGCTCTAGAGAGGAGAGGAATGAAGGTCAGTAGGAACAAGACAGAATATGTGTATGTAAATGAGAGGGAAGTCAGTGGAATGGTGAGGATGCAGGGAGTAGAGATGTCGAAGGTGGGTGAGTTTAAATACTTGGGATCAACAGTACAGAGTAATGGGGATTGTGGAAGAGAGGTGAAAAAGAGAGTGCAGGCAGGGTGGAATGGGTGGAGAAGAGTGTCAGGGGTGATTTGTGACAGACGGATATCAGCAAGAGTGAAAGGGAAGGTCTACAGGACGATAGTGAGACCAGCTATGTTATATGGGTTGGAGACGGTGGCACTGACCAGAAAGCAGGAGACAGAGCTGGGGTAGCAGAGTTAAAGATGCCAAGATTTGCATTGGGTGTGAAAAGGATGGATAGGATTAGAAATGAGTACATTAGAGGGTCAGCTCAAATTGGACGGTTGGGAGACAAAGTCAGAGAAGCGAGATTGCACTGGTTTGGACATGTGCAGAGGAGACATGCTGGGTATATTGGGAGAAGGATGCTAAGGATAGAGCTGCCTGGCAAGAGAAAATGAGGAAGGTCTAAGAGAAGGTGTATGGATGTGGTGAGAGAGGACATGCAGGTGACGGGTGTAACAGAACAAGAGGCAGTGGACAGACAGATATGGAAGAAGATTATCTGCTGTGGCAACCCCTAATGGGAACAGCCAAAAGAGGAAGAAGTCAATATTGCTGATCTTTCTTTCTCAGTACCCATTTTAATTATGTCTATTCATTTCATTTGACAATAGAATGTTCACCGTATGTCCTACTGATTAAATCAGTGCAGATGAAAAAAGTGGAAGAATGGTAACACAACAGTCATGGTTGCCTTTTTATAGCACTAATTACTTTTTATTTACATTTCATGTCTACTCTTATGGACATTAGTTTAATTTTGCTTTTGAAAGCTCTTTAAACTGTTTATTTCCTATGACTTACGGTGCATTTAGTGGTGCACTTTAGCATCAAATTACCTCATGTTCTTCTATACTTATTGCTAAGTTGCTATATAAGGTAGAGACTGACCACTTACTTCTGAGGGTATAGATGTCTATGTACAGTATATGAATATGCCCTGAAATAGTGCAACCTGCAAGTTCACTTTCTGCCTCATCCCCAATGCTCTGATAAGTGGTTCTGCTTCTTCAAAAGGTCAGTAATGAATGAAGCAAGCCCTGAAATGAATATATAAAAAATAAGAATAAGGGTCTCAAATTTAATTCCTTGAGCTACGTTTTTTATTAAATTTCTCTTCTTCTTTAACAAAAACCTAAATTGTGTTGTAAATTACCATTATGTTTAGTTAGAAGGTTGCTTGTATCTTATTAGAATTCCTATCACCTTAGAACTTTCATTTAAGATAAATATCAAATGATTTAGTCCTATTTAGTACTCAAATGACCTCATTTATGTTTAGAATCAAATGTATTTCCAAATAGAAACGTCGTAATATTTTTGTGAAAATGGTGCTTTAGAGGTCTAATCTACCAATTCCCCTGCTAACAGTTTTCTTGTTAGCATTTTACTTTTAACTGGATTCTTAAAAATTAAAACAAAGAATTAAGAAATCAAAATCATATAAATGTACTGTAACCAATAATGATTCAAATAAAAAATAGAGAGACTAATCATCTTTCAGAAGTTCATTGAGAAGTAATTTCTGAGGATACAAACAGACGACTAGAACAAGGCATCTGATTAACTGCAAGACAGATTAAGAAGGAAACTTCATCATAAAGCAACTCATTACGTGAAATACATAAAACAAGTAGAATGACATGTACATTGCCTACTTATTTTGGGGCACCCTTTGGATTTTAAAGTACATGACTTCAAGAATAATATAACAACATTTTCTAACCCACTTGATCAATTTCAGGGTTTGTGAGGGGCCTAAGCCTATTTTGGCAGCACTGGGTGTAAGGCAAAAAATGGCTCTGGGCAGGCCATCAGTTCATCTCAGGTTCTACTCACGCTTACACTCACATTGGTTCAATTTGGTATCATCCAATAAAAATACAGATGCTGACAAACACATGTTGCAGTATATTTTATGAGATGCAGTATACAGTGGAACCTCGGTTTGCGAGTAACTTGGTTTACGAGTGTTTTGCAAGACAAGCTAAAATTTTTAATAAATTTTGACTTGATAAACGAGCGAGGTCTTGCAGTACGAGTAGTATGTATATGCTTTGTCTGCTGAGTGTCATGTGATCGCAACTGAGCTGATGGTTCTTCTCTCTCTCGCTGCGGGATTGTGGGCAATCGTCTCCTATTCTCCGTCTGAGTCGGCGTGCCTCACTCATATAGTCAACATCCGTACGAGTGTATACTGTTTACTACAGCATTGTGACTGTGTGTGTTTGTGTGTGTGCGCGTGTGTGCTGTGACATGTGAGTCCCTGTCTTCCACCCCAAAACACGAAGCTGAGTCTCAGTACTTTAGCAACACCAGCTTTATTCAGTTTGAAACAGCAACAATGCGGTTATTTATTGTAGCAGGATCTGCCACTCTCCTATACACAGACACAGCAGTCAGGCAGGGTCATGGCGAAGTAATACTGTGCTCTGCGCATTTATAATGATCCTTGTTCCTTGTATCACCCATCTATGGCAGGCACTTATAGCATGTCCACGATCTTTTTGGATTTGCTTTTACGGCGAACTGCTACAGCGCTGGGAGACTGCGATTGCTTTGGGACGCTCTTCCGCGTGTCGTCCTGTTGGGTGGAATCCCACAAAAGTTTATAAACTCACACACACCAGCCATGATTCTTTTTAAAGGTAAAGTGCAAGTTAATTTGTTTTATGTATTTTTAATTTATATTTTGTATTAATCATTTTTATATGAATAGTTTTGGGTTGTGGAATGAATCATCGGAGTTTCCATTATTTCTTATGGGGAAATTCACTTTGATATGTACGAGTGCTTTGGACTGCGAGCACGTTTCCGGAATGAATTATACTCGCAAACCGAGGTTCCACTGTAATAGAATGAAAATTACAGCATTAGAAGGTATGTGGCACAGTAGAAATCCATCTTTTGATCTACTTATGTAACCTTCCAAAACCTTAAATGATCACAAAGTGCCAAAGTCTATCCTGCCACCATCAGCTACAAAACAGGAATCCACCTAGGATGGAGCCAGACTAACTTGCAACCACATCAGGACAATTAAATGTCAACCATTAACCGAACTCAACCATTTTCTGGATGTAGGAGCAAAACCAGAGTACCTGAGGAAAACACACACACCATAACAGAAATTTCAAAAGAGACAGTGACCACATTGTGATTTGAACTCGTGTCTCTTGGTGCTGAGAAACAGAAGTACTAATTAGTGTGCCACAAGGCCATTTGGTACAATAGAAATTATATGAAAAATTATATAATAGCAAAATTAAAAAGGAAGACTGGAATTAACTTATAAATATCCTGACAATAAATCAAACTACAAAAGGACACTCTAAACCAGGGTTCTCCAACACATCGCTCGTAAGCTACCAGTAGCTCGCAACCCCTTTCCAAGTAGCTCACCAAAGGGTTAATGAATCCTACATAAATTTGAAAACTTGATTAGTCCAATTAGGGGTGGGCGATCTATCCAAAAAAATCATATCACGATCCTTTTAACACAAAATCAAAACACAAAATCCACAATCTGAATTGCAATCTATCTTTTCAATGTGGCATACACTTAGGTGAATATCCGGACTCATACTCATCAAGAGCTAAGTAACACTTTATTTTAAATATTAAACAAAGTTGAATTCAATTGTTCTCTCGTTCGTTAGCTAAACAGAGTTAAGGATCACGCCCCGAAGCTGGTGAGTATGTGAGGACGGCCCGATGCGTGTCTCTTGGATTTACGCAAATAAATCAGTACCGCAAGCTAACTATGATACACAGTGAAATGAGAGAAGTCGCAAAGTCAACCGGAATGTTCAAGCAAATTATAGAAAAAACCCAATCTAAATCCGTTAAGTAGTTCTCTCGTGAAAAGCAGACAGACAGACAGACATTGGATTTTATATATTATATATTAGTAAACTTTCAAAATAATGTGCAATTAAAGTCTCAACAGCATTCTCAGAATTTCTGGAGCTTAGCAGAGCCAGATAACGAGAAGAATCTTCACCAAGCAACTCTGAAAATGTCTCCTTTGTTTGAGTCTTCGTACCTCTGTGAGTCTGACATGAATGTCATGAAATCAAAGTTCAGAACAAGACTGACAGACGGACATTTAAATGACTCCATCAGAGTGAACCTAAGTGGCTCCACTCCACCATACACCTGCCTCTCTTGTTGACTCCATGCAGTGCCAGTCATCTGAATAACTAAAAAACACATCACACACGCAACTGGACATGTGAATAAAGTGACACAGTGACATGGAATAAAATGACAAATGAATAAGTCATATCTGTGGATTTGGAATTGCATTGGTTTGTTTTGACAGCATTCATGTTTTAATCCAATAGTGTGAGATACACTAGAAAATGCATACAGACATACAAAATGCACTTGCAGATGAACTAAATATTTTTTGTGATGTCTTAATGCAAAATGTGAGTTGTGGACACCAACATTTTATAAATGTTCAGGCAAAACAAGCTTCTTCAGTTTGTTTGGGTTGAAATAAGCTATGAGAATAAACGTTAGAAAACAGGAGTAGCTCTCAGCAATTTTCATTTTGTAAAAGTAGCTCTCGGGGTAAAAAAGGTTGGAGACTCCTGATCTAAACACACATCATTTAAAGTAACAGTTAGAGGAAGTGATGTACACAGCAGTAAAGTCCTCTTCAGAAGAATAACATTGAGCAGTAGCAGTTCTAAAGGTGGGGCTTTATCCTTAATTTAAATTTTTTTGATGGAGAGAAAGTGAAAGTCTGAAAGACCAGGAGGCCAGGCAGTGGTAAACGATATTGGCCACCACTGAGTCCACTTAGTATTCATAGTGTATATTAAATTGAGTGTGGCACAGAGATGAAGGACTATTTTACTAATAGTTCCACATTGGGCAACATAGAGCTGAATGGATATTCAATATGAGTTCTAGGTTGTGAAAGCTTATTAACCATTGTGGCAGTTACTGAGAGATCCATTTATAATGGTAGTTCCACAGGTATAAAAAATTAACAAATATTCAAAGAAAGTTTATCACACAGGGCACCACAGGATTTATCAGGTACTTACTGACTGTTCTAGTAGAGCAACACTACATGGCTAAACAACCAATTACAGAGGATTATAAAGAAGTCTGAACACAGTTCTGAATGAGCATTCATTGTTTTGTGTATAACGACATGGCTAGCGATTGACTTTATTAATTCATAAATTAGACATGAACACAGAGTTTTGACAAAGAATACAAGATTATTCAGTTGATTGAGGTCATTAACAGGTCAGAATACCTCAGCCAGAATGTTTTTTTAAGTTCACAAAGTTTTCAACCTCAACCACATGACCCTTTCATTTATTCCAGACTACGACAACCATTCTCTTTTGAATGCATTTCCTATTAATTTACACTGGAACTACTTTATTGATGCCTTCTGTATACCTGAAATAGATTTCCATGTAGCCTTCTCTCTTCATGACAATCAAGACTTCTCTTCCTTAACCCTTCACATTAGGTCCTACCCTTTTAGTCTAGGAATCTAGTTGATTACTTTTCTGTGTGCATCACCTCATAGTGCTATGTCTCTTTGTAGCAATCTGCCTCATACAATATTGGAACATACGAGTATTACCGAGTCTGAGCATAATGTTCTAATATTTTAAATTCCTTCTTAATGTTTTTGCACATTACCCAAATAACACGAATGTTGTGTCAGCATAAACGCGTCTTTTTTCAGAGGCTACTTCAACATCACATATCTCATATTAATCCTTACTGCCTGCATTTACACATGTGTACATTAAAATCCTTTTTCTAGGTGTTTGCCATATTTTAAAGAATGCCCATGTCTTTTTAACTTTCTTTTGGTATCTTCACACTACTTGATGCTCTTCCAAATTAGCTGTCATCTGTAGTTTTTGCAAAGTTTACAAACCATACTAGAATTAATTTAACTTCAACTGGCGATCCAAGCACATATTCATAATTGTCCCATTTAGGAACAATTATAAGATCCTTTACCCTTCTGCCACTTGACCTCGGGTTACTCATTCTGTGACAATGCTTCTAGCAAAATACTAATTTAGTTTACTACAGTGCATGCTGTGTCAGTCATTAGGTATGCCATGTGCTAGCACACTTCCTAAATGAAGACTTTTCCAATGTTAAGCCCTGTGCTCATACTTAAGTAGACTGTGAAGACCAGCTCAATGACGTAGACTGGAGAAGCATCTCATGAACGAAATAAGCCAGCGGAGGATGGTGCAAAGGATGGTTCCAAAACCTCCAATGTGGCTCATACTTACAAATTTTTTATAAAAATCTCCTAAAGTGCTGTCTTCCTACGCATCATGCTGTTCCTATGGCCCTAGCAAAGCAGCTTTCCTGTTAGCCCATCCACACAAAACTCTGATTATTAGGTGTGATTCGATACGGCTACAACACTAGCAGCCTGCCTTCACTTACATGCACATGATTATTTAGAGATGTTCTTACAGCAGATTAGGGACAGATCCTGCTTATTCAGGCAGTTGCTTCATGCCAAAGAGAAAATCCCTACAGAGAAAAGCGATATGAAAAGCCGTTCTCCTACCTTTTCAGGAGCTTTAGTGCCTTCACCATTGAATTTCGTATTCAAGGCTTTTCTGTAACAAACTGGTAAGGTGATATCCTGCACAGTGCAGGAAAACAAAGGATAAAGAAAATTATTAATATTCCTATCCTGAGTTATGAATGCACGTCTTCAGATTTGCAAGGCTCACATTCTTAACTAATTAACTAATTAGGAGTAAACTTTTTGAGGTAGTCTAGAAAAAAGTAATCTGGTTATTATTTTTAAGTTGTGACTAAATTTTAACAAATTTCCTTACCTGAAACATTTAGAGATGTATTTCATACTGTTTCAGGAACATTATTAATAACTGCCAGGGTTCATCTGCATTGCTGTACTGCAGCTCACTACCTCCTAGCAGACAGCCATTATTATGGTTTGGGTGCTTACTGTAATGTCATTGTAGATCGTGATTAATTCAAAATTAAGTGACAATTAACCTCTGAAATGTTTTTGAATATTGCTTTTTTCACTGTCTAAATGCTTTGTATTCAAGCAAGAAGCCTAACAGACCCTTCGAAAAGATTAAGCAAAGGTGGGAAAAATGTTGAAAAGGTCTAAAGAGCTAAATAGTGGGCAAAGATGCAATTGAAATATGGGTGTTAGAATTTAAAATTTTATTCCAATATAGAAGACCTGCAGTGGGTTGACGCCCTGCTCGGGATTGGTTCCTGCCTTGTGCCCTGTGTTGACTGGGATTGGCTCCAGCAGACCCACCGTGACCCTGTGTTCGGATTCAGCGGTTTGGAAAACGGATGGATGGATGGATGTAGAAGAGGTCTGTGTGGACAGAGGGAGACAAAGTAGCCCAATTCTATAGGGTGGATGTTACTAAAAGCAACTGCCTAAACAAAGATGACAATTCCAGCAAGACAAGAATACCAACTGGAAGACCAGCTTTCAGAGCACCTCAATCCTATTCACATGTATAAGTTGAAATGACACACATATAAAAGCTTTCACTACATAAAAGCTTATTAATAATGAATTAGATGTAAAATAAAATTTGCAATAAAGCTGAACTGGCATTAAATCAGTCATTTTTTAATAATAATGTCTTTCACAGTGAGCACCCTTGTTATAAAGGATGACCTCTCTTGCCTTTTGATGGAAGGAGTGTGTTTTTTTAGTAAACTCATGCTAGGTACCATTGCTTCAGCTTTTCATTTATGTAGCATATCTCACAGGAAGGAGAAGGTTTAGGAGCATGAGCTGATTTTACAGAATGAACCACCCAGACTGGGACCCAAGTGCAGCTGTGCAATGGGTGACACCTCAGCACCACACTGGCACAATGTGAGGTTTTGTTTTGTTTTGTTTTTCAATGGCTGTCCTGCCATCAACCCCCATGTTTTCCCTGAAAGTTGGGGTATCTGCTTGCAGGGCAGAATAACAGTATTATAATTATTGTACAAATCAATGCAACATAATAAGATAGAACACATGACAATTGTAATAAAGGGTTATCTTTTACAAATGCATCCTCTCCATTTTGATTAAAATGATCCTTAAATTGGTAAATACACTGTCCTAACTAAAATCAAATACATCCAATTAATTTTAAATAGCACCTCTAAAAAAGTTCCATCATTGAATATTTTATAAAATAACAAAACATAATGATTCATCCATCCATTATCCAACCCGCTATATTCTAACACAGGGTCACGGGGGTCTGCTGGAGCCAATCCCAGCCAACACAGGGCACAAGGCAGGAAACAAATCCCGGCGAGGAGCCAGCCCACCGCAGGGCACACACACCACACACTAGGGACAATTTAGGATCACCAATGCACCTAACCTGCATGTCTTTGGACTGTGGGGGGAAACTGGAGCACCAGGAGGAAACCTACGCAGACACGGGGAGAACATGCAAACTCCAAGCAGGGAGGACATGGGAAGAGAACCCGCGTCTCCTTATTGCGAGGCAGCAGTGCTACCACTGCGCCACCGTGCCGCCCTAATGATTCATAATACCTTTTATTTGAAATACATTATATACTCTACAACAGGGGTCTCCAACACATCACTTGCGAGCTACCAGTAGCTCGCAACCCCTTTCCAAATGGCTCGCCAAAGGGTCAATGAATCCTACATAAATTTGAAAACTTGATTAGTCAAATTAGGGGTGGACGATCTTTCCAAAAAATCATATCACAATCCATAATCTGAATTGCAATCTATCTTTTCAATATGGCATACACTTAAGAGAATATCCGGACTGAAACTCATCAAGACCTAAATAACACTTTATTTTAAATATGAAACAAAGTTGAATTCAGTTGTTCTCTCGTTCGCTAGCTAAGTGGAGTTAAGGAACACGTCCCGAAACTGGCGAGTGAGTGAGGAAGGCCCCTCCCCTTGGCCCGCTGCGTGTTTCTTTGATTCGTGCAAATAAATCAGTACTGCAAACGAACTTTGATACATAGCGAAATGAGAGAAGTCACAAAATCAACCAGAATGTTCAAGCAAATTATAGAAAACAACCCAATCTAAATCCATGAAGTAGTTCTCTCGTTTAAAGCGGACAGACATTGGATTTTATATATTAGATATTAGTAAACCTTCAAAATAATGTGCAGCTAAAAAATCAACAGCATTTCTGGAGCTTAGTGGAGCCAGATAACGAGAAGAATCTTCAGCAAGCAGTGCTGAAAATGTCTGCTTTGTTTGGGTCTCCATACCTCTCTGAGTCTGACATGAATGTCATGAAATCAAAGTTCAGAACAAGACTGACAGACGAACTTTTAAATGGCTCCATAAGAGTGAACCTAAGTGGCTCCACTCCACCATACACCTGCCTCTCTTGTTGACTCCATGCAGCGCCAGTCATCTGAATAACTAAAAAACAACTGGACATGTGAATAAAGTGACACAGTGACATGGAACAAAATGACAAATGAATAAGTCATATAATGTGGATTTGGAATTGCATTGGTTTGTTTTGACAGCATTCATGTTTTAATTCAATAGTGTGAGATACACTACAAAATGCATACAGACATACAAAATGCACTTGCAGGTAAACTAAATATTTTTTGTGATGTTTTCATGCAAAATGTGAGTTGTGGACACCAACATTTTGTAAATGCTCTGGCCAAACAAGCTTATTCAGTTTGTTTGGGTTGAGATAAGCTATGAGAATAAACGTTAGAAAACAGGAGGAGCTCTCGGCCATTTTCATTTTGTCAAAGTAGCTCTCAGGGGAAAAAAGGTTGGAGACCCTTGCTCTACAATATAGACCTGTTTGTGTTTGAAAGCAACAACATATAAATTCATTAATGATGCTGTTCCTCATTCAGCCATTTCAGATCAAGCAATGTTATACAGTACGTTTCGTAACACTAGTCAAAGTATTATGCAAACTTAGAAAATAATGTGAAAGGCATTTGCACAGTTCTGTCCTCTTCAGCTTTTAACAGTGAAAAGTGTTTTCAGTATTTCTAACGGCGCTGTGCTAAATGCTGTAATTCCAGATTACTTCAATGTCATGTTTGCACCCTTCCCAGAAGGTTTAGTCAGACAGCAGTACTAATACTCAGTGTCTTATCAAATGTAACCTTGTTTTTTACACTGAGCAAATTTAATTATTTTACTTGCTTAAGTCAACCATGTAAGGGACGTAATTTAATATCATTTGATATATTACATATTACACCTTAAATGTGACAATAAATACAACATTTAAATGATAAAAGAAATGTTTAAACCGATTCTTAACGGAGACAATACAATATCGTCTCTCTCTCTCTCTCTCTCTCTCTCTCTCTCTCTCTCTCTCTCTCTCTCTCGCACACACAAACATGCTCTGCTACTGAATGGGACTTGAGCCTCAATTAGTGACAAAAAAAATCAATCTGCAATAAATAATATGTGTCATCTCGTGATTGCCACTGCACGTTTCACGTGTCTGAAGACCAATCATTTAGCAAGACAGCTGCTAAGGACATCGCTGACACCGATTCACAGCGCGACCCCGCAGATGGCTTTGCTCCTGTGAGCATCCGAATCGCCTACACAGCGGAGATGGTAAAAGAAATCAGTGTCTCCAGGCCGTTCGAGTTTCGGATTGTAGGGATTAAGACAAAATGGACAAAAGACCCATCAAAAAAGTTCACAAAAATCAAGCATGCAGCCGGATACCTCTGGTATTTTTTTTTTCAGGACCAAGGAGAGTGCGGGTTAGTCGTTCTGTCTTTTAGGACAACTCGAACTGTCCGCTGAGTTCCGCACCTCTTGTTAATTCACTAATTGTAAACAGGAACTCCACGGATTTTGTGAACAGTGCCTGAAGATACAGCTAACACGGCTTTTTTTCGTTTACATCGTGTTACTAATTGAGAACAGATTTCAAAGCAAAGTTTGCGTTAACCCTCCCCAACTCAGGGACTAGCAATGACAAGCTTCATTTTCTGAAATATCAATTTATTTGAGGGCCCAAACAACTTTGTGCACATATTTAAATTTTCACCTATGCTTTGTCTTTCGACAACATTAAAATGATTTTTATTGAATATTAGAAACTCTAAAAACCCCAAAAATCACTGAGAACATTTAAGAAGGCGGGCACGTGAGATTGCACCAATTTTCTGCTTACTTGGACCAAACTGATTTGAACGCCCAAGCGCAGAGCGGAATTGATGGCGTTACTCCGAAAAGTTTTTTTTTTTTTTAACTCTCATGTAGCATCACTAGAACACGGTTACTATCAACATTTTAATCATATACGTGAATTGTACACAAAAGATAGGCAAAAAGGGAAATATTTATGCTTGCACTCTTAAAAATAAAGGTTCCAAAGTGGATGTGCACAGCGATTTCCCAAATGAACCACATGAATGTTCAAGAAAAAGAAAAACAAAACAAAACAATAATTTAATACAGATCCGTAACAGGTCTGAAAAATAAACGGATGATGTCAGATTTTTGAAATACTAAAAGGATTGTGATTTCAAAAATGATACTTGCTGATTAAAGCAGGCTAAGTTTAGACTTTTTTGATTTGCTGATATCCTGTGTGACGGGCGGCCGGGGTCCCATGCCCGATTGGGACGCCCCCGTTCCATATGTTCCGGGGTAGCAACCATGGGCAACTCAATACCTCCCCCGGGTCGATTGGTGGCAGCCTCTCTGGCCGAAGATGATTCCTCAACCTCCCGCAGGGCTCCATGGGAGATGGAGTCCTCCACAGCCCGGTTGGGAGCTGGGGTGGCAGCCAGGGGGTGCTGCATGGATTCCACAGCCCAGCTGGACAAATCTTCAGCCCCACCCGGAAGGATAATTGGAACCAGGTGGTCAAGCACCTGGAACACTTCCGGGTGGGCTATAAAAGGGGCCAGCCACCACCACTCAGTGGCCAGAGTCGGGAGGAGAGGACAGAGCTTCAAGGGAGGAGTGGTGGTCCCAGAAGGGCGTATTTGTGGTGATTAGTAGTGCTTTATTTGGGACTGTGTTTTGCCTGTGGGTCACGGGGAAGACGTGTGCCCACAGGGGAAGAAAAATAAACATTTTGTGTTATCTTATACATGCCTCCGAGTGTAGTCTGTGCTGGGTCAGGCGATATATATTGTTACACCAGTTATGTTACCCAATAAACATTAAATATTGTCGTTGTGTCCATATATTATGAAAAGAACCAACGTCATTTGCAAAGAACCCTTCCCAGAATGAAAAGCTTATTTGTTGAGCAATTGATCTATGAGGAACCACACAACTCTGTTAAGTGCCAGCAAGGAACCAGTATTTTTAAGAGTGTAGACCAAGTTCAAGTTTATCGTCATGTGTACATAACAAAATAGAATTTTCATTTTCTTGTCTCCTTATAATATTATCCACTATTTGGGTCCTGTAAACGCTCCCAACACATCCAGTTGTAGAAGGGAATGTTTAAGTTTATACTGACCATTTCAATCATAAGCTGTGAAACTGTGATCTGCCTTTGTCAAGTTTTGAAATGGCAAAAACCATAAATTAACATTTCTGACAAATAAATTCCTTATGATTTTATGTCTTTTTTAAAATAATAGGCTGCTGCAAATTTTGTCATATGATTTGTGAAATGCAAAAAAATTGTATGGAATGCAGTACAGCTAGTAGAGTAATTTTTTTAAGTAAGATTTAATGAAAAGCTAGTCTTTCTACAGATTCTCATTTTTCTTTCAGTACAAGTAGAGTTTTTCATTTAAAAACAAGTTCAGTACAAATCATTGTATATGAGTATTTAAGGTATTTAAGTCAGAAAGTAAAAAATTAATGGATTATTTATTATCAAGGCCCAATCCTAGAAATTTGATTCTGTTCATCTGGACAAAGTTTTTAAGTGGGAGAAATATTTCAAGACTTATCCAAGTCTCTTCCTCAGTCTCAATTGACTGCAGGTTTCCCCCAACCTTATAAACAGTACCTTTGCTTAATCACAGAGACTAGCACCTTTGATAAAGGGCCAGTTGATCAGTGATATGCAAATTGTCCACTGATTAGTAGACGTGTGAACCATTCATAGAGGGTTGAGGAATGGCTGCAATCACAGCATTGTAAGATGGCGACAGATGTACCCTTAGGCCCCCTCCTCTGTTCAGAGATGGTCGTTCCTTTTTCACGTAAATGGCCTCCTTGATTCCTCTCTCAAACCAGCGCTCCTCCCTGTCCAGGATGTGCACCTCTTCATCTTTAAAGGAGTGACCACTATCCTGTAGATGTAAATAGACTGCGGAGTCCTGGCCTGACGTGGAAGCTCTTCTGTGTTGTGACATGCGCTTAGCTAGTGGCTGCTTGGTTTCCCCGATGTACAATTCACGGCACTCCTCCTGGCACTTAACTGCATAAACTATGTTACTCTGTTTGTGCTGTGGGACCCGATCCTTGGGATGGACCAATCTTTGGCGTAGCGTGTTTTGGGGTTTGAAAGCCACTGAGACCTGGTGTTTCGAAAAAATGCGCCTCAGCTGTTCCGATACTCCTGACACATATGGGATCACTAAGGGTTTTCGCTTAGGCAGTGGATGTCCTTCCTCTCTCATGAATCGCTTGGAGTGTTCTTTAGGTGTCCTCCCTGCTTTGACAAAGGACCAGCTGGGATATCCACATTTACTCAGGGCCTTTTTGACATGGTGTTCTTCTGCTTCCCTGGCCTCTGAGTCTGTGGGAATGGTGTTAGCTTTGTGTTGTAGAGTCCTAATGACACCTAGTTTGTTCTCTAGTGGATGGTGAGAGTCAAACCTTAGATACTGGTCCGTATGTGTGGGTTTACGGTACACATCCACTTTCAAATGTCCCCCGTTGACGATGGAAATTTCACAGTCTAGGAAGGCTAGCTTGTTATTTTTCTTACAATGCTTACAATGCTGTGATTGCAGCCATTCCTCAACCCTCTATGAATGGTTCACACGTCTACTAATCAGTGGACAATTTGCATATCACTGATCAACTGGCCCTTTGTCAAAGGTGCTAGTTTCTGTGATTAAGCAAAGGTACTGTTTATAAGGTTGGGGAAACCTGCAGTCAATTGAGACTGAGGAAGAGACTTGGATAAGTCTCGAAATATTTCTCCCACTTAAAAACTTTGTCCAGATGAACAGAATCAAATTTCTAGGATTTCCTTACCTGGATTATTGAGCATGCATCAAGACATCAAGGCCCAATGATCAAATGTCACTTGTATTACATCAGGAATCAGCAGTTACATTGAGGGAATACTTGTAATAGTTTGTATTATCTGGTCAACTGTAACACATTATCTTCTTAAATCATTTAAGTTTATCAAACATAAAATGACCATGAAAAGTTGCTATAACTAAAACTGTTAATCTTAAGTGTAATATATTTAGGGAAGCTGTTATGTAAATATATGCCTTATTATTACTTT
The DNA here is from genome assembly GCF_900747795.2 of Erpetoichthys calabaricus. Lineage (NCBI taxonomy): Eukaryota > Metazoa > Chordata > Cladistia > Polypteriformes > Polypteridae > Erpetoichthys > Erpetoichthys calabaricus. The sequence continues at coordinate 12,894,589 of NC_041397.2, read as the reverse complement.
CATTCTGCCAAGTCAAGTTTGCATATTTTTAGCTTTTTCAAGAATATTATCAGAATGATTTGTGGACTGGAGCAGATTCTCAGTCCTTCCATTTCTTTCCACATATTTTATTAAAACTGATACTTCGTGATGAACACCAAAGGGTGTAAATGGGACCACATTAGATGATGAGCCGCTGATTCCTGTGTCATTTGCCTCACACTGTTCATTGGCAGCTGTTTAAATAAACAAAGACCGATTGGAAATGGTGAATGCAGCTGTTCAAGTCTAAGATAAGGAAATAAAGGTTGGGAATCTTAACAGACAGATTAACTATAAAGAATAATTAAAATGTTGTTGAGTAACGGATCAGCAGCAATTACTGACCTGTAATTAAGAAATTGGCTTGGAACAAAAACTTGAAACTGCAGAGGTCTTCCAGAACTGAATTTGAAGACTAATATTAAAAGTAAAATCAAAACATTTTAGATTAAAATGCAGTCAATATACAGTATGTTATGTTATCTATACATCTAAAAGGCAAAGCCCTCACTGACTCATCACTAATTCTCCCACTTTCCATTTAAGTGGGAAGCTGAAATTTCATGTGCTCATTCCTTGCAGTGTACTTACAAAAGTTAGGCATGTTTCATGTCGTATCGCAACACCCAAATTGGGGGGGATGCCTGTACCCCTAAACTGTATATATAGATAGGGGAAACCACTCCTCACTATTTCTGCAACTTCCAATATACGTAGGAAGCCCAAATTTCCCGTGCTCATCCTTTACACTGTACTTACAAATGTTAAGTATGTTTCATTTCACGCCGTGCCCTGTAACAAACTTTTTGAAAATAACGTCTTCTTTTTGGCGGTTCTCACCATTATGCTGTAAGGAACTTTCGGAAATGACCTCTCCTTTTGGCGGTTTCATTCCTTATTTCCGTTAACAGACGGTTTATTTCATGGCAGAGACACACAAGGGCCGACCTCGGTCCCACTTCCTTTTTCCAATGACCGCGCACCTACCACGTGGTTGGCTCCCTGCCTAAAAACGTGCATTTCTCATACACAACATTTACAATCATAAATTAAACTCTTTACAATCATCAAGTTCACTCTCAATACTAAAATAAGCCTACGACAATTACATTGACAATCATGTTACGTTATTTTTAAAATGTTTCCTTTTCTTTTTCATAACTTCTTTAACACGATTCTCTGCTGCGAAGAGCGGGTATTTTGCTAGTATGGTAGATACAGTAAGTGACCCATTCAAATGTTGATGCATAGCTTAATAGTCTGATAAAGAGTCTTCAGCATGGAATTATTTCTGTTTAAGTTAATGGTGAGCATGATGAAGAACATCACTGGGCATGGATTCAGTTTTCAGGGTGTCAATTTTTTTGTATTTAAATTTAAAATGTTTGATTGTGCGGCACGGTGGTGCAGTGGGTAGCACTGCTGCCTCACAGTAAGGAGACCTGGGTTCACTTCCCGGGTCCTCCCTGCGTGGAGTTTGCATGTTCTCCCCATGTCTGCGTGGGTTTCCTCCGGGTACTTCGGTTTCCTCCCACAGTCCAAAGACATGCATTGTCAATCCTAAATTTTCCTAGTGTGAGTGCGCGCCCTGCGGTGGGCTGGCACCCTGCCCGGGGATTGTTTCCTGCCTTGCGCCCTGTGTTGGCTGGGATTGGCTCCAACAGACCCCCGTGACCCTGTAGTTAGGATATAGCGGGTTGGATAATGGATGGATGGATGTTTGATTGTTGACATAATTGTATGTGTGAAAATATAACCATTATGGGTCAGTTCTTGTGCATAACTTAATGCACGTTCAGTAGAAACACATCATTTTTATCTTTTCTTGTATATTTTTCTGGGCTTTCACTCTTTTACTGTTTGCACAGCACAGTCCTTTTCAGTGTTAGTGCTATGATCAAAATATATGGCATTGCATAGGTGCTTGTTATGAGAATTACAGTACATAAAAAGAAGATTAGATACTATCATCCCTCCTGTATTGTGTTTTCAGTTATGTTGATTGCATGAATGCAAAATGGTGGCCTAAACAAACTGACATGATTTTTTTTTAACACAAGACTTGATTTAGATTTAAGAAGTATATAAGAACGTAAGTAAATGCTTCTTGCCAAATCATTATTTTAATTCTAACCTGACAACATAACCACTACAGCTATCAGAGTGCCTGTGATTTGAAGGAAATAAGCCATGTACTGAGATCCAATATTGGTTTTAAGTTTAAAACCCCAACCTTTATTTCTCAAATATGAGTAGACAACAACATTATGTAATTTTATTCCATATCTGATTGAAGGAGTACATTTCTTAAAATGTTACCTGTAGTGATATGAATATACTGTAAATCTAGGATTCTTCATCTGTCTATCATCAGGGATAGATAGGAGCTGATGGCAGCTGGATGCCAAACTCATAGCAACATGCCCTGTTCTCACTCAGTCCGAGTCTAGTTTATGAAAACATCAAAGAAGACACCCCAGTTGAGAAAAAAAATGGATTTCAAACATTGGGGTGTAATAACACTACCCTGAAGTATAACAACATAAATAAAAATAACAGGACATAACAAAAATATTACAAGATGTAGCACTGAAATAATGAAACTCTCAGGAGATCCTACAAATGTCCATCCTTCCATTATCCAACCCGCTATATCCAAACACAGGGTCACGGGGATTTGCTGGAGCCAATCCCAGCTAACACAGGGCGCAAGGCAGGGAACAAATCCTGGGCAGGGCACACACACACACACAGACCCACACACTAGGGACAATTTAGGATCGCCAATGCACCTAACCTGCACATCTTTGGACTGTGGGAGGAAACCTACACAGACACGGGGAGAACATGCAAACTCCACGCAGGGAGGACCTGGGAAGCAAACCCAGGTCTCCTTACTGCAAGGCAGCAGTGCTACCACTGCACCACTGTGCCACCCTCCTAAAAATGTCCAAAAGTTAAACTACAAAAGCAGTTAGTATGTCTGCCACAGTTACTACAACCAGAACTGATTGGCATTAGAAACAGTTGTCACTTACAAAAGAATTTAACACAAAGACACAAGAGGTAAAAGCCAAGAGTGAAAAGGCCTTTATTTGAACTTTATGGATCTTCATTATTAAAGGCACAATCCAACACAGAAGGTCCTCCATAGAAATGCACCCACATCATTACAAAGTCACAAGGAGGATGAACTACTAGATGCACTTCCATTGAAGGACTCAGTTACTCATCCCAAGACAATTTAGACCATCCAGTCTTTGTAATAGGAGAGGGAGGGGATAATTACGGTAATTAAAGAAAACTAAATATAGGAAAAATAAATGTTCAAAGAAACAGACTTTGCAGCAGTGAGGCCACTGTGTCACACTTCTTTAGTACTGTTAGCTATTCTAAACAGGTCTGTTGTCCTTAAGTTCCTTGTTGTTATGGTTCTTGGAAATAATCTTTACCATTTTTATTCTGTAAAACATCCTCTATGGACTTGAGCTTGTATTTTACTGTTGTGTTATTTTTACATTATTATTTTACAAATTGTTATATACTTTCTGTTGTTTTGTAATTATATATTGTCTATTAAAATATGCCTCCATGCCACATGTTTTGTAGGTGGAAGCAGGAAGCAGGGCCATACTGACATCACCTTTGACTTTATCTGGCGGCCAGAGCTAAAGATCCAGCCAGCGGTTTATATTATGAGTATTTTTGTAAATATTACTTAGCGTTTCTTGTTTTATTGGATTCTGTAGTTTCTTGCCTGTTTATTTGGATTTATATTTTGGGATTTGTATTGGAACTTGGCTGCTTTAGATCAACAAACTCCTTTTGTTTTTGCTCTTTTGAGCATTTTTCTTGTTGTTTCTATTGTTAAAATGAATTCTTCGTTGCCCTTTTTTTGCCCCTCTGACTATCAGTGTGGACTGTCTATAACTTACGATGAAGTAAGGAGACAACTGAGGAAGATACACACAGGAAAAGCTGCGGGACTAGATGGAGTCAGTCCTCGAGTTCTTAAGGCTTGTGCTGACCAACTTTGCTGTGTCCTCTGTCACCTGTTCAGTCTGTCCTTATGGCTTCAGAAAGTGCCAGTGCTGTGGAGAGCATCCTGCATTGTTCCTGTTCCAAAGAAGACAGGTACCTCCCCACATAATGACTATAGACAAGTTTCCTTTACATCTCACATCATGAAGACCTTTGAGAGACTGGTCTTGGATGGCTGCAATGGACTGGGCATCATTACTTGACTCAAGCAATTCAGGGCTCAGGTGTTAGAATGGGATGTGGACACAGCTAACCCCCTGAATCAATTTTTTAATAGATTTCCCCTCAATGACCAGTCCCCTCAACACCATCCCTACTACATCAACAACTCCTACCACATCAATGGAAATAGCTAGTAACAAGTGCACCTCTAACCATCAGTGTGGACCGTCCATAACTGAAGACCAAGTAAGGAGACAACTAAAGAAGCTACACACAGGAAAAGCGGCGGGACCAGATGAACTGTCTTTGAGTTCTTAGTGCTGATTAACTTTGTGGTGTCCTCTGTCATCTGTTCAGTCTGTCCCTAAGGCTTCAGAATGTGCAGCTGCTGTGGAAAACATCCTGCATTGTTCCTGTTCCAAAGAAGGCACCTTTTCACATAATGACTCTTCAGGTAGGACATAAGACTGTTAGAGGAAGTTCAAAAATGAGGTATGACACTAATTCTAGACCCAAGGAGCATGAGCACCATGGAAAGATTTAAAAAGAGCTTTAACTTATCTTGACAAATAGAAATTTAAATAGAGGACTTTAAAATTATGAAAGAAGTTGATATAGTGGATTAACAGCAGTTATGGTAACATTAGTGCTTAAACAATAACACAGGACCACAGATGGAAGCCAAATGAGTGTATTTTTTCCCTAGATATTAGAAATATGGTAAGAGCTATGAAGCAGTGTTGTAGAAAGGAGTACCTTTCTATGTGAATTTCCCCTTGGGATTAATAAAGTATCTATCTATCTATCTATCTATCTATCTATCTATCTATCTATCTATCTATCTATCTATCTATCTATCTATCTATTATATAGCACCTTTCACATCTATCTATCTATCTATCTATCTATCTATCTATCTATCTATCTATCTATCTATCTATCTATCTATCTATCTATCTTTTAGGACCTTCAAATCCTGATAGCAAGGTATTTTGAAAATGTTAGTCAAATATTGAGTAAAATTACCAGTTTTTATATCTGCCTGGAAAATTTTTTTTTTTTTTGCAAATGCCACCACTTACTTAAACATTTTACAAACAATCTTAGTCTTTCTGACAGACTTGCATCTTCTCATCACAATGGCAGTAAGTAAGTACTTGTTACCTAATAGCTTCTCCTTGTTGACTTAAGAACAATACTCATTTGCTGTAGGAATTTTCAGTGATCATTTGTGACATCTAATATTCTCAATGCAATGTGTTCACATGAATTTCCAGTCACCACTTTGTAAAAAAACAAAAGAATGCTGTTGATTTTCTATTTGGTTGGCGCAAGAGGCAATTAAACAGAAGCTCTAATCCATCCATCCACCCATTTTCCAACCCGCTGAATCCGAACACAGGGTCACGGGGGTCTGCTGGAGCCAATCCCAGCCAACACAGGGCACAAGGCAGGAAACAATCCTGGGCAGGGTGCCAACCCACCGCAGAGAAGCTCTAATTTCTTTGTGAAAATAAAAAGTAAATGAAGCACAGTAATCATGTACTGTATCATGTCACTTCAGATACAATTTGACCACAAAATTGCATTTCTGGCTAACCTGAATATTTTTTATTTTATTTTATTAAATAAGATGAAAGGTCAATGCTACATCATAACTTGGCTAATTCTGATAGCTCTGTTCTGTGAAACTTCCCACTGGCTGTTTCCTCTTTGGAGAGCATTCAAGTGGAAACACATACAGTAGAACCTTTGGTCACGAACATTTCCGAACACATACAAATTGGCTTACGATCAAAAAGTTTTGCATCTGTTCATGACCACACACTCTGGTAGTGAACAAAAACATTGGCGGCCAGTTTCCCTATGCGCGTTCGTATGCGCCAATGATTTACCATTCTCCGTTTCCCATTTTCTTTTGTTTGCATATACAGGGCCTTACAAAGCAGCTGATGTTGCAAAAGGAGTTGTAATGTTAGCCAAGCAGAGGCCTCAAGTGCTGGAAGAGGTGGAAAAACTGTTGCTAGTGTGGCTGAACGAGAAGCAACTTGCAGGGGATAGTGTAAGCGAGGCGATAATATGCGAGAATGCCAGGAACATTCATGGCGATTTCCTGAAAAAAACAATCCTTCTTCGAGTGGTGAAGGTGAGGAATTTAAAACCAGTAGAGGATGGTTTGAAATGTTTCGCAAGAGAAGTGGCATTTAATTTTTTTCCCTGTGCTTAAAACTCATAAAAAAAGTGTTTACAGCAAGAGGTTCGTAAGGGTCTAGCGTGAACTCTTACAATGTTAGTTTTCCCTGTTTCTTCTATTTCAAGGTTTTCTCAGTGTTATTCATTGTCTTTACATTTAGATTACTATTATATTGTGCATTCTATGGTATAATTAACTATTTTTGTGCTTAAAAAAATATATATTTACATACAGTTCGTACAGTCTGGAATGGACTAATTATATTTCCATACAGTCTTATGGGGAAATTACGTTCGGTCGCGTTCAGAGTTTTGGAATGAATTACGGTCGTGACCAGAGGTACCACTGTATTGTGCATTTGTCCAGTAGGACTTGGACTCAACGCAGGTGTCTGAAATGAAAACACTGGCCTCTACAGGAAAGTTGTGCAACTGCAAACTGCCTTACAGAAATTATATGTAACTTCCAATGTGCAATATCTCAAGAAGAGTGTAATAGATAAAAAAAAAACATATATACAATAACTCATGATTTTTCTTCCAAATTGAAGATAGTATATTTCCAATTTAGCACAGTTCTGAATTAACAAAAAATAAAAGACTGAAAAGTTCAGATAGATACAGAGAATGGCCATCTAATTAAGAAGATGTCTATAGTAGATTAACCAGCATAAAAGGGTTAACATCAGTCAGGTACTCACCTAGGAGTGAGATATAAAATAATTTTTGCAAAGGGATAGGGGATATAAAATGCAAGAATGAAAAAATGGGCATGCCTCAGCTTCAGTTTAAATTTTATAGGCCTCACATATAGAGTGACAGCAAAAGAGACAGAAAGATATAATAAATGGTAACTAACAAGAAAATAAGCAACAACTATGCTGTCCACAAGCATTATATCAAATGTATATTCTCTATCACATACACAAGGACAAAACATTGGAGAATTCTCTATTTTTTCAAGTGCAGGATGATTTGGGTTAATCCTCATGAATCCACAGCACATTTGAAATGCCAAAGCACTTATGAATTCAAGCTAGAAAGAGCTGGCGTATTGCTCATTATGCTGACGTGACACTGTGTTCAGACACTGACCCAGGCTTGGCAAACTCACTAAAACACCAGGTGCACAAAACAATAAGCCTATTTGCGATTGAGACAATTTTATAGATAAACTCCTGGGGCTGCTACTTTATGACTTCTCATAGGCCTATAATGCAAAGTACATCCTCCCTAACAAAATATGAAATGCACAATGAAGCAGCTCTACGACTGAAACTCATTAATTAGAAATGTGTAGAAGGTAGCAAAACTCCTTCTATCCATTCTCTAAACTGTTTTTGTCGGTGAGAGTCAAAATAGTAACAAGAGATGTAGGGGATACCCAATTTTCCCTTACCCATAAATAACTTATGTGTCATCATGGAGACTTCCAGGCCACCTGTGAGATGGGTCTGCCTTATAGCCTCCGCTCAGTAGGCAGTGGTCACTAGAATCCTGCATGAGGTTTTAGGGAGGTGGGGTTTGGCACTGTCACTAGATACTCAATTCATTTCACCTACTTCCTCTTCATTTTCAGGAGTAATGGCTCTAACTCTGTTGTCTTCTTCTTGCACAGTCACAGAAAATGAATCCAGCAAAGCTAAGGATGAGCCTAACTTCTGCTGCTTGCAACTTCAGTTTTGTCAGGTGCTAACTAATATGTCATACTAACTGATGAGAAGGAGACAGGAACATCTTTGTTAATCAGTCCATCTATAAAAGGTTTCCTTCAACACAACAGACTGTTGCAGTGACCACAGAACTGAAACAGCTGCCCTAATCTGCTAATCAATATCTCAATCCTCTGTGCCCACAGTTGTTAACACAAGCATGGAATTAAACTTCTTCATAAGAGCAGTTTTCTCCCAATAAACCATGGATACTATGACCTAGTATTTGGAAATGTAGACTTTCTTCCTGATTGAATCACACTTAGCAGTAAATTGCTGAAGCATACTCTAAAGATCTCAAGATGAGACAATAACAGCAATATTATCAGCAAACATAAAAGATGTCAACAGAAATGACACTCCCCAAATGTCCGATGTCTTTTGATATACTGTCAATTAAAAATCTTTAAAAATTGTGGATGAACAGAGTATCAACCACACTGAGGAATCTGACCAGCATTTTTAAATTTTGTATATCTACCAACCATTGATACTAGTCCTTATCCGTTTCTATCAGTCCTACCTCATCTGTATAAGGCCAGCTTCATTAATTTATTTCCTTCCTTTTTTCTGATATTTCATCAGCTGGACATTGGTATTACCTCTGAATGAAGATATCAGGACAGGGCTGCCACATTAATGACTTGCAAGTTCAAAAGGCACATGCACAGTTTTGATGTGCAGAAGCTTACACTATGGCAAAATGCTGCAAACATTTTTGAAACTTTAAAATATTTTAGCATTTGATATGTATAATAAGTTTTATGGTTCATACTGAACTTTCATTTTTTGTATTATTATTTTGTAACATAAAAAATACTCTGTTTGAAAAAGCCACTGTGCTAAAGTGACACTTGAAGTAATTGCTTCACCCAATGCATTAGCTGTTAATCAGGATATCGGTAGGTGGTTTGCATTCTTCAAATTTTAATAAACAGCTCACCATAAAAAATAATTAGAAAAAAGTGTGGAGTTCAACCACCACCAAGAACAAACTCCAGGAAAAATCTATCGATCACAAATGTTGGTAGAAAAATATGATCCATTGAAACCAATACTCTTGCAACATCTTATGTAACAATTTTGGAACACACCTTTGTTCACTATTTTTAAAAACAGAATCACAGGTTAGGAAAATGGATGGATGGATTTACAGCACCTTCAGAAACTATTAGTGGAGAAGGACAAACAAACTGTAATTACCTTTACTACACTATTGGAATGTAGACTTATCTTGGTCAGCTGGAAGAATCCTAACTCTCCTATTCTAAGTCAATGGGTAACTGATATTATATACTATTTGAAAATGGAAAAAATCAAATTCGCACTTACAGGATCTGAACAAAACTTTTTCAAAACCTGGCAGGATCTAATCAATAACATTTTAGAATAAGCTTTTAAATTGAGAAAGAAAACTTGATTTATTTGTATGGAATGTTATTTGATTTTAATAAAAAAAAACAGAATCTATCCCTTCAGCGATCCAATCAAAAGGTTCTGTTGCAATGCAACACTTAAGTGTTGTGTTAGCCATGACAAATAAACAATGTCCAGCAATTCAACCTATACGATTATACCTCTTTCACTCCTATCTTATCTCTATGTAGGTTTTTGACCAATATAGTAATGCCAGGTAAAATGAAAAGCTCTGTTGCAGATGAAGCTTCTAGCACTGCCTCTCAAAAGAATATGTTTTGTAATGGATATACAATTTCCTTGAAATGTAGCTCCCACCTCTCAGTTTCACTGCTTTATTAAGTAACCCCCACTCCAATGTATTTATGTGTCCTCAGGAGATCATGTTCTGAACTGACTCTCCCCAGCTATTGCTATTTTTTTTTTGGTTTGACTAATCTACAAGTAAATCTTGGATTGAATTTAACATACCTTATCATGGAATATAAGTCAGCAGCCATGTGTTTTTTTAAGAGTTCACTAGCTGGTGGTATGGACTCTGTCTTTCACTCTATTGCCCAGATTCCAGTATAACACCACCACAAGACAGAGCATAGTCACCATGTGAATACACAGTCAATAAGGATATTAGAAGGAGTGTTTTCTACTAAACTGCTAAGCATATGACAGGGTGCCTCGAGAGGAGTTCTGGTATTGTATGAGGAAGTCGGGAGTGGCAGAGAAGTACGTAAGAGTTGTACAGGATATTTACGAGGGAAGTGTGACAGTGGAGAGGTCTGCGGTAGGAGTGACGGAGGTGGGATTACATCAGGGATCGGCTCTGAGCCCTTTCTTATTTGTAATGATGATGGACAGGTTGACAGACGAGATTAGACAGGAGTCCCTGTGGACTATGATGTTTGCTGATGACATTGTGATCTGTAGCCAGAGTAGGGAGCAGGTTGCAGAGACCCTGGAGAGGTGGAGATATGCTCTAGAGAGGAGAGGAATGAAGGTCTGTAAGAACAAGACAGAATACATGTGTGTAAATGAGAGGGAGGTCAGTGAAATGGTGAGGATGCAGGGAGTAGACTTGGCGAAGGTGGATGAGTTTAAACACTTGGGATCAACAGTACAGAGTAATGGGGATTGTGAAAAGAGGAGCAAAAGAGAGTGCAGGCAGGGTGGAGTGGGTGGAGAAGAGTGTCAGGAGTGATCTGTGACAGACGGGTATCAGCAAGAGTGAAAGGGAAGGTCTACAGGACGGTAGTGAGACCAGCTATGTTACAAGGGTTGGAGACGGTGGCACTGACCAGAAAGCAGGAGACAGAGCTGGAGGTGGCAGAGTTAAAGATGCTAAGATTTGCATTGGGTGTGATGAGGAAGGACAGGATTAGAAATGAGGACATTAGAGGGTCAGCTCAAGTTAGACGGTTGGGAGACAAAGTCAGAGAGGCGAGATTGCATTGATTTGTACATTTGCTGAGGAGAGATGAGGGGTATATTGGGAGAAGGATGCTAAGGATAGAGCTGCCAGGCAAGAGAAAAAGAGGAAGGCCTAAGAGAAGGTTTATGGATGTGGTGAGAGAGAACATGCAGGCGATGGGTGTAACAGAACAAGATGCAGAGGACAGGAAGAGATGGAAAAAGATGATCCGCTGTGGCAACCCCTAACGGGAGCAGCCAAAAGAAGAAGTTTTCTACTAAACTGCTGTATTGCAAATATGCTGTATGCTGTATTGTTTGAAACATAGTGTGTGAAGAGTTTCTTTAGTTATAGTTATAGCTTTTTATAGCAAGTAAACAATCTTCTCCAACCCTTTTTTTATATTTTTGCAGATGGCAGACAAGCTTTAATGGGCAAGTGTATTATGTATGAAAAGGTTATTTTTGACATACGGCATCAAATGTTTTGAAAAACATTTTATATTGTATATTTCTATTTTTCCTTCTGAGTTAGTGTATAGAGGACTTCAGCCTTAATGAAATGCTCACCCTCTTGAGCAAACAACATTCTCTTTGAGTACTGTATATGACTTGATATTTAAATAACACTGCATTTCTAAAGTGATTTTTATTTTTTTTTAATTTCTGCAATGTTTACCCGTTACACGAATAAAGACTGCTTGGGTCAGATAAAAGAAAATCACTCTACCTTCAAAAAATAAAAAAAGAGTATTTTAAAGAAACAAATGAAACACTAATAACTTTATAAAAATTGCTGCATCAATGTTTTTACTGACTCTTTAAAACGTAAATGATTTAAATATTGGTATGGGTTGATCACAAACCAGATGGTTGATCGTTTGAAGAAGAAGAAGGAAAAAGGCTACCCTCAAATAGATATCATAGGGGAAAGAAAGCAGAAAATTCTACAAGCTGCTTAAGCAAACAGGCTACTGGAGGGCTCTGCACAATGAAATGCCTAGGACCATTTACTTAACATGTATTTGGTGGCAGGAATACCAAGCAAGAAACTGCTATTAAGAAATTAAATTCAAAGGAAATTCCCAGGAATATAGCTGCAAAATGATTTGCAATGACAGCCTTGATGCTTAAAGTGATTTCTAGAATCTCCTTCAGATTAAACCCAACAAATATTGAACTTGGAGAGAATTCTGTCCATAGAATGAATATTAGACCAAAAAATCTAAAAAAGTCAGACTGGAGAGAGATGTGGAGTGTCCAAAAAGAAACCAGCAAGTGGTGCACTATTAAAAATATTACTGCATGTTTAGCTGAGCTAAAATGACAAAAAACATTAAATATTTTCCATGTGTTTACTTATCTGACCCGTTACATTGTGTTTTATAAACAAATAGCTGTAAGTACAGAGAAATCCTTGTATCTCTAAATAAATGGTCAATGTAGGTCAGGTTCATGCTGGAGAACTAGAATTTGAATGGACACATAAAAGGAGTCAATGGTGTTGATTAGAACCAATGAACCTTTTAATTAAAAGTCCAACTGCTCAGTTAATGGCACAGCAGTATCTCTTGTATAAGACGAAACAAAATCTTATAGAATACGCAATAGTGGCTGTCCGTTTGTCTGTTCAGGATTTTAAATCACCTGTAGCTCGCCAACCGTTTGACCAATTGACCTGAAATTTGGTACACATATACTACGTGACGTCTACCATCCACTTTTGGGGTGAGGATTTTTATTACTCTCTTTATTTTTATTTTATTTTATTGTAGAATCAACTCTCAGCAATGTGAAGCAGGGCGGCTGTGCGGCGCTTGTGTACGGTTGCCATTCTCATCCCTACCACCTTCGCTGTCACTTCCCCTACCTCTTCATATCTTAAATCATTCTTGAGGCAGATTGAACAGTTAAGTGCCAGCTTCAGTGAAAAATTAAGAAAAATGTACTAAGTGATTGCAACACAAACACTGACTTAATCAGTTTTAACCTGAAAAGATGCAGACGAAAGAACAGAAGAAGCGGGCAGCTAGGGTGGAGGAAAGAAGAGCTGCTCCAGAAGCAGCAAGCGCATCAACCTCTGAGCAAACGAATGATAAACATACAGAGAAAGAGGATAAAAACTTCAACCCCAATTCCAATGAAGTTGGGACATTGTGTAAAACGTAAATAAAAACAGAATACAATGATTTGCAAATCCTTTTCAACCTATATTCAACTTAATACACTACGAAGACAAGATATCAAATGTTCAAACTGATAAACTTTATTGTTGTTTTGTAAATCTTCACTCATTTTGAATTTGATGCCTGCAACATGTTCCAAAAAAGCTGGGACAGGGGCAGCAAAAGACTGGGAAAGTTGAAACATTCTTAGGTAAACAGGTTAATTAGAAACAGGTGTTTGTCATGATTGGGTATAAAAGGAGCATCCCCAAAAGGCTCAGTTGTTCACAAGCAAGGATGGGGCGAGGTTCACCACTTTGTGAACAACTGCATGGGCAAATAGTCCAGCAGTTTAAGAACAACGTTTCTCAACGTACAATTGCAAGGAATCTAGGGATCATCTACTGTCCATAATATCATCAAAAGATTCAGAGAATCTGGAGAAATCTCTGCACGTAAGCGGCAAGGCCGAATACCAACACTGGATGCCCGTGACCTTCGATCCATCAGGTGGCACTGCATTAAAAACCGACATCATTTTGTAAAGGATATTACCACGTGGGCTCAGGAATACTTCAGAAAACCATTGTCAGTTAACACAGTTCGTCGCTACATCTACAAGTGCAAGTTAAAACTCTACCATGCAAAGCGAAAGCCATATATCAACAACACCCAGAAACGCCGCCGGCTTCTCTCGGCCCAAGCTCATCTGAGATGGACTGACACAAAGTGGAAAAGTGTGCTGTGGTCTGACGAGTCCACATTTCAAATTGTTTTTGGAAATCATGGACGTCTTGTTCTCCGGGCCAAAGAGGAAAAGGACCATCCGGATTGTTATCAGCGCAAAGTTCAAAAGCCAGCATCTGTGATGGTATGGGGGTGTGTTAGTGCCTATGGCATGGGTAACTTGCACATCTGTGAAGGCACCATTAATGCTGGTACATGCAGGTTTTGGAGCAGTATATGCTGCCATCCAAGTGACGTCTTTTTCAGGGATGTCCCTGCTTATTTCAGCAGGACAATGAGAAGCCACAGTCTGCATGTGTTACAACAGCGTGGCTTCGTAATAAAAGAGTGTGGGTACTAGACTAGCCTGCCTGCAGTCCAGACCTGTCTCCCATTGAAAATGTGTGGCGCATTATGAAGCTCAAAATATGACAACGGAGACCCCGGACTGTTGAGCAACTGAAGTTGTACATCAAGCAAGAATGGGAAAGAATTTCACCTACACAGCTTCAACAGTTAGTGTCCTCAGTTCCCAAACGCTTATTGAGTATTGTTAAAAGGAAAGGTGATATAACACAGTGGTAAACATGCCCCTGTCCCAGCTTTTTGGAACGTGTTGCAGGCATCAAATTCAAAATGAGTGAAGATTTTCAAAACAACAATAATGTTTATCAGTTTGAACATTTGATATCTTGTCTTTGTAGTGTATTCAATTGAATATAGGTTGAAAAGGATTTGCAAATCATTGTATTCTGTTTTTATTTACGTTTTACACAACGTCCCAACTTCATTGGAATTGGGGTTGTATTAGTCAAGTGTATTCACTGCACATTATCGTGCAGTACTCCGTTACTGGTATGTTTATAATGTATAAACAAAAAAGTGATTCCCAATGTATTATAACATGGAGATCAATTTAAATGTTACATTGGGGATGAATAATAAGTGGCACTAGAAACCTACCATCTACTCTCCTCTTCTATGGCCATAAGGATTACTGACACAGAAGAATACCTGTGATCCCGCCTCTGACTTGCCAGTAACTATCATCCCTTCTCACCACCACAGGATTTAACCCCAAAGATTCACAAAGATGGCATCACTTGAGACCAGTCAGTTACGGAGGCACTGGTGTACTGTGGATGAAACACAAGCTTATACTTCTTGTTACATTTCCTTGAAGGTTCCTACCTATCACATGACTTTAGATCGGGTACACCTCTCTGGAGCCCCAGCCTTTTTAATATTCTTGTTTAAATTCTTAAAAAAAAAAAAATAGCTATGTTTCCTAAGTAGTCTACTGAGGTATCCACAATAAATGTCTATTTTATTTTTCAGAAATAATTTTTCAGTCATAAAGCAACATCCAATAAGCACATTTACATTAAGTATTTTTTAAAATATCCTTTATTCTGTACATCTACCAAAGCAATAAAAATTACAAATTTTAACATCGGCATATTTTAATTTCAAGACAAATATGAAACTTTTTAATGATTATTTATTTTTGATGTGGCTATAAACTTTGGGATTGTTACTTTTAGTCTTTTGTTCAGCAGCCTTCTTTTATTTTTAGTTGAAGATTCTTGTTATAAAAAAGTAGTAATTAGTAGGAAAAGGTAGAAAATTGGCAGTACTTTATAGTCTTTTAAAAATGTGAAGGTCAGACATAAAAAGCTGTAATTGGCAACACCAGTCTTTATGAAATCCCACACAATAAAGAGTGGGACATAATTAATACGTGGGTTTTCTTTTTCTTTTTTCTTTTACGTTAATTTAAAAAATGTTACTCTTATCTAAAAAGAGAAATCCACACTTAGTGATGCTAAGGGTTAATCTGTGGTTTCAATATGGGCATAGGCAGCAGATTTTGACATTGAAAATAAAAATCAAAATAATGATAGGAATATAATACATAAGATGTTCAATGAAAATGATTTATTTTAGACTTTGTCAATTAGATATTTTTTTATTTTATTTTTTTGACAAGGTGCCATGCTATAGTGGTACTGATTATCCATCCATCCATTATCCAACCCGCTATATCCTAACTACAGGGTCACGGGGGTCTGCTGGAGCCAATCCCAGCCAACACAGGGTGCCAGCCCACTGTAGGGTACTGATTATGTCCCTTAAAAATATTCTTTGCCAATTAATCCTTTATATAGGTCCTTTACACAGAGCATACTGTCACACTGTTCACAAACCAAAACAACAAAGCAAACAAAAGTAAGCAGTCTAGAGCAGCAGTTCCCAAACTGTGGTACGGAGCCTTTTCAGGTGGTACGCATTGCGGTCCCTGAAATTTAATTTATCTGTACAAAACCCTTTATGACAAGCCTGTTGTGAGCAAAAACCAATGAAACTGTTTAAATACAATAATACGTGGATTCCCAAATTTAGTGTGGTGTGAAATTTCGTCATCTGAATAAATAAAACCTATTATTCGAATCAGTATTTAGTTCATTTAATGCCACCATAATTCCGTTTCACGGAAGTCAACTTCTACTTCTTCACTGTTTGAGCTTTTGGTCACTAGATGAAAGCACAACGCCGACACTATTTAGTCTTCGGTAACTCTGCCTCACAGAAACCGCTCGCGTTTTTTTTGTTATATGTGCACTGCCGCTGTATCGCATCATAGTCACTACACAGTTGTACTAACATAAATTCATTCAATATTGTAGTCAGTGTCATGAATTTGCTGTATATTACCTAATTAAGAATTAATCATTCATTGCAGTACTTGCTTTTTAATTTTTTTGTTAAAGATTCGGGTGGTACGCAATGCAACTCGCTTAACCTCAGGTGGTACTTGACGTCCAAAAGTCTGGGAACCCCTGGTCTAGAGGACTGTTTGGGAAAAAGTGTTACAGGACAAGGATACAAAACTGATTGCCATAAGTGACAAACTCACAACAAAATACAAGCTTGCTGCACTTCCTAACAGCTAATATCAGCAAGACAGAAGTTCACCAAACAAGACAGTTTTCAAACTTCTTAAAACGCATTAAGGGAGTCCGAGTTTCAAGTGGCAGTGGGCAGCTCATTCCACCATCTAGGAGCTACAGTATACATGCAGAGAGTCTGAACTGAGATTTGATGCTGACCATTGACTACTTTGTAAGGCAAGCAACAAGGATTTTAACTTTATAAATGATGCCACAGGGAGCCTATGTAGTGATCTGCAAAGAGGTGTGACATGTGCGCGCCTTGGCTGGTTGAACACCAGAAGTGCTGCAGAGTTTTGAATCATCTGTAGCAGCTTTGTGACAAATGCCACTTCTCCTACCAGAACATTGCTGTAGTATTCCAGACATGACAAAACCAAAGCCTGAACCAGGAGCTGTGCTGCATACTCTTGTCAGATACAGTCTGAACATATGAACGTTGCATAAAGTGAATCTGCAAGACCAAGAGACCATTGCAACATGGTAATTGAAAGACAGCTAATCATTGATCACCATCCTAAGAATGAAAATGGCAATAATAATCCAAGCTTAACAGTGATAGGATGCCGAGTAGACAAATGAGATCAGATAACAAGAAGGTCTGTCTTTGACAGGTTGAGATAGAGATACTGCTACATCATCCAGCAGTGGTAGTGCTGCTGCCTTGCAGTAAGGAGATTGTGGGTTCACTTCCCAGGTCCTTCCTGTGTGGAGAGCGCTTTGAGTAGTGAGAAAAGCACTATATAAATGTAACGAATTATTATTATTAATGTCAGTCAGACATGCAGAGATTCTAGCAGATATCATGTGGTCCTATGATGGGAACAACATGGACAGCTACATATCACTGGCATAGCACTGATAAGAGGAACCATGGGACCAGATACCACAGCCTAGTAAGGAGGAGTTGTGTAAAGAGGAAAATAAAGGGTATGCATCGATCCTTGGGGAAACCCTGTGCTTGCTTGGTGGACTCTTGGCATCTCTCCTCACCAGGACACACAATATGATCTGCCCGATTGGTAGAACTGAAGCCACCTGAGGGCGGTCTTAGCGATGCAAAGATCAGAAAAGGTGGCAAGGAGGATTTGATGGTTTACTTTTTAGTTATTGTTTGGTGCAGAAACATTATACCTGTCTGCACTGAATTTCTATTTAAATTAATAACATCTGTTCTTATATCAAAATATTGTTATGAATAAGCTAAGTTCAGTGTCCAGAGAAAATTAGGAATAAAACAAACAAAAGGATTTAAATTGGACAGCAGAACTTGCCTCTAAAAGAAGAAAATAGTGGACACTGTAATTAATACATCACAAGCAGAGGTAAATAATCTATTGTTCCTTTCCCTTCTACAGGGATATTATTTACATGAGACATTAAAGAAACAGTATCAAAATTATTAAAATGGGATTACCAGTCAGCTGAGTAGTATTCCACTATACAGAAGTAAGTAAGTAAAAATGTATTTATAGAGAGCCTATCGGAGACAAAAGCCACAAGGTACTGAA
The DNA here is from genome assembly GCF_900747795.2 of Erpetoichthys calabaricus. Taxonomy (NCBI): domain Eukaryota; kingdom Metazoa; phylum Chordata; class Cladistia; order Polypteriformes; family Polypteridae; genus Erpetoichthys; species Erpetoichthys calabaricus. Next base: position 12,876,287 of record NC_041397.2, on the reverse strand, counting down.
CAATAAAACAGAATAATGTGAAGTATCAAAAACACAGAACATACAATACAAAAACATAAAATATAGAATAAAGCAAAATATCAAAAAACAAAAATACAAAACAAGGCTACCCACTTGCCTGTCTGAACAGATGCATCTTAAGCTAACAAACAGTTCAGTAGATCCTACTAATCTCAACAGTGGAAGACTGTTCCATGACCTTGGAGCAGTTACTTGAAATGTGTGATCCCCACGTGTCTTTAATCTGGTACAAGGAACCAAAAGGAGATCTAAATGAGCAGATCTAAGAGACCAGCCCAAGGTGTAATGCTGAAGGAGGTTCATAATATACTAGGGAGGTTGACCATGCAGAGCTCTTTAAGTAAAAACAAGAACTTTAAACTGGATCCTAAATTCAGAGCATATAAAATTAGGAAATGTGGATCCATTTGTGTGAATGTGTTAAAAGCCTGGCAGCTGCATTTTGGACAGTCTAAAGATGAGACAAAACCAGCTTTACTTAGACAGGTAAAAAGGCAATTGCAATAATCCAGACAGGATGAGATGAGAGCATGCATAAGCATTTCCATTTCAACCCAGGTAACAACGGATCTCAACTTGGCTAAATTTCTTAAATGAAAAAAACAACAACTACTGACACACCTGACGTGTGCATCAAAACTCAAAGATTGGTCAAATATGAAACCTAAATTATGTTGGGATACATGATAAGAAGTGGTGATGGTGGAAAGTTTGAGAAACTGCTGGGTGCAGATCGACAGTGGCCAAGGATTAAAACCTCAGTTTTCTGGGTATTTAACTTTAAGTAGTTTGCAAGTGGCCATTTATTGACTTCCTTCAGACAGGTCGACCAAAAATGACAACTTGTGTAGTTTTTTCGACTTAAAAGAACAAAAAGCTGAATATCGTCAGCATAAAATTGCAGGATATATCATTAAAATAATTGATAATTTGAGCTAGAGGAATGATACATTGAATGATACAGAAATGGTGGTGTTTTTACATTCCAGCAATATTTTGCACAAATATGTAATACTAGGAAAAAAACACAACCATCAACAAATAAGCAGTATTACCCAACTACTTTCCTCACAATTTAAACTTTCAGTTAGTTTCAACAGATGTAAAACTTTTCCCAGTATACAATTCGTAAATCTTTCTCTATCACTTTAAAACATATTCAGGATACATCAAAAATGTACACAGTCACACACGTGCGCATGGGAGACAGCTAAAGGGCTTGAGCAGGGACAGTTCCAAGACATACCGGGATGTGGCAGAGTGCACTGACTCTTTTTCTCCCTTGCCTGCAGACCATTCACAGGATATTCCACCTGGTCCTCTTGACGTCACTTCCGGGACCGAGCCAATGGAAGGAGACTTTGCTGGCTCCGGCCCCTGTGATGTCACGTCCGGGCTCACACCAATGACAGAAGACCTTCATGAGCCTGACCCCTTTGACTTCACTTCCTGTCTTCCCCTTTAAAAGCCTCCACCTTTTCCCTATTCCCTCAGTTCTGTTTTGGACTCGGTTTTGTGCACATCAGTGCTGTATCAATTGAAAGCAAGCTTTGCAGCCAGGAAACCAAATTATAAACTCTGTCTCGAGTTTGTGACAACACATAACAAAAATCTAATATTAAAAAAAAAAAAGCAATGTTAGCAGAATGAAATCTGAAAACATCTGATAGTACTCTATTCTGAATTATGCAAAGGAAAGTTCAAGTTCATTGTTTGGTGTTCCTTTATGTCATTAAAGTTAAAATGCCATAGCATACAAAAAAACGAGGATACCTCTGCTACTTCACAGCCCTGATTCTTCAGCATAACTGAACTGTTAAATCAAGCTCCAGCTTCTTCAAAATTTACGATTATTACTTTGAAGTACTGTCTTGACAAGCTGTTTTAAAACAGTAACTAATGTTTAGTACATGAATGATTTCCAAGTTTTAGTCATTACGCACAAATGATTTGTTGAGCAAGACACTGTATTTAAGAAAAACAGACTATAAATGTAATACTAAAATATGCATACTCCAATGTTCACAATTCACAAATTAAGAAATGGCTATTAGACATTTAAATACAGCATTTCAAAACAGTAAATGATTTAAATTTACACTTTTACAGTAGGTTCTCATTTAAAAGCCTAAGTACAGAGACACGGATAAAGTGAACATGTAGTGTCTCAAAATACATTTGTATTGTACAAAATAAGTTAATTCATCCATCCATCAATTATAATTATCCAATCCACAATCTACTTGAGTGTCCCAGTGTTGGAATCTATCCTGGCTCCACTGAGAGCAAGAAAGGAACCATCCCACAGATTTGTGTGCACCCAGTCTCAGCCTTACAGAATCAATTCACAAATCTAACAAATACACACATGTTTAGGATATGATGAGAAACCTCCATTTAAACATTGCTCAGGGCTCCAGAGTTATGATTCAACAGTGTTCAAATGCATAAAATCTGTATGTTGTGAAAAAACGAGACTCCAGACATGATAAAGGTTTGGGGTAGCCACACGTATAATATGTTCCTGGCTGCAAAAATAAAAAAATTGTAAGACCAGAGTAGTTTACAAGACTGAGTCCAAAACAGAACTGAAATCCAGAGGAGGGGAGAGAAGCTTTATAGGTAGTCTGGGGGAAGTGATGTCGTCCTCGGGGCCAGGACCGGAAGTGACGTGCTCTGAGCTGAGGAACCGGCTCCTGGCAGGATTTCCCAGGATAGGTCTGCAGGAGACTTAGAAAGAGAGTCAGTGTACCCCTCCGGCCCCTGGGCGGACGTGTTAACATTATTCTCTAAGTCCTTCAGCTGCCTCCTATTCGCACGTGTGTGACAATGTGTACACACATAAAAAAAGAAAACTCCTTATAAACAGTGGTGTTTACTCTAAATATACAAATAAATTCTGAATATGCCGTTAATTACATGTTTTGAAAAAGCAACAAATGTAACCCTATAGCAGCATGAATCTAAACTGTGAGTGGGTTTGGTGTGTGCAGAAGTAAGCCTATAAGGTTGGTAACATTTATTAAGCACAGAACACATCACATAAAGTTATATTGTAATTCTATGTCACATTAATATGTAAATAAATATTCTTTAAATAAATGCACAAGAGCTCATTTTGATGCACTTGATTTAACTATAATGTTTAATGCAAATCTGATGATTTTAATAAGTCAAAAGAATTTGCAGCCATTGGTCTTACAGTAAATCTCTAAAATATGGAAACATGAGAATAAAAAAAACTTTAAACTTGAAATGCCCACCCTCTAGCAAGCTTGTTCTTTTGTGTAACTCAAATAGATTACAACATTTCCTTACAAAATCAAGACAGAAGGATATTGTACATGGACATTTTCTTCTCTGGGTCCAGAAACAGCTTGTCATGAGACACTAACTAAACAGCTTGATGGCTGTCCTGGCCATGCAGCTTTGCAGGAGAGAATGAATCTGTTTACCCTCAAAGACAACAAATAAATCAGCAAGTGCAGAATGAAAGCTGAATCTGACCAGGCAATCATCTTGACTGTATTGAAGCAGCTGTACTAGTATTACACACTAAACAAGTTGTATCCAAAAAAGAATGCTAACAACAGCTGGCTTTGGAGTCTAAGGATGATTATTATTAAGCAGAAAGGCCAGTGCTTGATACACCACAGCAATCCTCTGAATTAAGATTTAGTGCTGTCCTGTACTTGTTTCTTTTTTTTTTTTTTAATTAGACGCCTTGAGGCAAAGCAGCATATGACAATTAATTTAGTTCTAATACTAGATAATACTTAAAGCTGCCAAATTAGTCTTAGTGTAAGATACAGTACAATGTTTCCAAAGGTGTATTATGAATATGTGACTGTAGTGCAGTACTTACAGAAAGAAACTAATATATTAAAGTCAGGCTTTCATTCAAATAGGTCTAGAAATATATGCATATGATAAACCAAGTAAAGACTTGGAGAACACACTTTCAGGCGCTGACCATGCTGAAGGTAGAAGGAGTGCACAGAGTGATGGTGTCATTGAGGCATGTTCGATGAAGCAATTTCAGCAGGCTACAGTCATATGAAAAAGTGTGGGAACCCCTCTTAATTCTTAAAATTTTTGTTTATCATTGGCTGAGCTTTCAAAGTAGCAACTTCCTTTTAATATCAGACATGCCTTATGGAAACAGTAGGATTTCAGCAGAGACATTAGGTTTATTGGATTAACAGAAAATATGCAAAATGCATCATAACAAAATTAGACAGGTGCATAAATGTGGGCACCCCAACAGAGATATGACATCAATACTTAGTTGAGCCTCCTTTTTGCTAATCTAACAGCCTCTAGACGCTGTCCTCCTATAGCCTTTGATGAGTGTCTGGATTCTGGATGGAGGTATTTCTGACCATTCTTCCATACAAAATCTCTCCAGTTCAGTAACATTTGATGGACAGCCTGCTTCAAATCATCCCATAGATTTCAATGATATTCAAGTCAGGGGACTGTGACGGCTATTCCAGAACATTGTATTTCTCCCTCTGCATGAATGCCTTTGTAGATTTTGAACTGTGTTTTGGGTCATTGTCTTGTTGGAATATCCAACCCCTGCGTAACTTTGTGACTGATGCGTGAACATTATCCTGAAGAATTTGTTGATATTGTGTTGAATTCATCCAACCCTCGGCTTTAACAAGGGCCCCAGTCCCTGAACTAGCCACACAGCTCCACAACATGATGGAACCTCCACCAAATTTGACAGTAGGTAGCAGGTGTTTTTCTTGCAATGCGGTGTTCTTCTTCTGCCATGCAAAGCGCTTTTTGTTATGACCAAATAACTAAATTTTTGTCTCATCAGACCAAAGCACTTTGTTCCAAAATGAATCTGGCTTGTCTAAATGAGCATTGGCATACAACAAGCGACTCTGTTTGTGGCATGAGTGCAGAAAGGGCTTCTTTCTCATCACCCTGCCATATAGATGTTCTTTGTGCAAATTGCGCTGAATTGTAGAACAATGTCCAGATACACCATCTGCAGCCAGATGTCCTTGCAGGTCTTTGGAGGTGATCTGTGGGTTGTCTGTAACCATTCTCACAATCCTGCACATATGCCGCTCCTGTATTTGTCTTGACCTGCCAGACCTGCTGGGTTTAACAGCAACTGTGCCTGTGGCCTTCCATTTCCTGATTCCATTCCTTACAGTTGAAACTGACAGTTTAAACCTCTAAGATAGCTTTTTGTAGCCTTCCCATAAACCATGAGACTGAACAATCTTTGTTTTCAGATCTTTTGAGAGTTGCTTTGAGGATCCCATGCTGTCACTCTTCAGAGGAGAGTCAAAGGGAAGGAAGCACAACTTGCAATTGACCACCTTAAATACCTTTATATCTCATGATGGGACATACTTGTCTATGAAGTTCAAGGCTTAACGAGCTCATCCAACCAATTTGGTGTTGTAAGTAATCAGCATTGAGCAGTGACAGGCATTCAAATCAGCACAATGACAAGGGGACCCACATTTTTGCACAGCCAGTTTTTCACATTTGATTTAATTTCATAAAACTAAATACTGCGTCACTAAAAATCTTTGTTCTGAAAACACCCCAGTACTCAGATGTTCCTAGGAAATGAAAGACATACCACTGTTATCTTTTTTGTTGAAAGTAGAGGAAATTATTATGCAGTATGAGAGGGGGTCCCAAACTTTTTCATATGACTGTATATGATAAATAGAACAGTAAAGAAAATGTATCAAATGCTGGTTTTGCTTTTAATGGATGGGTGGATAGATGGCTTCTTGAAGAGTATCACCTGAAATCACTAGGAATACTCTACAAATGAGAGTAATTGCATCATTGGAAGCATTCTATCCTGGGACCCAGGGATTTAACATGAAAGAGCAGGAAGTGACAGAGCCCAGCAGAGTGGTAATGTTCCCAAATAAAACTTCATATTACGTTGTATGTAAATTAGAATTGACCAACTATAAATAAAATGGGTAAATGCTACCATATTACAAACACTTCCAGTCTTCATTGTTTGTTTCTCCAGGTATAGCAGTTTTCTCCCCACATTCCAAAGACATGTATGGTAGGTTAACTGATGACTCTAAATTAGTTATATATGAGTAAGTGTGGTTTTCGTGGCAGTATTCATACAGGCAGCGCTCCAGCTGTAAGCTGCTCCCAGGCACATCTAGGATGTGAAATCAGGTCCTGCACTTCATGTGGAGAATGAAAAGCAACACTCCTAGCCAGCTGAGACAAAGCCAACTCTATCAGCTTAAGTGACCAATCAGGCTTTTGTCAGTAGGGGTGTCTTTACAATAGCATGCTCACACAATTTCAGCTGTACTATATATAAGTGGGCTCTACAGTAAACTTGCAAAACACTCAAAACTTTTTTCTTGCTTAATAACTGGTGCTGCTTGTATGAATTCTGCCCCCCCTAAAGCTTAAATTTGATTAAGCAGGTTGGACAATGAATGACTGTATGGACATTCTAGTACACATGATCCATTTACATAATATTGTTTGTCACACTGTATAACTACCGTTTGATTTTCAATTATTTTTTTTATTAGTTAATGCAAAAATAAATTTATCAAATTTTAATTTTAATTTTTTTTTTTTTTTTAAATCAAGGCTACACTTTTAGAACCTCTTATTTAATGTGTTACACACTAACTAGTCACTAGTTAACCTTACTAGTTAGGTACTATCAGCCTTTTACATATTAAAGCTGTCCACGTATGGCAGGGTAGAGGGTTCCTTTCACCAGATTGGCTGGCCAAGCGCTGCCTCAGCTGTGGAATGACCAATACGGGGAGGCAGCTTGATGGCTGATGTCTCCAGGACTCTAAACAAATCCAAATCATATTATGTGATATCATCTATTGTTAAATTCTGCTCTGTACTTGTAATATTTTTATTTTACTATTATATTGTATTGAGGACTACTTGTGTTTTGCTCTGTGTATTGTATTGTATTGACCCCCTTCTTTTTGACACCCACTGCATGCCCAACCTAACTGGAAAGGGGTCTCTCTTTGAACTGCCTTTCCCAAAGTCTCTTCCATTTTTTCCCTACTAGGGTTCTTTTGGGAGATTTTTTTTTTTTGTCTTCTTACAGAGTCAAGGCTTGGGGGCTGTCAAAAGGCAGAGCCTGTTAAAGTCCATTGAGGCACTTCTTATGTGATTTTGGGCTATACAAAAATAAATTGTATTGTATTGTATAGCAGTGGGGATTCTTTACACCAAACATAATCTAATTTGTCTTGGCAAATTGTCATATTCTTCTCTATTTGGAGAACTGGTAGGCAGTGCGGCACAGAGATTAAAACTTTAGATCTCTAGCCCTCTGCAGTGGGCTGGCGCCCTGCCCAGGATTTGTTTCTACCTTGCTCCATATGCTGGCTGTGATTGGCTCCAGACGACCCCCATGACCTGGGTTCACTTCCCAGGTCCACTCTGCATGGAGTTTGCATGTTCTTCCCGTGTCTGCGTGGGTTTCCTCTGGGTGCTCCGGCTTCCTCTCACAGTCCAACAACATGCAGGTTAAGTGCATTGCCGATCCTAAATTGTCCCTAGTGTGTGCTTGGTGTGTGGGCGTGAGTGTGTGTCTTGCAGTGGGCTGGCGCCCTGCCCGGGATTTGTTCTTGCCTTGCGCCTTGTGTTGGCTGGGATTGGCTCCAGCAGACCCCATGACCCTGTGTTAGGATATAGCGGGTTGGACAACGACTGACTGACTGATCTCTCTAGCCCTGAGGCAGTAGGTTCAAATCTTGCTGCTGATACTGTAGCACCAGAAGCAAGATAGATAGATAGATAGATAGATAGATACTTTATTAATCCCAATGGGAAATTCACAAGCAAGTTACTTTCCCTGCTTGTGCTCCAAATGGAAAAGCATGAAAAATGCAACTAACCGCACCTCTCAAATGCTGCAAGTTGCCTTGGGTAAAGGCATCAGCCAAGTAATAATAATTTGATTTCCTCATCTCAATCTCAACCCTGTCCCGTCAATGGTTTGCATAGAGCAGCTCTAAAAAGGCTCATGTAAGTGTAGGTTAGTATAACCAACTAAGTGGGGTTGACTTCTGCCTTGCATTCAATGCTTTTGAGGCCCCTGCAACAAAAACTAAATTAACCAGATTCAGTAAATGAATGGATGTAACACAGTGAGTACTAATACATCTTTAATTTGGTCTGTACAGCAATCTGACATTTGAGGTTGAGAAAGATCATGATTTTGCATGTTTATTTTAAATAGCACAGCTTAAATCAAACATTAATGACCGCTGCTTAACTTTGATTGAATTAGTCAAATGCATGCTTTTTCAATATGAAATACCAATTAAATATAAATAAAAATATCAGGTGAGTTTTTTTATCAAATGAAATAAATTGTAAATCATAAAATGTATCTATAATGATCAAAAATGTTTCAAGAGAGCCAAGAAACTCTCTAAACAATGAAATGTTTATTTGCATTTACTTTCTGGTTTTTGGAATAATATACAGTATATGCTGCAAATCAATCATCAGAAATCTTGATAAACAGCCCAGAATGTGCAGTTTCCAAAATCCTGATTAGAAAATGTCAGTAGGATTGCAAATCTTTTCCGACATCTCTCTGTTTTTTCCTTCCTGCACTCTAACTACAGCTGAGTTGGCTGGTCTGTCATTTTTGTGTTTAAATATATCACCTTTAATTTCTGTATCTTTTTTTTTTTTTTGGAAAGAACAGCTGATTTTATTCCACAAAGTAAAAACTTACAGCTGTTGTCATCATTCCCCACAAATTAGTGCCTTTTATCAATAACCGCATTCATATTTTTCAGCAAGCAGAGAATAGAAAAAACAAAACACATGGATTGAAATAACCGTATGTGACTTCAAATGAATATTGCAGCAGAACCTGGCAAACCTACTAGTCAGGACAATAATAAAGCACATAAGGCAGAATTTTCTTCTTTTAGCTGCCACAAGCACTGACAAACCTGCAATTCTCTTCACCCCATTTTTGCATTTTACAGCTTCAAAAAGCAGCTCCACCGTATCACTCTGGTAATTATGCTCTAGCAAACTAACTCGGTTCAAATCCTACTTTTCACTTTACTGAATCTGCTACTTCATGTGTCTCCTGTTTTAAATTATTAAATGGAAATGGATCTTTTTCAGTAAAGAAAACTCAGAGTGTGGAGCAACAAGGCACTCACCTACAGTTCCGCTCTAACTATTGAAACAATATAACAAGATATGTCAGTCCTGACTAGGGAAAGCACTTCTTTGTTATATTATTGATTGGCTGAAGTACTACCACCTTCCAAGGCTTCCCATTTCTGAGGATGAAGTATGAACCTTTTGCTTCTTGAAACTGAATGAAGATGAACAAACCTGGTGAGTTTCTTAAGCCTGCATATTCCCAGTGATGTATTTTAAACTTCTTGAAATAAACATTGGTATCCAGTGTGGTTTTGCCAAGTATCTTGTTACATTATTTCCTTTGAAATTTCCTATAATATATAATACAGACTGATTGAGGCAAAATTGCTTTTTCTTTAGGTCTCTTACTACAATGTAACAGAAACAGTCACAGACTGCTCAGATGAACTGTTTTCTGGTGTCACCGGTAGTTGTCCAAGGTTTGTTTTGTCTTTTCCCATTAAAGTAACTTCTTCTTTAAACATTATATTCACTTAAATGAGAACAATGTAAAGATCTGCCATTTTCAAATCTTAATCCATCCATCCATCCATTATCCAACCCGCTATATCCTAACTACAGGGTCACGGGGGTCTGCTGGAGCCAATCCCAGGGCGCAAGGCAGGAAACAAACCATGGGAAGGGTGCCAGCCCACCACAGGGTGCACACACACACACACACACACACCCAGCACACACTAGGGACAATTTATAATTGCCAATGCACCTAACCTGCATGTCTTTGGACTGTTGGAGGAAACCGGAAGTACCTGGAGGAAATCCATACCGACAAAGGGAGAACATGCAAACTCCACGCAGGGAGGACCTGGGAAGCAAACCCGGGTCTCCTAACTGCGAGGCAGCAGCGCTACCCACTGCGCCACCGTGCCGCTTTTCAAATCTTAATTACCATATATAATCTACAGCTGCACAACCAAATAAAGCATATTCCTGTACAAGTCATTCTGTTTGAGTAACTACAGTATTTTCAGTGAGTCACTCAACAACTACACTGTTTTCTCCTGATAGCCTATCACCAAGGCACAGATACAGCCAAACGCTCACATGGTCTGAACCCATTGTAAGGTGGAATGCAAAGCCTACAACTCATTAACAAACAGCTGCGTGTGCATGCATCCAAAAAACAAAAAAGCCATATTAGTAGGATAATCTGAGTGCAGAAAAGATATGTGTCATATATGTTTGTGGTAACCATGAAATAGAGTCACGTAAACTAAAACTGCTGTAAACTGCATGGTCTTACTTATAGGGTGCGGCGCTGCTCACAACATAGCATTCAGATAAAGTAGCCCAACTTCACAGGTTACTTAGAACCTTAAAGAATTATGAGTTATAGCTACTATATGACAATAGCTGCGAATGATGCAATATTTCATGGCTCAAATGTGATTGAGATTTTAAATGTTTTGTTTGTCTGTTCAAAAATGAAATGATTAAAAAAATCTCTTACCTGGGATACTGCAAATGAGAATGCTTTAATTTAGCACCTTAACAACTGCACAGTAAACTTAAAAGAGCAAACGATCTATTATTATGAGTAGAGTTCTAAAATGAGTATGAATGTCCTGCCCGATCCATGCCTTTTTTTTTTGCAACATCCCTGTATGCCTGTGTATGTTTTTCTCCAGGTACACTAGTTTCACGCTTACATTTTCTCCATGGTGTCACTGTGATGCAGTGATTATGGTTAGCACTGCTCCCTCAGAAATCCAGTGTTCTGGGTTTGAATATTCACAGACAGTCACCGTCTGTGTGGAGTTTGTATGTTCTCTCCATGTTTGCCTGGGTTTTTACTCTGGTGTCTTCCAACCAGAAAGGCCTTTGCAGTGGAACGGCTCACCACTCAGATTTAGTTCTTATCTTGCATTCGATTGGATTAAGCTGACAAGGCAAGTACAAATGCTTGAAGAGGAAACCAATCTATTACAGGGCACAATCATGCACACTCACACTCACTCAGGCACAGCCAGTTCAGAGTTGCCAAATGATCTAGCCAGCACTTGTGTAAGATTTTTACAGGTGAATTGGAACAGCATATAGATAAATATGCGAAACCTCACACAGTGAGGACTGGTTTGGGATTTGAAAACATGATTTTCAATCTGTAAGATGGTAGTGCTAATCACTATAAGTCATAACATCCAATAGCTATTTTGATTACTAAGAAATATAAAAAGCCTAAACTTGCAAAAACAAGTATTAAAGTTAAACATATGTCCTGGGCCTACTGTTAAAACCAAGAAACACAGAGTACAGAAAAAAAACAATGCAGTCAGATCAACAAAAAGAGAAAATACTTGATTATTTATCAATCCATCATTTTTCTGAATAGACATTTTTCTAGAACAAGGTTCTGTGTACAGTAGTTGGAGTCTATTCTGACAGAAGCGGGCACAAGCTAGAAATCAGCACTGAATAGCATACCAGTTCATCTCAAGGCATATTGACACACACTACATCAGATTTAGTGGTCTAGTCTGTTTTTAAATATACAACAAATGACATTCAGATAACTAAGCATTTGACACTGTCATGCTTTCAAGAAGAGCATAATCAGCAGAAAGCCAGCGCTAATATTTGATAAAGAGGTTTATTCTGGGTGACCAATTTCCATCAAATCCATTTGCTTTTTTATGCAGGAAAAAAGAAATATTTTTATACAATGATATTTATTATAAATGATGTCCAGATGCCTCTGAAGGCAAAAGGTAAGTGAAAGCAGGACACTGTCAGCAAGCACTACTGTAATGTGCTTTGCTATATACAGTAGTGCCTGTAACACAATGGCTATCTTGACAGGCATTTTCTCAAGTGGCTGAGTTACCAAGTCAGCCAGCTTTGCAGACTATTTGCATATTTGTAAGATGAGTAAAATGCAAGGTGCTTACCTTCACAGGGACACCACGGACATATGCTTGCAGGCTACAAAATGAATTTTTGAACAAACTAACTCTAAAGTACTTGTATATCACAGGACAAATATTATTGCTGGTCCATGGCAACACTTGGAAAATTTTTAGCCCTTTCATTGATGTTTCTTTTAAGCATGTTGCCATAATTACAGAGACTGGTTATTTGTACAGGAATGGCAAAATTGAAAATTACATATCATTTTGTAGCCACTGATAGCAAACCATCATACTGGTTGTAAACAATCCTGCGAGCTGCACTCACATAAATCCTACAGCTGTGCCATCAGCAAATTAAAATCAATTGAAATCTATTTAGTTTGGATAAAAAGACTTCATCCCCACGGCTGCTCATCCTCTCTGCCAACAGCTCCCAGTGATGAAACAGGTGCTTGTAAATTAATTAGCCTGATGAAACACACCTTAAAATTAATTTCCCCCAACGCCCTGGCAGTCAGCCATCCTGATCCCAGGGGCTGATCAGCATTCTGTAAATATTGAGATTTGATAAAGTAAACACGGCTCTGGCAGCAGATGGTAGGGATTGCACTATTGACATTGCCGGCTATTACTTGGATATGAAGACTTTACTTGTGCTAGGCCCCTGAGGGGGTCCCTGTAGGATTTGATCCTCTCTCCAGTTATTTACCTTCTAATTGAAAACCCTTATTCCCAGATGGAGCATCATATGCTCTGCTCGAGGCATCCTGTTTCTACTCTGCTTGGCTGTTGATATGCGGGTAATTGATTCCCATAATGCAGGTTAAATGTGACACTTAGTGTTTAATGAAAATTACTGAGGCCAAAGCCGTTTATCATTTGTACACTTTGCAGTGTCAGCTCCCTGAGAACATGAGCTTTACAGCGGTTCACTTTCTTGTGTTTCCAGGTAAAAAAAAAAAGTCACACTTTCTAGAAATTGACAGTCTGCTGGATAAAACATACCATTAACTGGTTCCGAGATGTAAAGAAGCACACATTTTCTTTTAATCTTTTCCAAAAAAGACGCCTGCTTCTAGTGCCTAGAATGCCAGCCACTGAGAGCATCCGTGCAGGAAGCCCCAGGGCAGGAATATGAAGAAATCTGTTAAGCTATGATTTTTAAAAAGCTTAACATTTGAAATAAAATGTTGGCAAGTCTAAGTTCAAATCCCATTTTTCCACAATCAGCTTTTTTGAGGAAATGAAAAACACTTTTTTTTATTTTATTAAAAAGACTGAATATGCAGCTCTGCACAAAACAAACAGCTTTTTTCACTTCCATTTATGTTTTTTTTTTCTGGTGTTTCTGCTGTTTGGAATAAACATTTAATATCATATCATAGCTTCAATATGCAAAAAAAAGACCTAGAGCTTTGACAGCATTGACAATACTGTATAATGATGCGTTTAGGTCTTTCATACTTTTCAAGAACTTCTTGTAAAAAATCCCCAGAATTTACAATAGCACAACTCAGGCAATTGTTTAAGGTGTGCAAATTTTCAGCACAACTTATAGATCTTATCAAGTGCATAATGAGAATGAAAATGTACATGTATAGTATTAATTAAGGGTACACTATAAATTGAAGTGCATTGTAACTAGTTAAAACACATTGTATAAATACAATTTTGTAAAGTGTTTTTTTTTGGAGGGGGGGCTACAACTCATAGCGCACACTTGAAAAAAATAATAAAGATAGTGAATAAGTCTAAATTATCCACTAAAGACAGACTCAAAGAATCAATACAGATTATTCAGGCACCCAATTATTATTGTAATTTGGATTACATAGATAAAAGTATTTGTGACAGATCTATGCACGCAGAGTGATCTTTTCAAAGCACCTTATATTCAAATGGTAGTTGAAACCACAAGTGTCAGTCTGATAACATACTCAAATGAAATCTAGCGGCACTAAGCCAGGCTATCTAAACAGTGATGGGGATGCAGCATTGTCATCCCTTGGGTCACAAAGCTTGGTTGCATAGTCTGCTTTATTTAATGGGTCAGTAAAAAAAAATCCGTTTGTCTTCTTGAGCTTAATTGCACAGGAAGAAAAACGCAGAAGAGGAGGGGGGGGTGGGTAGGGCATTTTATGAAGAACATTAGAACTCATAATTACAGCTTCCTCTAGGGTGTTTCTACTAATTAAAATGTCCTTTTTAAGCTCAAATTACATTTACAGGCAGCTGTTGGTAAATGACAAGACTTTCACAAGAGCTGTCCCCAGTGCTACTGCAAATATTTGATGCCACCTCAAAGGCCAGAAGTTGTGGATTATAGCACTGTCCGTGTTGAGTGTAACATCAGCATATAAAGTAAGTACTGGACATGAATTTGCGAACATCATGTCTAGATCAATTACTGCATAAAATTTAAATCTAAGTTTCGGTAGTTGAAAAGTTTTTCTCTAGAAACAATCATGTTGTTAGTACTTTAATTAAATAAATTGTCAGCATTAAAATGTTACATGATTAATTACAGATAAGAAGATACCACGGTTAACAGGTAGCGGGTGATTTGTGGGGGTCCAAGGATTTCTTTTGCCTATGTACTGTATAAAATGGAGTGAAAACAGCACAGGTGGTGTAACTTATAGAAAAATATTTCTATAACTTTATAAAGTTTGGACAGCCAACCTTCCCAATAGACTGTGTTGATGTATTATTATTATTATCTGGTTCAGCCTTGGAGTTGTAAAAATGTGAATGCGTGGGATGCATACAAGTCAATGCCCATAAATTAAAGAATGTGCCTGATCATAGCCAGTTAGTAAGTGCTGAGCTATTAAAAATGTCACAGCATTAGAAAATTAAGAACAATAGATAAAGCTTTATTTTCTGAAAAGCAATCAGTGTCTGCAACTAACAAACAGGTGTTATCATTATACAAATTGACCTGAATAAATGAAGTACCAAACTCTGTTTTAATACTATACGTGAAGAGGTACACAAGAGTGACGTCTTGTTAAGTTTGCAGCTTTGAAGTATATTTAATGATTATGCTGCTGGTCCTTTGGGTTTACATAGTACAACACACTTTTTTGTGTATCATTCTTCCTCATTAGTATCTTTATCAAATAGATTAAAATTCTGTTTTTACGAACAAATGTCTCCGCTTTTCACATTAATCTTCCACTTCCGTTTCTTTCAGCAAACACTAGCCAGAGTTATAGCACATTACTCCTGAGGACTATTATGAAGAAATGGTTTTCAGAATAAAATAATTTATATATGGAATCTAAATGGAGAATCTATTTTGAGACACATTTTCTTTCATTACACATAAGCTGTATCTTAGGCAATGCAATAACAGAATAAAAAGTGACTTCAGGCCTATGAATTCTAAAGTGAGCAGAAGAGAAAACGGTTATGTCTGTCCTATCCATCTATTTTTCAAGCTCTCCCTATTTATAACAGCCAAATGTAAACAATGTATTAGCCTTAAGCGTCACTTCAGATCATGCACATTCACAAATCAAAGTATTGAAACTAGTAGCGGAAGACCACAGACCCAATGTTAACAACTAATTAGAAAATAATAATTAAAAAAAGGCTGACATCTCATTCTAATTCTACTGACGCAGAATAGCTAACAAAACAAAGAAAATTAACATTAGAAAGGGTTAGGATCTGTTCGTTCACACAAACCAAGAACTAATGTATGCACTAATTTTTCCTTCCATAATTATATCTCTTCTAATGTGTAAAGGTTAAGGGAAAAACCCATCTTTTCATATATTTCTTTCTTTAAAAAGGAAACACTTATCAGTTGCCATACTCCCCAGCACAGGGAACATAGGAACAAATATTAATACATGTTCTTGTACTGTTCAATACAATCAAAACAAATATATGTTCCAACTTGCATTCTATGTAAAAGAAAGTAAAACTCAATAAAAAACAGATGGGTGGCTGTGCATATATTTAGGAAACCGGATCTATGTTTCATGAACATCTTGATCCGCATGTTTTCCTATGGAATATAATTTGTCGCTTTTCTTCCACCACTTCACTTGTTTGTTTGCTTTTTTAATATTTTTTTTTTAACTTGTGGACAGAATAGGTTCAAAAAGAGTCATGCGCAATCTTGGTCTGTAAAATCTGTGGAATTGAATCACCTCTCCCGTCACCTCTGTACACCAAAAATATTTGATTCTTGCACTCTTTGTCTGTCCTCTCTCAGGGCAAGGTGAAATATCAGACCCATTTATACCTTCTCCTTTGACCTTTGACCTAGACTTCTCACTCAGAATTCACTTCTAAATGACAAGTGTTTTTTTCCAGCAAAATCTACATAATTTGCTGTCAAAGACTGTCAAACAAATGGTTGACTTCTTCCACCCCATTTCAGTAAAATGATCAAAACAGCAGAAGAAAATCTTTTTTTTCTTCTGTATGTGTCTCTCTCACTCTTACTCTGTCTTTGTGACTGAAAAACATGATTTTAATGCTCTAAGCAAAAAAGGGTATATCCTGTGTTGTCTGCTGTAATAATCAAATATTAACATCAACTTTTAAAGAACTGATTCAATTTATGATGACTGTTATAACAGTACCTGTTATATTTTGAATTAAAGGCATACCATTATTTAAGGTCATTTTTCCAATAGCTAGGTTTGATATATGATATATACATTTTAACCTTAAAATTAGAATTACAACTACTGTATATATAATAAAACATGGGCACATATGTGCATCTGTGTGAATATATAAGAACATGTCGTGTAATTTTCTAACCTGCTCAATGCAGAGTCATGGGATATAAAAGCATAAATTCTAAAATTAACAGGAGACCTTTCAGCTCATTAATCCTGTTTGTTGCACTCTTTCTGTGATTAATACAGCTGATCTGATATACTTATTTAATACATTTTTGGAATAAAAGAGTAGGAGTACAAAAATAAGACTATTTTCTCTCATTTTACTTCAAAGATAACAATGGCAAATATATAGGCCAGATACAATAACTTTCAAATACAGTATTTTAATTTAAAAATAATAGTCCATTATTTGTAAAGATAATGTGATATTTTGCTAAACAGTAATGTTTGTACAACTGCTGAGACTCTGTGCCAGCATTAACATATTTTGGCTGTGGCATTGTTTTACGGTGACCTGTATAATAAGTGTCACATTAGCAACACAACAAATCAAACGTTTGTTAATTTCCCCCGCTTTCCCACACAGCTGCTAGTGTTATTGTGTCACCAGATTTTAATTAATATGATAAGTAATACTCGCAAGACAACAGTCTGTTTTTTTTATTTCGTTCATAGAGCAAGGGGGGCCAGTTACAAGGATAAGTATAAATCTCTCATTTAAAGAAGATTCCAATAAGGTCTTTGTTCATTACTAAAACACTGTTGCATTAATAGATACACCTATATGAAATGTTCAGCAAATGCTTCAAAAATGACATTTGCCGAATTAAATACGAAAAGTATGAAGGCAACCATCATCATTTATGTCTATATAGTCCCTTACATTATGAATTTATATTTTCCTATGTATATATCAGTTGCACCATTTAAGTAAGCATAACACACTGTTGTTTTATATAACATCAGACCCAGTCGCAACATTCAGCACATTTAAATGCATTAGAGCTTTTTACAGGTCACAGACACTTACATGAGACCTCTGCGTAACTGACCAATTTTTAACAATGCTTCAAATGTTGATTTTTGAAAACATTCTTTTCCTTTCATGCTATTGTAGACAGTTACCTAGAAAAAAGTGCTGGTTTGTGCCTATATATTTTTAAATGATTTTTCTTTAGTTCAAATGCAATTTATTGCACATTTAATTTTTTATAAATTCTTTTGATGTATATATTATTAAATCTCATTGCATTGCAAAGTAAATCTTACAGCATTTTTTAGGAATTTTATATAAATAACAATTTTAGGAATTTTATAACAATTTTAAAACAATCAATTCCTGAAAAATCCTGTAAGGTTTATCTTAGCAACAGTTTATTCCAGTTTCCTTAACATTTGTGAAAAATTATATTTTTCATAAAAATATTTTACTCAGTATTATGTTTGGATTAAATACATTTATCTGTGCATTTCGCAAAGCCTATTACGCAAAGATGAATTATACTGTTGACAGTGACATAGAGAAATAGTGTTTATGCCACCTCACGCAAAGGCCAAACTTTTTTTGATATTTGAACCATAAAGCAATGTGACATATTAATAGAAGAATCATCTGAAACAGTGCATTCCTATTTCCAAATCTGCAAGTTTAAAATGAAAGTTAGAAAAAAATGAAGCTTTAGGTTCTGTCTAGTGTGTTTGTAGTGCTCCGGAGTTTACTAGTGGTCATTTATCTTCTCAAGAAAGTTCTCCATGGAGATTTAGGAATAATATTAAAGAATAATGTAGGTGGCAAGATGTAAGTATAAAGAAGCAGCAGAGAACATGTCTGTCACTTCTGATTGACAGTTTAGAAGAATCGCATGTTAAAAAAAAAGAATACTGGGGGTATGTTTAAAAAAGACATAGCAAAACAAACAGAAATGTCAGCCGAGCCACTTGTTATAAAAAAGAAAAGAAAAGAAGAATTATGCTGCCCCCACACTACAAGGCCTACTGTTGAGTTTGACAGACCCTTCATAATATAACGACAATAATCTTTGGACTGTTCAGGACTGAAAAGAAATTAGAATTATGCCAGAAAAAGGTAGTCATAGGTAAATCGGACTGCATTTGCATTTGGCACTGATATAACTGGGCTAGTCTTTATCATTCTTCTTCTGTGACATTTTCCATTACCTTTCTAGTGCCCTTTAACTTTGTAGGGTGGCATTACAGAACATTTTGCATTTGCTTGTTTCTCTTCAAACTCCTGTATAGCTATGCTCTGTTCTTTATACAGATTGGCATGGTGTTTATTTTCAGATTCCTTTAATTGTTTTATAAATTAGTTCTTTTGAATCAGAAAGTAGTATCTATTTGTCTATTTTAGTCCAAGTCAGAAAAAAGATTTTTAATTGTATCTGGCTTCAAAATAGGAGGATGTAACATTAAGAGCATAATCTAGTTAAAAAAAACAGAATACAGAAATATCTTTCATATACTGTAAATCATTTCACACTTACATATTTGAATGTACAACTAATAGTAAGATGTTTTGGGGTTTTTTTCAGATCAATATAAATTTGTCATTATAAAATTTTTTTTTCTTATTTCACTACTTAAAATATTGGACTATATTTCCTTGTTTGCTTGACTCCAGAAAAGAAAATGGTTCTTCCCATATATTTAGCTCAAAAGTGACATCTATTTGTAATTCAAAGTACTGCAAGGCAGAAGCTAACCTACTACATACCTTCTACCAGGGTTTTAACCTCTGGCCTCAAAGGAATCCCACAGGATTTATCATAAGATCAAGTTCAATAAAAAAAGACTGTAAACAAATAGAAATTACCCCCCCCCCATACCCCCCCCATGAAAAAAAACAATTTGATTCACGAATGAAAAAACACTCTTTTGTATGTCTCCAGTTAAATAGGTAATAGAGGAATTGACATAATTTGCTTCCAATTTTAGATATTCTCACTTTGCAGTATAGTAGTATAAATGCTTAAATGCTACTATATTATACTTGGCAAATAGAACAGTATCTTGAATATTCACTCAATGCTTCAGTTTTAAAGACAGCTTTTAATTCATAATACTCTTAACCTTAAAGGTTTTGTTAATGGTTTTTGAAAATGTGTTTATTAAATACTGAACATCATCAACTATATTGTATTCATCTAAGCAACACAGTTCGTTAAAGCTGATGAATTATTATTAATAATGCTCGGTTACTCTTAGAATTAAAAGCATGTTTTATCTGCAACAATTTAAAAATCATCAGGCTCAACATTTTTTCATATAAATACAAAAAATCAACAAAATTGTCATTTCATATTGTAGAATTGTCATCAAATGCAATATACCTAGACTACCCATCCATGCATATTTGCAGAATCCAGGGTACAGAATAAATAATAATTGAACTCAGAGCTTAAAAAAAAAAAACTACACATAAATAATTTGAGTAAAAACCACTTCAGTGGACGAGATCACAGTAGAAAATGTCAGTTGAAGAGCCTGTGCTATCCATGGCTACACAAAATAGGCCAGATAGAGAAAAAGGCCATTCAAAGCTGTTACCCAAGTGAGCAAAGAGCATTACAATGAATAATATTAAAAGGATCCCTTTATGAGTTAGCCTTTTTACATTGAATGTGACAAAGAAATTACACTGGTAAAAAAACACACTGGTGAAAGATAATGAATTGCATTAGTGGCCAAAAACAATTTAATGTTTTTGTATTTCTTTTGATAAAGTAGTTTATACAGCATAAGATCCACATAAATGGAACCTCGTAAAGCTTAAAATAATGTATGTACAGTATATATGTATATCATACAGACTAATATATACCATATATAACTCATAAATATATACCAGAAGTAGCAAGTACATAAAGTGGTGCAGATAAATAATTTATAAAAACACAGCTTATTAATGGATTAGTCTATTAGCACAAATATTTTAATAAACTGCTGATGTACAGTATATTACTCAATGACAGGATTTTCCTCCGGGAATATTAACTGATGAAATCCACAAATATGAGACTGATATTTTGTAAAATGAATTAATATTTTTCATTTGAATTAACAGCACTGCCTTTTTTTGCTGGGATTTTTTTTTTGTATTATCATTCTTACTATAACACAAAGCTCTGTTTACAAAAGCTAGTATCCACACATGATAAACTGCATTTCAGTTAACATACTATAAGAGTCTTCTTCCCTTTAATAATGAGATAAATAAATAACTAAAAACAATGTCCAAAAACATATGGTAAGAGCAGTGTGGAATACACTAGTTCAGAGCTATAAATATACTTGCTGCTCATCACAAGGGTTGTAATTCAGCTATTGATGGCTTCAGCACCACTTGCGTAAGTTAGTTTTAGAGTGTCTGAGTGCGCACCACCATTGTTATAAACATGCCCCTTCTTTCACCAGTAGGTCGTCTGCATTTCAATATTTGAAATGAGAGAGAGGCACAAGCTAGGCTTAGCGTGAAGTGAGCAGAATCTGGATGGCAATAAAATAAATGTAGAACTGGCTTTAAAGCAAAGGATAATTCCTCTAAGTATTTCAACCATCAGCTGATGATAGACAATAAATTGATAAGAGTCACTCAGTGAGAGAACCAGCTCTTCTGTATAACAGCTGCAATTATCAAACTCTACATAAACTACTATTGATCCTGTTCACATTGGGTGATAACAGGGCATTTTCCACTTGTTACAAGTGCTGTTGGCTTGAAATACTTATCAATAGAGAGGAGCAGAAGGACTTGGAACAGAGAAAATATTGGTAGAGAATTGATTTTCATGTTTTCTAGAAAAAATGTGTAAAAATAATAAAGCCCATTAAACGGGCTCAATATTAATTATGTTTCTGTAGCTCTAAAAACATAGCACAATTTGAGACACAGTGCTTATAGTGATGACATCAATTTACTTCTTTGAGAAAATTAATTGTATCAAATCTGAATGATTGTATATTAAAAAGCACAATAGATTAATTCTAAAACTCTTCATGCTTCTTTCTTTCAGCAACTGCTGATTCCTATTTATTACAGGGTATTCAAAGGAAAATATTAATATTTCAGCAGAAAAAGCATTTTAAAACATTGTGGACATATTACAAAAGCAACTGTAGCTATTATGCAAATTTACTATCAGGAAAATGCAGGAATTTTTATTTATTACATAGCCTTTTCTGTGAAACTACGCTAAACTACATTTCATTCATTTATTGAGAGGCATCCAAACAAACGCTCAATCAATAACAACCTCATATATTACTCAGCCTGTAGCAACCATGTCGGGCACCTCCATCCATCCACTTTTTGAACCCATCAGCAACATTCTACACTCCAATAAGACAAAATTATAGAAGAGTGCCAAAAGGAAAATAATTAAACATTAATAGTGGAAAAAAAGCTCCACACTAAGCTAGGGATACAGAAAATGCCAACGTTCAAGTTAGAATACTTGGCATTATATCTTACACCAGTACGTTTTCTTTATTCTCACTGTGTTCTTTTTTAATGCTGCTTAGGTTTGCAATATAGACATAAATGTATAATAAAACTAAACTGTTTATAAGGCATTTAGATTATTTTTCTTTCTTCCAGAATGTTTAGATTTTGAAAGTATAATGATGATAATACTGTAGCACAGTAGCAAGTCAGAAATTCCAAAAAATGTAAATCTGTTCTATGGTCAGCAACTATTTTAAAGTTAAAATGGTATTTTAAAAAAAAGAGGTAAGGGAATATAGTTTGTAAGTAACCAAGAAAAAAAAAAGACAACTCTATGAACCCACAGTAGAGCACTCTACTGTTATGCACTACATTCATTAGTGTCACCTCATTGACTACACCATGAAAGAAATGACAAATTAGCAATTTGGAAGAACCAGTATAATACTATCATGTGTATCACAAACTCAGCAGATCCTAAGCTAACCTGAAATAATTCAGCTATCCTTTTTAACCCAGGTCTGCCCATCAATACAGTTTTATGCTCTTTGTGCTAATCACTAAAGTCAGATAAAAAGCAAGGTTAATGGCTGCTGACGGAATCTGGAGCTGCCCCTGATCTGATAAAGCAACCCCACATTATTAGTGTTGTATATGTCTATTTCCTGGTCAAGAATAGGCCATGGAAAGGAAATCAATGTATAGGGCAGCAACAATACATCTCCTAGTGTAAAATATAAATTGGCCCCTTCACTCTCCATACACATTTAGGTAAATATATAGTCAAAACTTGTGATGTACTGATACAAAAGGATTGTTGGCTTTGTGTATCTGTCACTGGTACTTTAGATTTATGATGTCTAATTACAAAGGTGGCCGCCTGACTCTCTTCCATTAACCTATCAAATCCTTTAGTGTTTTCCATGAATAGGTTATCTGGTGATTCAAATGATATGTAGAATTTATCACTGCACACATTTCACAATACTGAGCTTTTGTTTAAACCACTTGTATCACACAGGCAATCTTCAGATTGTGGGTCAATGTTTAATTATCTTAATTAAACACCCAATTCTCTCTCTCTCTCTCCTCCTCTTTTCCTAAAATTCATGTAAAATGCTCAGCACTCTGTAATGGGGGAAATGTTAGTGTGCAGATTTGTGTTTATTTTTGTGTTTTGTTTTTGTTCATTATATATATATTTAAAACTGTATACACTTCTCAAGATAAAATCTCCCACAATCGAGTAAACAAAGGCTTTGCCATGTGACCTGCTTTTCAGGACTTCCCATATTGTGTATTCAAGTTCAAATGTCGCTTGGCAACATTTATTACTGCCACAATTATTAATGGATACAAGTAGTCTAGCATATACTTTTTCTTTTTCCTATCTGATTTTTCTTATGTCATTTCACATTTGAAGTGAAAGATGAGGACAGTGAATATTGTCAAGCTTGAGCAACCATTTACGTAGACACGGGAAAAAACGATTATATTATACAGCAATCATTGGGAAACAAGAAGACTGACAGATTTCATTATACTCTAAGCAGTGAAAATTATAGACCTTCCCTTTTGGTGCACTAACAAAAAAAAGTCTTTTTTAAATTAAAAAAATGGCATAATGATAGAGCCTCATTCACATTTGAATTGATTCCTGTTCCTAAGATAAGACTGTTTGCTTGATACTTTCTTCCATTGGTAAATTTTACTGAACATATAGTCCAACTTCTAAAACCTTGAAGTTATATAGAGAAGAAAATCTATTATTACATTCTAAAGTATTACCACTATTATACTCTGGGGCCAAAAAACTACTTTTATAATAAAGACAAATTATTGGCCAGTAGAAACAAATCAGCCATTTTGCAAAATGATATAAAGTGTCTAAAGCCTTTTGTATAGGTGAAATTAATTTAACCAAATTGCTTATTATTCACGAAACTACATTACCTTCATTAAAATACTTATTTATCACAATCATTTTAAAACATCACAAAAAGAACAAGTCTTTTGCAGTGTCTGATTTTCAAGATGGCATGCACTGTAGCCATGTACTTACTATATTCACTTTCCTTGCATACAAATTTTATGAGCAACAGATGAGGAGAAGAAACATATTACAGTGTGTGGTTTGTAACTGAATATTATACAAATACAATATTTTTTTGTTTGAATTGCATTTTATTTTTGCCCTTTCTTATAAGCGTATTCTTCATGCAATTTCCTGCACACTGTTTTGCTCCTAAAAAAATAAAGGGGTATTTCCCAAAATTGCATTTTATCATTGTGTCTATGTCGTTATCTCATCAGTTTTTATCCACAGCATAAATTGTACAGCTTGCCAAGTGATAAGAAGTGAAATAAGAACAACAGCATTAGGAATCCACGGGTTTCTTGTGTGTAGGGGGTGGCAATACTTAGACCTCTGTCCCTATGGCCTCTTTCCCCTCCCCATTACAACCCTAAAAGGAGAAGAAAGAAAGACACAGAAAAAACTAATGGCAGGCTTACCTATCAACTGATTGTGTGAACAGCCCACAGAATGCTGAAAGGTAGGTGGTAATCCATGGGGATAATTGCACTAAAAGAAGTGTGCTATTTGGCATGCTGGGCTTCACAAGTCAAACAGCTACTTTCACACATCTAACAGTGAATAGCTGTCAAATATAAATGAATAACTCTGGGCCCCTTAGTGCAAAGAGAAGGGTTAAACAGCAAAAAGGGCTTCATTTACTGTAATGGCTAAAAGAGGCATTGGGCAGTGTGAATATAACAGTGTTTTGTGAAACGTGTTTTCACATTATACATTTATGCACAATAAGTGAATTTACAGTATTGCACTTCAAAAGCCAACCCATGACTGATAGCAGGCAATTCTGCAAAGCATATTTGTGTTGATTGAAACGTTTCAATTTTGCAGTTCCGTCTACTAAAACATAAAGCACTTCTTGTCAAAGTAATAAATACACAATTTAATCCAAAAGTTGTACATAAATAGGCAACAAACTTAAATATACTTCCAAACACTGTAGAGTTAAAATGTCTAAACATAAATACTGCATTTGGAATGGTAAAAAAGCAAAAGTCTAAGTTTCTTGAAATTGAAAGACATTAACAATGCCTCCACCTTAAAACCTCAACAGCCTCCATAAGTGATGAACATTTCAAACAATCAAAGAGATGCTCCAACATTTATCGTATCCATGCATATAAAATTTAAACAGACACATTTTGGCAAAAAAGAGGAAAATAAGGTCATGAGCCAGAACGTAAAATTCTGGCAAACAAGAAACAAGTGGCATACACAACACATATAGCTGATTAGTTAATGAATGACATACTGCAGGACAACGGGCCAAAAGTACTTCACTCACCAATATTTCTTTCGTTCTTTTGACTGTTATACATCAGTCTTCCAGTGATACTCCCTCCACTCAGCACACATGAACATATTCTGCAATTATGGAAGTATTTTAAGTGTTAGTACCGTCAAAACAACATGTTTTCTTTAGCACATTTGGGGCATGGGTTTTTCATAAAATTAAAGAGAACGATGTAACATTCAATACTAGGATTGCATCTAGAGTCTGGCTGTATTCTAATGACAGTATGTGACAAGAAAGAGGACGACTATGATTGAGATCAAACAGATTCCAGAATTTGAAAAACATGTACAGAATAATTCTGACAAAGTATTATTTTTCATGGTTTAATTCTTCTGCCTTCTCTTGTCAGTAATGCTTAAATATACTTAAGTGGTTCACTCAAGGGAACTAATGCAACATTATGAAGCATGATAGTCCAAAAAATCTAATTCACTTATCTTTATTCAGCTAGAAAAGTAATTTCTAAAATGCAACTTTGCCTGACTAGTATTTTATTCACTACATCTTAACATTTAAAATTACAGATACTGTACTTATTATTAGAGATTAAATGTCAAACTTGATATTTATGGTACCAATTTTCCACATGAACGAAAGATAACATTTTCTTGCCATGGAGACATAAATAAAATATAAGATCTTTAAAAGATGAGTTAAAAAAGCAAGACCTATGTATGTGAGAAGGGGAGCTCTTGAATTCCAGATGAGAAAAAGTCAACTTAGCTGCACTCGTTTCGACCTCACCAGCCATTTGAACAACGCATGTCATTGTAGCAACCAGGGGGTATGCACAATCCCAGCTGACTTTTCTTCAAAGCCTGCATGATCCAACACAACTGAGGCATCCATCCCTATGGGGGTCACCATTCAACAGCAGGCCTGAACCCAGTGAGTCCCTCAGCTTATACTTAATGTGATGACTCTTTTCCAAGGGAGTGAACCACATCTTCTGTATTGCCCAGGAAAGTAACTATTTATCTCAAATTATTTAATTTTAAAAAAGGAAATTCCTTCATGCGTTCTATAATATCACAGGAGGTGGTACCACATCATATTTTCTAGGATCCAAGTTTGATTTATTAGACTAGATTTGCACACTTACTAGGTGTTTTGTTTATTTACTGTGTTTGCACATATTTTTTTTTTTTGGTTTCCAATCCATATTCCAAAAAAATGGTGTGTAAGATTAACTCAAAAATCTAAATTTGCCTGATGTTATTGGGTTACATCCACAAACAAATGACAGTGTACTGCATCTAGGATTGACTCCTGCCTAATTCTGTGCCCTAGGTCTTTGAAAGCCTCTAATCAAATATACAGATTTAGAAGCTGGATAGATGGGTGGATGACATCTTAATATCATTTTAAAATAGGTGAATCAAATGAAAGTATTCCCTTTAAATAAATATAATACAAAAATGAATCCTTTTTCATAATATTTATAAGTAAATCAACATATATTTACATGGTGCTTTTCACCTGGAGGTACTATACTGCGATGATTATCTAGAACTGTCAACCTCTAATATTCTGTAAATTTGCCTAGCTTCATGAAAATCCAACACGTGGATGATGATGCATCAAATCAACATTAAACTCAATGACTGAGCAAAACTATGCAAAATCAGCAGGGATGCAAATTGTCTGCCAGCAGATCGCTTTCACTTCATTTGATATATCACTTTTCCAAACTCTCACTGCAATATTTACCTGAATTAATATATTTTAGATGGTCTTTGTGCATCTAAAGAGGTGGTGAGAAATGGATACTGTGCAAACAAAATTAAACTAATTTTTCAGATTTACATGAAAAACATGAAGGAGTCACAAGCTCAAAAAGAGCAAATAATTTAAAGTTTAAATACTTTAGAAAAATTATTAATGTACACTGCTTAAAACTGAGCAATGTCATAGTGGAAATATTTTTTGGTTCCCAAAGGAATAATACACATGAAGGTTCAAGAAAGAACTTTATTCATCTACACACATAGCAGTTTCCATAAATTGCCATAAATAGAAGATAACAGATTTGTGAATTACCAATGGGTTACTAATTTTAGAAGGACTCGTATCTGCATACAGTAACACAGGCTTATAGTTAGGCTTTTTCTGATATGTTAGTATCTTGCTAGGTAGCCTACTATGCATGAAATGTTTCTGTTTTGACCATATTATAAGGACCTTTTCCTAAGCCTCAAATTTTCATATGCAAAGAATCCTGCCCAGAATGAAATGGTTGCTTGTCAAGAAATGATTCAACCAGGAACCACATGGCCAAGTAAAGTGCCATTAAAGAACCAGTATATTTAAGAGTGTAGCTGTCCATTCATTACAAACGAGATTGAGGTTAAGGAGGTCAAACAATACACATTAACTACTCTAAAATAATTCCTCATCAAAACTATTACTATTAAGTCTAAATAATTAATCTTGACAATTTGACTCAAGTCAAAGTACTGTACAGAAAGCTCTTTTCGTTAAGCAAAAACAGGATTATCCTCTATCTATTTCTTTAATGATATACCTCATGAAGGTATTAAAACAATCTATATTGTCTGCCATTTAATTTGCATGGAATACCTTTACTGAATTTGTGAAGAGTGAAAATGCAAAAACTATTACAATTTGTTTGCTGAATGTGCCAGGGAGCAAAGGGAGCAAGCATCCATCATGACTGAACTGACACTCTCTTATGTGACCTTGTTTTCTATTTAAAAAGCCACATTTTTTGTTTAGTGTTTGAATAGTTCTTTTAAGCACAGAGCAATTATTTATAATATGTGGCTCCACCTTAAAGGTCTCCCTGCTTCCTAATTTAGGAGCAAACAAACACATAAATTACATTCATTTTAAAGTAGGCTTTTAAATTATATATTTGTTTTTTATCTGAAAAGGGTCCTTTCAGGTTACAGAACAAGAACAAAGGCTTAAGAGTATAAAATACTCAGAAGGTTAGAAATACACATTTGACTTAAATTTACGGGCTGAAAAGGCAATGCCTTTTGTCCCATAATCTTTCAAACTTTATGCACAATGCAGTCACAAAGCTAGTATGTACTGTATTATGGTTCCCAGCCTGACTCACAGATGAGATGCCTTTTCTGTGTGTGGTTCTTCCTTCTAAAAAGTCAAACTTCTTTCTTGCCATAGGCTATAAAAATGGTGGTTGTCTGATTGGCAAGTCTACAATTGGGACCAGTACAGGTAGTGTACCAACCAAAGTTATTCCATACTTTGAAATAGTAGCTTTTTAAACAGAATCCAACCCCTGACAATGCTGAACTGTAAAAAAAAAAAAAAAAAAAAGGTTAAAATGAATAGATGGCTAAAAATAAAAGTTTTTATTTAAAAATGGTTAAAAATAAAATAATAATTCGCATTTTGAACATACTAATGAAAACTAAGTAGCTTTTCTTGATCCTGTTCTCGAATGATAGTGAATAAAAGAGAAAGTTTTCAATTTACTTGCAACTATTTTAATAACAATAACTATAATAATAATATATAAATAATAATTTCACATTTAGACAAAGTAAAACTAGGAAACAATTTTAAATTCCTCTTAAAGATACCTGAAGTAGTGATGGGCCTAGCTCCCTATTATATTTAAGAGTGTAAACTTCAATTACAAGATGCAGACCTACGGTATTTATATTCTCAAGAATAAGTTAAATTATTTTATGAAAGAAAATCCTGCATCCATAGACCGTTTGACTTCTTGAATTGTCCAGGATTTAAATAAGAGATGCAAGCAAATTATTTTAAGCACAGTGGAATCTTATCAGAGTGTCCAGTTTAGTTGATCATATTATATTCTTTTCATATATACATATGTGTAGGTATGTCTGTATATACATAACAACACATACATTTATAAAATTGAGGCTATCATCATGAGTCTTTTACAGTTACGTATATAAAAACAGATGGATAACAACTGCACAGCTGGTAACAGATCTTATATTAGACTACAGTAGGATTCTATTAGTATCTTAGCAGTAAGAGCAGTTGAAGAATAATCAGAGGAGAGGTCCATAGTATCATGAACACTAGGGGAGTAATACAACATTCAGAAAAGACAATAACAAGTGCTGTTAATATTTTTGTAAAACCTTGATATGTGAAGAAGTAGGAAACCTTCCAGGACTTACAGAGAATATTAATGAAATGCTAAATGATTTGAATTACAGATTTCAAAATCAATTACATCAGCAGCTGCATATGAGCTGTCTTTGAAAGACAAAAAAGTATTATTAAAGTGCTCTGCTATACTGGACAGTCACATTTCTCCTTTCAGGACCATTACCACTCACACCACTAGATTCAGAAACCGTTTTCATAGATAGATAGATAGATAGATAGATAGATAGATAGATAGATAGATAGATAGATAGATAGATAGATAGATAGATAGATAGATAGATAGATAGATAGTAATTTAGCTTTTTACAGGAGCTTGTCAAATTAATAAATACACACACACTATGGTCTTAACATACAACCGAATGACAAAAAGATGGATATTAAAAGGAAAGAAAAACTTCTGACTTGGAGGTCACAGTCACAGTGAGGCATCATGAAGGCGTATTGCCATTGGTATAAAGGAGCCCCATTTGCATTTCTTGACACAATTCTCCTGAATGATTCATTGGCTGAAAGTACTCCATGTTAGTGTGTCTGCACTGAGAAACCAAGTTCCCCACCAGACTCCTATTCTTTGTCTCATCCCCTTTATTAATACAGCAGATTTCATGACCTTGTGTTATATTTATAGTCTGAGGTGTGGAGGGTGAAGCGAAAAGATGACAGGACTGTTCCTTGTGGTGCTCCAGTGTTACTCACATCCATATCAGAGTCAGAGTCCTTAAACCTTACAAACTGCAGTCTGCCAGACAGACAGTCCATTATCCAGGACAACAGAGGCTTATCTATTTGCATATCTCTGAACCACCCACACAGGCAACTATGTTGTGTTTTATTAAATATGTCATGTTATGTTGCATTTAACACATCCTGTTTAATCTTATTGTCTGCATCATTGTCTCTTATTGGTATTCCGTTACTGCCATTACTCTGCGTAAGATATGCAAGTAAGAATTTCAATGTACTAAATGAGAATTATTTGGCTTCTCTTCCACCCACCAGCTAATCCCTTTCCAGAAATTCACTTTCTAAAGTTTAACAGTCCTATGGCCAGGAAAGGCTCAGCTTTTGGCAAGCAACTACTTTCAGGTACATTCCAGGAATCAATTCAAAGGTTCTAAATGTTGTGTTGAAGCTTTAAAGCCATATTCCCAAATCTCCTTTTGGAGGACCCAAGTGCCTCAGCACTTGTATATCCTTACTGCCTTTTAAAGGGACAGATGGAGCTCAAATAAGCAGTCCTCAATAAAGCACAAAAAAACATTACAACTTGAGTCTCTCTTCTAATGCCTAGGATGTTCCTCAATATACAGGGGTGGGCAAAAGTAGGTTGACAGTTGTGAGTATGTGAAACACAGAGTTTATTCTTATATTATTATTTATTTATTTTTGCTATTATTTTTGCATTGTTTGTCTTCTTCTTAAAGTTATTGAGTTAATAAAGTTATTATAATAATCATAACCTGCATGTCTTTTTCCATATGAACAACTGTAAGCCTAATTTTGCCCACCCTTGTATTAGTCAATCTTCCCACCTGCTTTTCACAAACTTGTCCATGGACCTGTAAAACCAAGAGATCATCTGCTAGTGAGCCCCAGTAAATATAAACTGAGTCGCTACGCTCATTTCAGTCACTAACAGATACACACATTCACAATTATACACTTAACATGCAGTGAGGAAACTTGAAACTAGCAAGCATGCTCTCATTATATAAATACTGTAATGTGATTTAGCTGATCTTGGTTAAAATAAGCCTCATAGTTTAACATGTATTCAATAAAAATGAATACAAACAATTATTAAAGAAAAATTTGAACAGTACATATGAAGTATTATAGATAGATAGATAGATAGATAGATAGATAGATAGATAGATAGATAGATAGATAGATAGATAGATAGATAGATAGATAGATAGATAGATAGATCTTTATTGTCATTGTCACTTTTACAAAGGAACAACGAAATTGAAGGGAACAACGAAATATGTGAACAGTAAACCAGTCAACATGGTTTTAGGTTGGGAAGATGATGCTAGGGCAGCACGGTGGCGCAGTGGGTCCTCCCTGCGTGGAGTTTGCATGTTCTCCCCGTGTCTGCGTGGGTTTCCTCTGGGTACTCCTGTTTCCTCCCACAGTCCAAAGACATGCAGGTTAGGTGCATTGGTGATTCTAAATTGTCCCTAGTGTGTGCTTGGTGTGTGTGTGCACCCTGCGGTGGGATGGCGCCCTGCCCGGGGTTTGTTTCCTGCCTTGCGCCCTGCGTTGGCTGGGATTGGCTCCAGCAGACCCCCGTGACCCTGTAGTTACGATATAGCGGGTTGGATAATGGATGGATAGAAGATGATGCTACACTAATAAATTGGATTTTCATGGGAACCTAACAAAAGTCTCATAGAGACTTAATGTGATCTTTTTGAAAGTATATAATTTTCATAAAAATTTATCTAATAAACTAGTTAAGTCTGCAAAAGAAACTAAAGTAGACAGAACATTTCTTACCTATAACTCACTGTGTGACCTTCAATAAGTCACTTTATCCATCTGTGCTTCAACAATAAAAAAAAACATATACAGTACAAACAGTTTTATTCTACCCTAATCTTGTAAGTCACCTTGGACAAATACATTAGCCTAAGAAGTAAGTGTAAGATTTTCTTCAAAGAACATAACAATATTATTTATATTAACATGATAGAGACATTGGTATCTTAGTCAGTATTAGCAGTTATAGGTAGTGTGCAGAAGGAATTAGAAGGACTAACTGTGTATTCAATCACAGAAACACTGTGTGGACCATAAGTCAAGGGAGGTTATATTTAAACTGTACAACACTTTGTCTAAGAGCTAATCTAGAATATCATGTGCAGTTTAGCTAGATAAAATCCAGAGAAGGGCAACTAAACTAATTTCAGGACTTCAAGGCACAAATTATGAGTAAAGATTCAAATGTTTATCTTTTCACCTTGGGCCAAAGAAACATCATTGGTGAGATGAGAGGAGTGTTCTAAATTATTAAGAGGGCCCAAAGGGTGGATGCAAGTTGTTACTTTAAAATTAATTCTTCGACAATACCATGGGACACAGAAGAAATCTGGTTAAGAGTAAAGTTTGCTTTACCATTAGAATGTATTTCTTCACACAGAGAACTATGTTACATCCATCCATTTTCCAACCCGCTGAATCCGAACACAGGGTCACGGGGGTCTGCTGGAGCCAATCCCAGCCAACACAGGGCACAAGGCAGGAATCAATACTGGGCAGGGTGCCAACCCACCGCAGAACTATGTTACAATATTTTTAAAAACAACTGTCCCAATTCAGGATAATGGGGCCTATAGCCAGTCCATCCCATGGCCCACACATCCACACATACATACGTGGGAGGAAAAACCGAATTACAGAAGGAACTGGAGAATAACCCACACAGACAAATGGAGAAAGTACAAATTGCATAAAGACAACAACCAAGCATAAGACTCAGACATTCCACACGTATATGGATAATTTTGAAAATGCTGTTTTCATTTTAAAAGTTTTATGTCCACCCTAGCATTTTGACATAGGTTTGTAAAACTTTATTGTCCACTCTGAAATGCCAAAGATCTATAAATCTGTCTTACTGGGAATACATGGTTTAAAAGCCAAAAGCATTATCTGTTAACAGAACAGGCCAGAAGTAAACTGAAATGAAAGAATGAAAACCAAAACAGGCTTCTTTCTATAGACAGACCACAGAGTACAACTGTTACGAAAAGTCACAATTGAGTGCCAAAGCCTAAGAAAATAAACTGGGAGTTCAGACAAAATAAATTAACTGAAATATTTGAGTGTTTCAAGGTGTAGCACCCATCAGCTGATGCACTGAAATCAAAAGATTAACCTGAACTCAGTAAAGATGAGATCACAAGAGGCAAAATGCAGATCAATGCCTGATTACATGACAATCGTAAGTCAGTGTTTTCAAAAAGTTAAACATTTCCACATCCACACGAGACTATCCATCCATCCATCCATCATCCAACCCGCTATATCCTAACTACAGGGTCATGGGGGTCTGCTGGAACCAATCCCAGCTAACACAGGGCACAAGGCAGGAAACAAACCCAGGACAGGGCACCAGCCCACCATAGGGCACACACACTAGGGACAATTTAGGATCATTAATGCACCTAACCTGCATGTCTTTGGGCTACAGGAGGAAACCCACGCTGACACCGGGAGAACTTGCAAACTCCATGCAGGGAGGACCCGGGAAGCGAACCCAGGTCTCCTAACTACAAGGCAGCAGTGCTACCACTGCACCACTGCACCACACATAAGACTATCCATCCATCCATCCATGTTCCAACCCACTGAATCTGAACACAGGGTCACGGGAGTCTGCTGGAGCCAATCCCAACCAACACAGGGCACAAGGCAGGACACACGAGACTAGGTGTTTTCAAATATACACACTTTAGACAGCATTTTCAAAATGAAAATGCCATTTCAGTGTGGATGGAAAGCCAAAACAAATGAAAAATATGCATTTTTAAATGTATTTGTTTTAGTGTAGACTAAGTTTCAAATACTGAAGCCAGAATCTGGATCCATGAGTCAGAAGTAATAAACTAAACCACGACAGATAAGTGGAACAAGCAGACATAATATGTATAATCACCAGGCACGCACCTAGGGAGCATTTGTAGACTCAGATCAGGTAAGAAAAACACAAGTTTTGAGACTGATAGTGGCACCGGTGTTAACAACATCTCCCTCTTAGCCTCCAGACCAGATGAAGAAAAATCAGTGGTTCATCCCCTATTTAAGGAGAAAGAAGGGTCAGGAGCACACCCGCAATGGAAGGAGATGGACATGTGTCCTCAGGGACACTTATAGTATTTTAGTCAGTCTTTCTATTCATTATTTTTATTCCATCAGTCACCCCAACATTTTGCCTGTGTTGCTCCATTCTGGTTCTTCTGGTTTATTATATATTTACACTACTGGTCAAAAGTTTTAGAACACTTCCGTTTTTCAAGTTTTTCCACAAATTTAATCAGCTGAAATGCAATGAAGGACCTAAAATTGTGAAAAATGTAAGCAGTAAACTGCTAGCTTTAAATTTAAAGTTTAGGTTAGCAAAACAGAAAAAAATGAAAATTCAGAATATTAGAAATGGGCTTTCTACAAGGAACAACTAATAGGTTACAACCTACAGATGTTCCGGAGCAATTAAAGTAAATGAAGCCTGGCAATTTGAAGCAAACAATTTGCATAGGTGTCCCAACTTCTATCGATTACTTAAAAATCCTTTATGTATCTTAAAGCAGAGTGGGAACAGACTATGTTACAACACCCTCTGAATTACTACTTGGACAAAATTCCAGTGATAACAGCAAGAAATGGCAATTAACAAATGATATGAGACAAAGCTTTAATACCCTTAGAAGTGTAGGCATTTAACTTAGGGAAAGTGCCAAAAAAAATAAAAGTGGCATTGAGTCCAGTGGTGTCCTACACAATCTAAACGCAATTGGAAACTGGAAGAAATTCTGACAGGAAGAGATCTGGCAGAGCCAAAGTCACAACCCATCAGAAGACAAGTTTCTGAAGGTCACCAGCATGCTTTATGGGCGACAGTATAGCACTGTATATTGCTATGATATTGGTGAGAAAAAAACAATCAACAAAGGAAGACAAGCAGACAATTATTATTGTAGGTCTTTCCTTTAGAGCAGGGGTCTTCAATCACAGTCCTGGAGGGCCGCAGTGGCTGCAGGTTTTTGTTCTAACCCGGTTGCTTAATTAGAAAGCAATTCTTGCCAATAATTTAATTTCATGGCTTGTTAGTGCGTTTCTGATATCTTGGATTTTCTTCCCCTTTCTAAGGATATCATCCAAATGATTTGAAGGCTAAAATGGAGGAGTAATTCTCAGTCCTTCACTTTTTTCTCTTCACTTTCCTTCCAAGTATTTAATTAAACCCAATATTGCATGATAAATACACACAGGGGTAAATGGTAACAAGCTAAGTGGAGAAATGCTAGTTTCTTTTGTCATTGCAGGTTATTGCCAATTAGGAGCAATTTTAAAACCAAGAAAACAACTGTTTAAGATTAAAATAAGCAATAAGGGTTCAAAATCTTAACGAGCGAGACAACTAAAGTGAAGCAGATGTGTTACTTGAGCAATAAGTGCTTCTTATTAAGCAACTGGGTTGGAGCAAAAACCTGCAGCCACTGCGGCCCTCCAGGACCGTGATTGAGGACCCTTGCTTTAGAGAAATTGCGAAAAAGGCCAAGACATCAGTGAATACAGTTTCCTACACCATCAAAAGGAATTTGGAACAGCTCTGGCAGACCAAAACCCACAACAGAATAAGAAAATAAGTTTCTGGGAGTCAACAGCTTGGATTTGCATATGACATGACAGTGGTTAAAGGAAGCAAGTGTCACTTTCAGCTGTGAAGAGAAGACATTGAGCTAAAAGTCTGATAGGTCGAATGGTAATAAGAAAACTATTGCTAAAATTAAAAATTAAGAAAAAGAGGCTTGTTTGGGCCAGGAACCACTACCAGCCTCGATGTACTCTAAAATTACTGGTAAGCACAGAACAAATAAACAGTTGGAGATATGGATACTGTACAGCAGTTAAGTGTGCTTGAAGCTGTTAGCGTGTCAATCGTACAAGCTGTTGACTCCCAGAAACTTGTCTTCTGATTCTTTTGTGGATTTAGATATGCCAGACCTGTTGCTGTCAGGGTTTTTCTCCAGTTTCCAAGTTGATGGTATAGGAAACAGTGTTCATTCAAGATTCCTAAAAAGACATGTCAGTCATTTTGTTTTGTTTTTTTTGCAGAATGAAGGTTATTCCTTGTGACAGATAAAAAAGAAACTGATTCTAAAGAAAGGTATCCATTGCTATCTTGAGAGAAGAGGGCAAACTGGATCTAGCCAAGTAAGAAAAAGAATGGTAAGGCCAAGATGGGCAATTTAGTAATAGGATAAGGACATCAGAGTCTGTAGTTTGAGAAACAGACACCTTGCAGGTTCTCAGTTGGCTCCTATATTATATACTGTACACACCAAATACCAGCAGAGAAAAGAAGACTCCAGGACGTTGACCATAATATGCTCTTCTAGTCATCTTCCATTCAATGTTGGTGTTCTTTTGACCATTTTAACCCTTTCTTTTAATTTGTCAGTTTCTGATATGCTTTGGGCGGCACGGTGGCGCAGTGGGTAGCGCTGCTGCCTCGCAGTTGGGAGCCCTGGGGACCTGGGTTCGCTTCCCGGGTCCTCCCTGCGTGGAGTTTGCATGTTCTCCCCATGTCTGCGTGGGTTTCCTCCGGGCGCTCCGGTTTCCTCCCACAGTCCAAAGACATGCTGGTTAGGTGGATTGGCGATTCTAAATTGGCCCTAGTGTTTGCTTGGTGTGTGGGTGTGTTTGTGTGTGTCCTGCGGTGGGTTGGCACCCTGCCCGGGATTGGTTCCTGCCTTGTGCCCTGTGTTGGCTGGGATTGGCTCCTGCAGACCCCCGTGACCCTGTGTTCGGATTCAGCGGGTTGGAAAATGGATGGATGGATGATATGCTTTTTACTTTCTCATATATGAAGTAAAGGGAAAGTATTGTAATCGTCCAAAAATCTGATATCGAGATTTTAATGAATCTCGACGTTTTAGACCTCCCTGACTTTCTTGTATACAAAGTATAGGGAAAGTATTGGAATCCTCCAAAAATTCCATTTCAAGATTTTGATGAATCTGGACGTTTTAGATCTCGCCGAGTCCGAAAATACCATTTTTGGAATTATGTGTGTGTGTCTGCGTATCTAAACACGATAACTTGAGCACGCTTTCACTTAGGTCAACCAAATTTTGTATACAAGCATTAGGTACAAGACGTAAATTTCTTTCAACTTTTGGGCTTTTTCCGCTAACCGGAAGTGGTGCTTTACCTTTTATTCATGCAGCTGCAGAGTCTGATTTGTTCAACTTGACTTTTATAATAATTGTTCAATATATTATTCATTTGATTTGATGTGTTATTGATGGTTCTTCATTGTACGTAATATAAAAATATAATTATTGTCTTGCAGTTTACTCCTCAAACATCCATCCCTATATCTGTGTATAAGTCATAGGGAGACCACTCCCGATTTTTTTCTTTGAAACTCCACCTCTAAGGCAAACATCTCTGTTGCAGATGACACTGGGATTTGGCATGTATTGAGTCTCTGAAATGTGTTTCTTTCTCAAACTATACACTCTCAAGTCTTTATCCTCTTATGCATTTGTGCACCTGGTCCTTCACGTTCTTTTCCTATACTGGTCAGATCCAGTTTGCCCTCTTCTCTCAAGAGTGTAATAGACACCTTTCTATGAAATCTTCAGTTTCTTGGCAATCTGTCACATGGAATATCCTTCATTCTGAAAAAAAGAGAAAAAAAACAACAAACTGACATTTTTCCTGAGAAAGTGGCTTCATTTTGCCAATTTTTTTAAACCCAGAAGTTAACTTTAAGAATGCCAGTCCCTTGCAACCCAAGTGAACAGAATAACTGGTTTCTGTAGTGCTGATGCAATAAGTTTTGTCTAATACACAATTAGTATTTATTCATAACTAATTATAGATAAGCTAAGGGAATTTACACTTAGGACACTAAAAGAATGGCAGTTTGAAAATGGGGCCTTGCAGTCATATCAGACATCTCTCTATTATATAAAAAAATCTTGGGATGAGACGAGACCTGCTCAGAGAGACGAGACGTGTATTTCTCAGAAAGACACTTTCACGTCCTGCGAGACAAGACTTAACCACAGGGCCGGAAAAAGACAAAGAGTAGATGACAAAGTAGAACGTCGTAAAGAATTCAAAAACATTGGCATGATACACATGCAGAGCTGGTTAGAGATAATGAAAGTAGGAAAATTCAAAAGTCTCAAAAAAAGGATAGTAAAGATCGCATTAGTGCAAACAAACGGAAATTATTACTTGGTGAAATAACAGAACAGCGAAAAGAGATCGAATAGTGTTTCTTCCCAATGAAGAGGCGTATCTGTGAGAATTAAAAGATTTGTTGTTTGGTGAAAGTGAAATCCACATATGCTGTCACACTCGGGTCACAGATTTGCACAGATACACAGGAGATTTTAGAAACAGAAACATTATTCAAACACTTCAAACAAACATAAGTCTCTTTCAGGAGTGAATCGAGCACCGTGTGTAGTCGGAGGGGACAGTCTCTCAATTAAAAGAATAGAAAATCTTCCTTTTCATAAGGGTGCGCCTCGGGAGCAGGACCCCCAACAGGAGCGGAGGATGTCTGGGGGAGAAGAGAGACAAGGCAGTGAGACAAAAGGACAGCTGCTGTACAGGCTTTTAAATGTTTGAAGCGCCGTGCGAAATGCAGATCACATGGCACGGCAGCAGCAGCAGCTGATCGAGCAAAGAGGAGGTAAAAAAGAAAAACTGTATTTGTTTCCCATTGTATCACTGTTTAAGAGGGGTTTCTGAGGAGCGACTGCGTCTCCTTGGGGTTCATTCAGTCCCCCTTTTCACAACAGCGCCTAGCGCTGGCCGGGCGGGGGGGTTGGCGAACGAAGCGAGCAGGTAGCGAAGCCACCTAGTACAGTATATAAACGAAAGACCTGTGTGTGTGTATGGAGCTGTCCGCTCTGCTCACGCTCAACCACAGCCACTAGATGGTGCGTGCATGCATGCACTTTTACATTTTTTATGCACTTGCATCCCTATCACTTCTCACTATGAAAAACGTTGACATCGTCTTTCAACGACGTCGTACTAATGACACAGAGAAAGAGGCACAATGTTGAAACGAAGCAAACGCCACAGCGCAACAACGTGCAAGTGAAACACCTCAGCAATGGAGGGCAAGGCTTGAAGTTTTCACTAAAAAAATTG
The DNA here is from genome assembly GCF_900747795.2 of Erpetoichthys calabaricus. Classification (NCBI taxonomy): domain Eukaryota; kingdom Metazoa; phylum Chordata; class Cladistia; order Polypteriformes; family Polypteridae; genus Erpetoichthys; species Erpetoichthys calabaricus. The sequence continues at coordinate 12,836,659 of NC_041397.2, read as the reverse complement.
TCTATCTGGAGGTATTTTCTCAAAAGAAAGATTAGTAAGTCTCATATGCCAGTGATTCGGCTAAGATATGGTATGGCCAGCGTCTTCTTACGAAAGCCAGTGGCGCAGCAAGCATAGGTGGGTTCACATCCTCTGCACTGGATCATTCTTAAGAGTTAGCTGACGCCTCTCCAAGTTCACAAACACAGTAAAACCACTAGGGAGTCTTCATGCTGTTTTTTGTTCTGAAGACCAGACACAACTAGTGAAAATAATAAATTAAAAGTAATTTTAAGCAGTCATTATAAAAAAAAAAGCTACATTTTTAAATTAATTTAATGTTATATTGATAAAATAGGAAGTAATTTCTATTACAAACACGAAAATTTCTGGGTGCACCCAAACTTTTGACTTGTGTATATATCAAATATCAATATTTAATAATGTTCACCCTACATAAAAAACAGGTTTAACTGAATATGCCTACCTGCTTGATTCTTTTGTTTCAGACATTCAGTAACCTACACTTAGAGCATACACAAAAGTATTAAACCAAACAAATAACCTGTGACAAAACTGTCATATTAGAATACAGTCAACAGCCAACATGAAACCATACCCAGTGTGTGATCAGCTCCCTTTCAAGCTCTCAGCAAACAGTGAGTGCAGACAACAAGCCGAGTCAAGTCAGGGATTCAACCAATTCATGCCAATTGTTTAAAAGTCAATATGCAGCTTCAGAATTGCATTGTTAGAAAAGCACAGCTGTAGGTGCATTTAAGAGTAGCGTAGTGTCACATTTCTGCCGATGTGTTTACAAAGATCTTGTCACACCGATGGCTCTGTTTGTCCAGCTGGCCGAACACTCCGCAGCTCGCTTCTTCACTCGCCTCCAAAGACACGTGATTGTAAACACCCGCCAAAAAAAAAAACACCCTGCACATGCGCACTGCACACTGCCGAACTGGCCTTTAGAAATTGGCGTGGCGCATGCGTTCATTGCGTCGGTGACAGAAAACTTAAGGGGTGTGGTGTGCATTACAATAAAGAAAATAATTAAACCGTATGTGATTTTTCTTAAATAGCACTCGACATAACATCATTACTTGTATGATGATCGATCACGGGGTAACACTAAGCCACGATCTCAGCACAGCTTCGAACTCGGGTGTCACTTACGACTTCTGTATGTAGTCATGATACGGTTTTTTATCCGTAACCCTTCCATGCTCTTTGTGATTATTGTAAAACGTTGCCGACAGCTACGTTTACTGCACGCATATTCAAAGAGACGTTAGTTGTTTTTTTTTTATTTATTTATTTTTCCCTATTAGAACAACGCAAGTAACTGAAGTCTTTTGTTAACGAGCTGAGCCCTAAACTCGGAAGGTGTTGCTCATCCGTAACGAACTTTCAATGCATTGGGTTTTGTTCAGCCCCTTACTCCAAATTAAAAGAAAAAAATATTTAGTCATGAGGCTAAACTTTATGACATACTCAACTACTCTAACCGTGTACTTACAAGAGTACACTTGTATTCACCTATAGCAGCTCTGTGAAGAGGATTACTTGCGTTCTGTTTTGTGTATTTACCCCATTTTTTGACACCCAACCTACTTGGAAGGGAATCTCTCTCTCTCACTCACTCTCGTCTTTCCCACGATTTCTTCTATTTTTCCCTACAAGGTTTTTGTTGGGAGTATCTTCTTGTCTTCTTAGTGAGTCGACGCTTATCTGTTAATGCCCACTAATGCATTCCTTGTGTGATTTTTGGAATATACCAGAAATAAATTGTTGCTGTTGTATTCTTAGAGTTCAGGCTCCCGAATTATCTGTCTACGCATTTTCTTACCAGCTGATTTATTTTACCACTGGGTTGAACTCGTGACTGTACCCATAGTTACTTAGATCAGGATTTACTCGAATCTTACAAAAAAAAAGTTCATGCATTCTTCTAGTTGTCTTCTGATGGGGCAAAGCTGCCACCTACTGGTCATGTTAAGACTAAGCAGTTCATCAATAATCTGAAAATTGACCAAGTGAAAAAAAAATAGTACAATACAGTATCAATCTGATGATCTCATTAGGACATTAAAAATCCTAATTGTATTACTAATAAGATAAAAATAAATAAAATCAAAGTAGTGTTGGCAAAACAATAAGGAGATTCAAGAGGAGCTGGCCTGAACAATTAAGAATAATATGCTATATAAATAGAAAACTTGTGTGAAAGAAGACACGACACAGTCAAGCCCATTTCAAAAAAGCTCATACAGAAAGAATACGTCAATTAATAAATTAATTGAGACAGAGCATTATTACCCTTAGATGTGCAGGCCTTTCACGAAGAGAAAGTGCCAAACAAAAAATCAAAGTGTCAGTGAGTCCAGTGGTGGCCTTCACAATCTAAAGGCAATTGGAAACTGGAAGAAACTCTGATAGGAAGAGATCTGGGAGAGCCAAAGTCACCACCCCATCAGAAGACAAGTTTCTGAGGGTCACCAGTTTCCGTGATCACAGGCGCCTCACAGCACAACAACTTCAAGAACAGCTTAACAGTGCAGGTCAACAAAAGTGAGTGTCAGTTTGTACCGTGAAGAGGAGACTTTGTGCTGTGGGTTTGAAAGGGCGAGTGGCAGGAAGAAAGCCATTCCTTTAAAGACAAAGTAGGGCCTTGAAATACCGGCTGTGGACTCCTGCAGACTGGAGGAAAGTCTTATGGGCCGATGAATCCAAATTTGAAATATTCAGTTCATCATGCAGGGTGTTTGTACGCCGTTGAGTTGGTGACGGTTGTGGTTCCTCAGAGTGTGACACCAACTGTCAAACATGGAGGAGGAAGTGTGATGGTCTGGGGTTCTTTTGCTGGAGGCAGAATTGGTGATTTGCACAGAGTGACTGGCATTCTGAATGAAAAGGGTTACCGCAGTTTGGCTGTTATATCAGAAAAGCAGGCTCATTTGAGGAATAAAATATTTTAGTAAAATGTATTATTTTTTTTTTAATTTGATAATGTTCATTTGTGCTATGCCTTGATTACACACACTGTCTTGTATATAAACGTGTGCGTGTGGAAGTGTGTGTGGCTGTACAGCCCGGAAGTGAGAGATGGAGTCAGGGTAAGGTTCCTCCAAGGATACGCAAGCGAGGCCAGCTCGTCGGCAAAACGAAACCTCCAAAGAAAGACAAAGTCGCTTAGGCACTAATACACAAGTGATGCAAGCACATCAGCTAAACGATTACCTGACATCTCTACATTTCAATTTTTTTTCTGATGATTTCAATAGTTCCTAGGACCCCGGGCTTTTTACAGCATAGGCTTGCACAGCTAGTATGTATGTATATATATATATACAGTATATATATAGTCACACACGTGTGCATGGGAGGCAGCTAAAGGGTCTAAATGAGAGTAATTCCACACCAGACCAGGGGGTGGCGGAATGCACTGACCTTTTTTCTCACTTTACTGCAGACCGTTCACGGAAAATTCCTCCCGGCCCTGACGACATCACTACCGGTGTAGAACCCATGACCAAAGAGACTTCCTGTTCCGACTCTTTTAATGATGTCACATCCGGGTCTGAACAGAATAGGACACTTCCGCTTCCGACCTCGATGACTTCACTTCCTTTTCTGGCCTTTAAAGCCGCCATATTTGACTAACCTCCTCAGTTCTGTTTTGGACTCTGTTCTGAGCACTTTAACCATTTGCAGCCAAGAAATATTATATGGGTGGCTGCCCCAAACCTTTTTAAGACTCTTGAGTCTGATTTTTGTGACAATATATATTGTCATGCATGAGCATATGGGGAGCAGCTTAAGGACCCGACGTGCAATGCGACAAGTCGTGCCAGGGGACAACAGTGGGGTACTAACCTCTCTCTATTTCCACAGAAAAGACGAAGCACCGCCACCGTAATCACACCCAGACAACTCCAAGAAGCGCAAAACTTCCGGGTCCCTTTCTTTCCTCTGGTCCCCCTTTCATGACGTCAGCTACCCATCCACCACCACGTTTTCCCAGCATCCTACTGTTTTGATTTCCGGTCCACCTCCATAAATTATCCGTCCACCCACCCTTCTATGTCTGATGATTTGTACTGATTATTTGACCTTTTCATTACAGTATATGGGGCCTAAAAACCCCAAACATTTATGCATTTGTGCTTTATTTATTACAGTATATACAGTATATATATATATATATATCCATCCATCCATCCATTTTCCAACCCGCTGAATCTGAACACAGGGTCACGGGGGTCTGCTGGAGCCAATCCCAGCCAACACAGGGCACAAGGCAGGAACACACATACAGTACATACATATTAAGTCAACATCTTATATCAAAATAAGACATTTTAATTTATAATTGATAACATAAGTATAGCGGGAAAGATAAACAGTAATAATAATAATTTTATTTATATAGCACCTTTCCCATAAAAAGCCAGACAACTTAAAGCAGCAAAATGGACAGGCTACTTTAGGCAGATTGAACTCTGTTGATAAGGTAAGTTGGATTGTCCTCATCCTCACCCTAAAACAAGTATTGTGCCACAACACAAAAAATAAATATTTTCATTTACCCCAACCACCACACATTCCTGGCCCAATGCTTCTCCTGCTTGTAAGCTTGAAGTCTCACTGCTCAGAGGGTGGCTTTATAGCTATTTCCAAGAAAATTCCTGGAAGCACATTCAGGTTGAGGAATGTCCTGACATCAGCCCCCAGCCTGGAAAGTCCACTGTCAGCCCATATCATCCTTAAGAATTTTCGTTAGTTAAGTGTCAGTGCCTCCTTTAATGGGCGCCCTTTCATATTAGGTGGCCTGTGGCTTTGCTTTTCGAAGTAAGACAGCATCCTGCTGTCAATCAGTCTTATTTAAACTGCAAGTGCTTTTGAACATAGGACACATGTCACCCCCTAGTGTCTGTCTGTAGGCACATACAACATTTAATGGAATATGCATTTTAATTTCCCTTTTTTCCTTAGCACCTTTTTGCCAAGCGGAAGCCCTGTCACTAGAGGTATTGGGACAGATTTCTTCTTTGACAAGAAGTCACCTTTGACACACACACACACACACACACACTCACACACATAGACATACACGCATACGTAATTCCAAAAATGGTATTTTTGGACTCAGGAAGGTCTAAAACGTTGAGATTCATCAAAATCTCAAAATGGAATTTTTGGAGGATCCCAATACTTTCCCTATACTTTGTTTATGAGAAAGTAAAAGAGGAGTCCACAATGATAATTAGTGTTATTTAATAACCTCTAGGAAATGATACGCTATATAGAGTTGAGTAGCAGCCAAGAAGGACAGTGGATTCAGAAAGTACTTTTACTTTCTGCATACCTTTATTGTGTTGTAAATTTAATTTTAAATACATTTGACATTTTTGCCAATCAGTCTATACTCAATAAAGAATAATGACAAAGTACACATCTGTGTTCAGAAAGGTTTGAAATTTTATTAAAAACTGAAATCTTGCATTCCTAGAAGTACTCAGAACCTTAAATCAGCACTTTGTAGAAGCCTCATGGGCAGTAATTCCAGCTTTGAATCTTCTTGGGTACGTTTCTACAAGCTTTACACCGATGGATTAGAGCAGTTCATTCCATTCTCCCTGGCAGATCTTCTCTAAGCTCTAACAGGTTGGTTGAGACGCATCTGAAAACTTCCATCTTCAGAACACTCCACACGTTTTCTATCGGTTTTAATTCTGGGCTTTGATTGGGCCATTCAAGGACAGTCAGAGACTTGTCCTTAAGCAACTCCAGTATTCATCAAATTAAAGGGTGCCAAAGGTGAACAGGTGTAAACAATTTCTGAATCCACTGTAAATACTCTGTAATCATGAAAATAAGTGAGAAATCATGGGGTGGTTAGAAATTGGAAGAACCACCATCGACTCCCCATGACTTAACTGCTGAGGGTTATTATGTAGCCCTGCCTCATACTATTGGGGACAGACATTAGTGTCAGAGTCACCAAGGGTACTTGACCCTTAAATTACAGGAATGTAGGGAAATCTGAGTGTCCAGGATAAACTCTGGTAGTTTGAGCTCAGAACTGTCGGAGGACATTCCTGACCCTTTAAGTGATTTAAGAGGTTTACCCCAGACAGAATCCCAAGGTGGGGCACAAAGGTGGATCCCTGCCAGGGACCCATTGAGTTTGTTGTTTGGATGTTAATTGTGACAAAGACTCAACAGAAGGTAGTAAGAAAGAAGAAGAAGGATATAACGTTGGGAGCTGAGCAGCAGTGGTGTTTGGGGGCTTGTCACACTGTACTGTTGAATGGTTGACAAGTGGAGAAGAACAGTTAGGGGTTGTTTCCTGTTTATTTTATACTTTTGTATTTGCCATTTTAGCACCTCTTCTGCATGTGTTTTGGTTGAATAAATCACTCTTCTTTATAGTAGTTACAATTTTGTGTGCTTTTGTTCTGGGTGTCGCTTACAAAATGTGTTTATTATTTAATTAAAGTATGTCAATCAATACATCCACCCATCCAACTTCCAAACCTATTTTATCCTGAGCTGGGTCACTTATAAGCTGGAGTCTATCCCAGCAAGGAATGGTGGCAAGGTGGGAACAATCCCTGAACAGGGCACCAGTCCATCACAGAATGAACACACACACATCAGGACCAACTTACAGTAGGTATAGAAAAGAATCCCCCCTTCAAAATATTCACAAGTGAAAGATATAATTGCAAAAGTTCAGAAAAAAAATAAATAAACAAACAGAATCACAGAGATGGTTAAAGAATCCCCAAAAAGCAATCCTTGTAAACTCAATCAGGTGTAACTAATCACCTTCCCCATTGCTCACCAAGCTAATCGGCTTCAACATGTGATCAGTTGTAATCATTCTGATTCGTTCAGCTATTCCCGGAAAACATTCCACTGCTTGGAAGTGCAACTGAAAACAAACAATCAACTATGGATGGCAAGGCCCTGTCAAAAGATCTCAGGGATAAAAGGTATGGACAAGCACAAGTCCACACTTGGGGCGGAGTGGTGGCTCTGACGCTAAGGATCTGCGCTGGTATCCTGAAGGTTGCCAGTTCGAATCCCTCACTGCCAAAAAGAGATCCTACTCTGCTGGGCCCTTGAGCAAGGCCCTTAACCTTCAATTGCTCCAGGTGTGCAATGGCTGACTCTGCGCTCTGACCCCAAGGGGTATGCAAAAACTAACACCTTCCTAATAAGGTGAAATAAAGAACAAACAAAAAAAAAGTCAGGAGATGGGTACAAAATAATTAAATCTGTAGGAGCACATAGTAAAGTCCATAATCAAGAAGTCTAAAGTGCTTGGTATTACTAAGACCCTTCCCCAAGCAGGTCGTTCCTCCAAACTGGATGGAAGAGAAAGGAGGAAACTGGTCAGAGAGGCTACCAAGAATCCAATTGCAAGTTTGAAGTAAGTACAGGAATTGTTGGCAAAGTGCGGTCATTGTGTGCATGTGACGTGTTACATTTGGCCTTGGCCTCAACTATAAAGTTAGAAGCCTGTGTGCTCTCAGAAAAGGAATGGAAGATAGGCAGTGCAGAGAATTCACTCGAACTCCATATGTGCAAAGTATACAACTATTCAACTTAAAATTATATATTGAGTGTATCTCTCTTGTTTAAAATTGTCCAAAATGTTTCAACCTGTGAACGTTGCAATCAAGTTCCAGCCTCACTGGGCCATATGTTCTGGGTGTGCACCAAATTAACATCATTTTGGACAAAAACTTTTAATTGCCTCTCAGACAGCCTTGGAGTCACAATCCCTCCAAATCCACTAACAGCTGTGTTTGGTGGGCTTACAGGTGGGCTTAAAGTGGAGTAGGACACACAAACTGTAATGGCCTTTATTTCACTACTGGCATGTACTGTAGACTTGTCTTGCTCAACTGGAACAATTCCAGCTCACCTCTTTTAAGTCAGTGGATAACTGATGTTCTCTACTATTTGAAATTGGAAAAAATCAAATTCTCACTTAGAGGATCTGTGCAAAATCTTTTCAAAACCTGGCAGGATCCGATCACTAACATTTTAGAATAAGCATTTAAATTGAGGAAGTGGACTCTCTCCCATTTTTTTCTATTCTATGTATTTTTATTTATTTATTTACATATTTTTACTATTATTAAAGTGCTAATCTGCTGTTCTAGCTCTCTTTCTCATGGGTGGGGGTCAATTTGTTTTAAACTAACTTTGTTAAACTTGACTTGCATGTGTGGAATGTCTTTAGTTTTTAATAAAATAAAATACAAAAAAAAAAAAATTGTTTGCATTTATAGGAACCTACTTGTATAATAGAGATTGGATGACCTCATTGAAAAATTAGCTTGCTGTTCCTTATGTAGTATCTTTATTAATTTTCAGCTGGTTTAGTATAATTTGGATGATTTTTTGATGGATTATTCAGTCTTTTGACCATTTCCATCACCTTTTGAGATCAATATAGTGGGATTATACAAATAAATATCAGCTTTTAATATATACTAGCTGAAATACCCAGCGTTGTGTGGGAGGAAAATAAAGTGTTTTTTTTTAATTCTTTGAGAAAAAAATAATTAAAAAAAAAAACACAACTTTAAAAATAAAAATAAATTAACAATGAAGACTCACTAATGTGGTTATCTGGCGGTCTTGTATGTATGTTATCATCCAGTTGAATCAGCCAACTCTATTTAATTTCAAAAGCTACAGGGGTGAGGTGGGGCTCAAACATAAAGAATGCTGGCAGTCACCTCCAGTTCGCCCTCTGGTGGTCCTTCCGAGTGTCAACTGGATGATAACATGAATACAAGACCACAAGATCAGCCCCCACCCAACCCAGAAGTGGCTGGGTTAGGGTTGATTTCACCCTACAGTATTTTTAGTCGACCAATGAGAAACATGTCTACCAAGTTTCATGAAAATCGCTCCATCCGTTCAGAAGTGATGCTGGAACATACATATATACACACACACATACACTGACTTTAATACCTTCTTATATAATACACGACCATGGCTGTCCTTTTGTCTGATTTTAAATCACCTGTAGCTTGCAAACCGTTTGAACCATTGACCTGAACTTTGGTACACATACACTACGTGACGTCTACTATCCGCTTTCGGGGTGATGATTGAACACCAATGTTATAATAATAATTCTTTGCATTTATATGGCGCTTTTCTCACTACTCAAAGCACTCAGTAATTGCAGGTTAAGGGCCTTGCTCAAGGGCCCAAAAGAGCAGAGTCCCTATTGGCATTTACGGGATTCAAACCAGCAACCTTCCGATTGCCAGTGCAGATCCCTAGCCTCAGAGCCACCACTAAGGTTATTCCTCTTTTTACATTGTCGTGCAGTGTGCCGTTACTGGTATATATAGATTATACATGCTCTGTTGTGTAACTTTGGGGGTTGTTTTAGTTTATTACATTGTATTACGCTCCTCAGGCTATGTCGTCTTACACAAGCTACTAATTGAAATGAATGAACGTATTGGGCCAATGGGCACACCAGTATCTATTTCAGTCTGGTTTCAGGGCGCGGCACAGCTGTGAAACTGCTCTGCTACGGGTAACCAATGATTTGCTTATGGCAGCAGACTCTGGACACACTAGCATATTAATTGTGTTAGACCTCAGTGCAGCATTTGACACTGTTAGACATGACATCCTACTGTCCAGAATGGAGAACATGCTGGGTATCTCTGGCACTGCCCTCCAGTGGTTCAAGTCCTATCTGACTGATAGGCAAGAGTTTGTTAGTCTTGGCAACAGCAGATCCAGCTCAGCGCCAGTCACACAAGGAGTCCCTCAGGGCTCTGTCCTCGGTCCTCTGCTTTTCTGTATTTATATGCTTCCCCTTGGCCATATTATCCGTAGTTATGGATTGGGTTATCATTTTTATGCAGATGATACTCAGCTCTACTTCAATGTTAAAAGTGGAACTTCATCAGAGCTTTCTCAGCTCACAACCTGCCTTAGTGAAATTAAAACCTGAATGGAGCAGAACTCTTTAAAATTAAATTGCAATAAAACTGAACTCCTGCAAATGGGGACTAAAATGCAACTTAATAAAATGAGCTCCTTCCCAGTCCATCTTGGCAGTGATCTCATCAGACCTGCCTCTACTGTAAAAAATCTTGGTGTCATTTTTGATTCCTCCCTCACTTATTCCGCCCACATAAATCACATTAAGAAACTTTCTTACTTTCACCTCCGTAACATATCCTGTGTTCGCTCCTTCCTCTCCTTCTCTAATGCTGAGAAACTTGTCCATGCTTTTATCACATCCCGCATCGATTATTGTAATTCCCTACTGGCAGGTGCCCCTTCTAATCTTATATCACAGCTCCAGCTTATTCAAAACTCAGCTGCAAGAGTCCTTACTCGAACCTGCAGCAGCGAGCACATCACACCCATCCTGCTCTGTCTTCACTGGCTCCCTGTGTCCTACAGAATCGAATATAAAATCCTACTAATAACCTACAAAGCCTTAAATAACCTCGCACCAAACTACATCAGTGACCTCCATCACTATGTGCCTGCCCGCCCACTAAGGTCCTCTGATTCTGGTAATCTTGTTGTGCCCCTCACTAATCTACACTCCATGGGTGACAGCAGGGCCTTCAGCTGTATAGCGCCCAGACTCTGGAATGACCTACCAAAATTAATCAGGTCAGCGGACTCCATGAATTCTTTTAAAGAAACAACTCAAAACTCATCTGTTCAGGAAGGCTTTTAGCTCTACTTGACTTGACTTGACTTTATTACCTTTCTCTCAGTTTACTTCTCTGTCAAGATGCTCATGTAACCTGTGTGTGTGTGTGCGAGACCATCAATTATGTTGTCTGTTTTTTTTTCGGAATTTACTGTCTTAATCTTCTTTATTTATTTATCTGGTTTGTACAATGCTATATACTGTATATTCTGCCGTTCTTTATTTATTCTGTAAGTTCCTTGAGCATGGGAAAAGTGCTATATAAATAAAATGTATTATTATTAATTAGTTAGTGCTCTTTAAATAGTGGAGATGTCCATCATTTTAAATTGGAGATGCCTTGCCTGAGAAGTGATCCAAAAATCTTGTAAATAAAATTTATTATTATTATTATTATTATTTCTGGTAGGTTTTTGTGAACACTCCTTTCTGAGTATGTATTTTTGTAGTGTCTTGAGGTGTGAAAATTATTTAATTTTATTTTCCAGTGTGCCTGGCCTTGATGAAGGGGTAGAGTTCCAAAACGCGTTGGCCTGATGGACACCAATACGAATATTCTTTGTTAGAAGTTCAAATCCTGGATACTATGGCTTTGCTGTCCCTCTGGACTGTGTTACTTATAATTAAGGGTTGTTTACCTGAAACTGTTATATTTTTATAAATAAGTTTGGAACATGTTGGAAACCTTGTGCTCAAGTATCAAGTTAGAAGCCTGTATGCTCAAGTTATAATGTTAAAAAAAAGCTTGTATTTGTAGTTAATGAAAACTACTTGTGGAATAAAGGTTGGGTGAACTTTGTGACATTTCCTTATGTAGTATCTTTATATGGGAGGACTGCAAGAAAAAAAAGCCACTCCTCAAGAAAGGCCACATCAAGTCTCGATTGAGTTTTGCCAAAACGCACCTTGAATGAGACCAAAAATCGAACTATTTGGCCTCAATGCCAAACAGTACATCTGGTGGAAAACCGATACAGTAATAATAATAATAATACATTTTATTTAATTGGCACCTTTCTTAACACTCAAGGTCACCTTACAATGAAATTAAACAACTTTAATTAAACAAAAACAAAGGGAACGATAAAATCAAAAAGCAATAAGGTACAGAGGTAGTAGCAAACATACAAAGATAACAGGCAGTGACAGCGTTAAATTCATAATTGGTATGCCAGTTTGAAAAGATAAGTTTTGAGGGCAGTTTTAAAATGTATTATTGAGTCTAATTGACAGATATGAGAGGGAAGAGAATTCCAGAGTAGAGGAGCACAATGAGAGAATGCTCAAGCTCCCATAGAACAGAGTTTGATGTGCGGTACAGAAAGTAAAGCTGCAAATGAGCATCTGAGTGAGTGTTAGTCTGTAGATCAGTGAGGTAGGGAGGAGCGAGGTTGTGGAGAGCTTTAAATGTTAAGAGAGGTATTTTGTGTTGTATTCGGTAGTTAACAGGGAGCCAGTGAAATTGAGAGAGAACAGGTGTAATATGTTCAGTGGATTTAGAACAGTTTACTATCCAAAGAACATACCAGACCTACAGTAAAGCATGGAGGTGGTAGCATCCTCTTGTGGGGTTGTTTCTCTGCAGTAGGGCCTGCGGCACTTGTCGAGATTGATGGAAAAATGGATGGGACAAAATACCATGGAATGTTTGATGAAAACCTGCTGCCCTCTGCCAGAAAGTTATCAATGAGAAGAAGGTTTAATGATCCAAAGCACACAGCAAAGTTGACCACACAGAGGCTGAAGGAGAAACTCAGAAACTCAGCCCAGACTTACAGTAAACCAGAATGAAAATCTGTGGAATGACTTGAAGATTGTAGCCACCAAAGGTCATCATCCAGTTTGACTGAGCTTGAACAGTTCTGTAAAGAAGAGTGCACAAATGCAGTCACATGAAAACATTTGGGAACCCCTCTCAGCCTGCATAATAATCTACTCTACTTTCAACAAAAAAGATAACAGTGGTATGTTTTTCATTTCCTAGGAACATCTGAGTACTGCGGTGTTTTCCAAACAAAGCTTTTTAATGAAGCAGTATTTAGTTGTATGAAATTAAATCAAATGTGAAAAACTCTAATTTTGCTGATTTGAATGCCTGTCACTGCTCAATGCTGATTACTTGCAAATTGGTTGGATGAGCTCATTAAGTCTTGAACTTCATAGACAGGTGTGTCCAATCATGAGATATAAAGGGATTTAAGGTGGTCAATTGCAGAGTTGTGCTTCCTTTTGACTCTCCTCTGAAGAATAACAGCATTGAATCCTCAAAGCAACTCTCCAAAGATCTGAAAACAAAGATTGTTGAGTCTCCTGGTTTAGGGGAAGGCTACAAAAAGCCATCTCAGAGGTTTAAACTGTCAGTTTCAACTGTAAGGAATGGAATCAGGAAATGGAAGGCCACAGGCACAGTGGCTGTTAAACCCAGCAGATATGGCAGGCCAAGAAAAATACAGGAGCGGCATATGGGCAGGATTGTGAGAATGGTGACAGACAACCCAGAGGTCACCTCCAAAGACCTGCAAGAACATCTGGCTGCAGATGGTGTATCTGGACATCGTTCTACAATTCAGCCCAATTTGCAGAGAGAACATCTGTATGGCAGAGTGATGAGAAAGAAGCCCTTTCTGCACTCACGCCACAAACTGAGTCGCTTGTTGTATGCCAATGCTCATTTAGACAAGCCAGATTCATTTTGGAACAAAGTGCTGTGGACTGATGAGACAAAAATTGAGTTATTTGGTCATAACAAAAAGCGCTTTGCATGGTGGAAGAAGAACACCGCATTCCAAGAAAAACACCTGCTACCTACTGTCAAATTTGGTGGAGGTTCCATCATGCTGTGGGGCTGTGTGGCTAGTTCAGGGACTGGGGCCCTTGTTAAAGTCGAGGGTCGGATGAATTCAACCCAATATCAACAAATTCTTCAGGATAATGTTCAAACATCAGTCACAAAGTTAAAGTTACACAGGGGTTGGATATTCCAACAAGACAATGACCCAAAACACAGTTCGAAATCTACAAAGGCATTCATGCGAAGGGAGAAGTACAATGTTCTGGGATGGCCATCACAGTCCCCTGACTTAAATATCATCGAAAATCTATGGGATAATTTGAAGCAGGCTGCCCATCAAATTGAACTGAACTGGAGAGATTCTGTATGAAGAATGGTGAACAATACCTCCATCCAGAATCCAGACACTCATCAGAGGCTATAGGAGGACAAGAGTCTAGAGGCTGTTAGATTAGCAAAAGGAGGCTCAACTAAGTATTGATGTCATATCTCTGTTGGGGTGCCCACATTTATGCACCTGTCTAATTTTGTTATGATGCATATTGCATATTTTCTGTTAATCCAATAAACTTAATGTCACTGCTGAAATACTACTGTGTCCATAAGGCATGTCGTATATTAAAAGGAAGTTGCTCAGCCAATGATAAACAAAAATCCAAAGAATTAAGAGGGGTTCCCAAACTTTTTCATATGGCTGTATGGCACAGTCTAGATGTGCAAAGTTGGTAGAGACGAATTCCAACAGACTCATGGCTGTAATCAATGTAAAAGGGGCTTCCGCAACATACTGACACAGGGTGACCCTTTAACCATCTCAGCTATTCTGTTTTTTATTTAAAATTTTTTTTAACTGTTTCAATTATAAATTTCACTTGGCTGCTATAAGTTTCAATGAGTAAATACAGCTGGAGAAATATTTTTAGCATATGTCTTCATTTCAGGCTGCAAAGCAACAAAATGTGAATATTTTGAAGGGGAGGAGATTGTTATCTATACCCACTGGCTTTGAATTGTGGGAGAAAACCCCTATGGGCACAGGGATAACATACAAACTCCACACAGGGAGGATCTGGAGCATGAACCTGATTTTATTTATGTATGTCAGTAAACTATTTTCATTGTACTGCTCATAAAAAGAACACTATGATCGTTTTTAGTTCAACAGGTGCTCCATAAAAATTAAGACGGTTATAAATTGGTTTGCTTGATTTTGGAGAACAAGGCCTCAGACTTTGTTAAGTTTGCACTATTTTGTTCATGTACACTCTTAAAAATAAAAGTGCCAGAGCGGTTCTTTAGAGTGATGCCATAGGGGAAACAGTTTGGGTTCCCAAAAGAGCCATCCATATGAAGGTTTCAGAAAGAACATTTTTATTTAGCTCCAATACAGGCTCCTTACAGTAAATAACCATGAAGAGATGGTAGCAGATTTGTAAAATGGCAGTGAGTCAGGATTTTAAAAAGACTCTTGATGCATACAAGAACAAAGGCTAAGTCCATGCTTTCGTAATCTGTTATTATCCTGCTAGGTAGCCTACCACACATTTAAGATTTCTGCTTTTTCCTACGTTAGGACGTTTTTCAAAGCATAAAGGACCAACTTCACATGTAAAGAGTCCTTCCCACAATTGTCAAGCAATATGTCTACAAGGAACTACAAACTGCCATTAAAGAACTAATATTTTTAAGAATGTATTTATTTATTGTCTAAACCTTAATACAATTATCGTAATTTTGTCAGAATGTTTAGATTTAAACGCTTTAAAATGTTGTAGGAAAGGCCAAAGTCCTTCATTCAAAAGGCTGAGACTACAGCAAGCCAATGACCATTTGGGCCATTTGTCAAACAGAATTTTTATGCAATATGGTCAGCAGTATTCAGTATTATACAGTCCTTTATAAGGCTAATTAGTATATGTTTAGCTAGCATTGCTAACAAAATAAAGAGTCTTGGCTTGAGGGTCCACACTAGATCAGTTACCTCATAGACATTTGTTTCCATACAGTGCATGTGCATTTCTTTCTTTCAAAAATGTACATACTTGCTGTGTATGTTAATTCTACTAAGCATATCGTAACATTCTCGCATCCTGTTAATCACTAGAGAGTTGTGGGAGGGATAAGCCTTTCTCAACAATTTTTAGAGGAAACCAGAGTCAGTGGTGGATGGCATGCCAGTCCTTTGATGGGCATATTCACACATACACCTAGCTGGGGTCGATGTAGAATTACCAGTTATTCTAGCACTTATGTCTTTGGTGATATGGAACAAAATCAGAGTACCTGTAGAAACACTCATAGAGACTCGGTGACAACATGCAAACACTACACAGTCAGCTACAGTGAGCTGGGTTCAAGTTCTGGACATTGGATCTGTGAGAGAGCAGTGCTAAAACCTGCATCACCATGCCAGCCTGTGCAATTTCTTTTTAACCAATTCCAAGCTGTATAACAATGCAGTATATTTAAAAATAAAATGACAGTATAATGAGTAAGGAAGAGTGCTGCAAAGATCATAGCTGATCTGACTCACCTTGAGCATCACCTCTTCCAAAGACTTCCCTTCGGTAAACGTCTTCATGTAGTGAAAGCAAAACCAACACAACACCTAAACAGTTTTTCCATATGCAGTTATTCTTACTAATCAGGTATGAACGTCTATTCAGCATCTATGTACTGTATACCTACACACTGGACTGCCTGAACATTTTAATCCTACTATTTCTTTATATTTTTTTGTGGTGCCCTTGTATGCTGCATGATATTTTATCATTTTACATTTACTATTTGTATTCTGTGTGTTCCTTGTATGTTGTACCCATACTTCTTCTTCTTCTTCTCTTGGCTGCTCCTGTTAGGGGTCGCCACAGCAGACCATCTTCTTCCATATCTTCCTGTCCTCTACATCTTGTTCTGTTACACCTACCACCTACATGTCCTCTCTCACCACATCCATAAACCTCCTCTTAGGCCTTCCTCTGTTCCTCTGGCCTGGCAGCTCCATCCCTATCATCCTTCTCCCAATTTATGCAGCATCTCTCTTCTGCACATGTCCAAACTAACGCAATCTCACCTTTCTGACTTTGTCTCTTAAATGTCCAACCTGAGCTGACCCTTTAATATATTCGTTCCTAATCTTGTCCATCCTTGTCACACCCAATGCAAATCTTAACATCTTTAACTCTGCCACCTCCAGCTCTGTCTCCTGCTTTCTGGTCGTTGCCATTGCCTCCAACCCATACAACATAGCTGGTCTCAATACCATCTTGTAGACCTTCCTTTTCACTCTTGCTGATACCCGTCTGTCACAAATCACCCCTGACACTTCTCCACCCACTCCACCCTACCTGCACTGTCTTCTTCACTTCTCTTCCACAATCCCCAATACTCTGTACTGTTGATCCCAAGTATTTAAACTCATCCACCTTCACCAACTCTACTTCTTGCATCCTCACCATTCTTCTGTGTTTTTGTGGACCTGGAGAAAGCATATGACATGGTGCCTCGAGAGGAGTTGTGGTATTGAATAAGGAAGTCGGGATTGGCAGAGATGTATGCAAGAGTTGTACAGGATATGTATGAGTGAAGTGTGACAGTGGTGAGATCTGCGGTAGGAGTGACGGAGGTGGGATTACATCAGGGATCGGTCTGAGCCCTTTCTTATTTGCAATGGTGATGGACAGGTTGACAGACGAGATTAGACAGGAGTCCCCGTGGACTGTGATGTTTGCTGATGACATTGTGATCTGTAGCGATAGTAGGGAGCAGGTTGAGGAGACCCTGGAGAGGTGGAGATATGCCCTAGGGAGTAGAGGAATGAAGGTCAGTAGGAACAAGACAATATATGTGTGTGAATGAGAGGGAGGTCAGTGGAATGATGAGGATGCAAGAAGTAGAGTTGGTGAAGGTGGATGAATTTAAATACTTGGGATCAACAGTACAGAGTATTGGGGATTGTGGAAGAGAGGTGAAAAAGAGAGTGCAGGTAGGGTGAAGTGGGTGGAGAAGAGTGTCAGGAGTGATTCATGACAGATGGGTATCAGCAAGAGTGAAAGGGAAGGTCTACAGGGCGGTAGTGAGACCAGCTATGTTATATGGGTTGGAGACGATGGCACTGACCAGAAAGCAGGAGACAGAGCTGGAGGTGGCAGAGTTAAAAATGTTAAGATTTACATTGGGTGTGAAGATGATGGACAGGATTAGGAAAGAATATATTAAAGGGTCAGCTCAGGTTGGACATTTGGGAGACAAAGTAAGAGAGGTGAGATTGCGTTAGTTTGGACATGTGCTGAAGAGAGATGCCTGGTATATTGGGAGAAGGATGAAAGGGATGGAGCTGCCAGGGAAGAGGAACAGAGGAAGGCCTAAGAGAAGGTTTATTGATGAGGTGAGAGAGGACATGCAGGTGATGGGTGTAACAGAACAAGATGTAGAGGACAGGAAGATATGGAACAAGATGATCTGCTGTGGCAACCCCTAATGGAAGCAGTTGAAGAAAGAAGAAGTATACAGATTGGTAGTAGGACACAAACTAATAATTGCCATCTTTCTGAGGTGATAAGCAGGAGGCAACAGGAGAATTTGGACAAGTGTGGGCTGAAGATCTGAGGTCGTCACTGACCTGATTGTGAAAGCCAAAGCTGCATTCTCAAGGAGTGCAACTGTAAACCAGTGTGCCACCTTTTCAGTCCCTTTCTGTGGATGCACAGGTAATTTTTAGCAATAGTGCTTTACTCATTTAGTTATCAGTCACCTGCATTGTTTCCTTTGGTGTGTTCTGTATCTTATTTTCTATCCTGTTATATTTGTATTACTAATTTCTTTAGGCACGTGCAGCACAGCAGTATTTAAAACTTGGAATTAAAAAGCTAATGTTGACTACAAGAATAAAATTAGACTGAAATTTTACACATAATAGGACCTCTGTCTGGTCATCAATTAAACTCCGGCATTAATCAAAAATAATCATGTAATGGTTTCTGATTTGAACGCCAGCTTTGATGTAGCTAATGAGTTTAATAAATTGTACTTTAGAGTTGAGCAATTTGATTTTACTGAGCAAGTATAATACTTGAGGCAGCAGGTTTCTGATAGTGGAGAAAAATTTTTTTGATCAAAGGGAAATATGGGGCATTTTCAGTTAATTAAAAAAAACAAATAAAGGTCCTGCAACAGATCCTGTTGGTGTAAGATTTTTCAGATCTTCTACTTTACATTTACTGACATTACATTTCATCTGCCACATATCTGCCCAAGCCTGTATGCTGTCCAAGTCCATCAGTAATGAAAGGACAGCAGAGCGGTGTTATACACTTCAGTCAGGCAGCACTTCCTATACAGCACATCCATACTGAGCACACGGAATGAGAACATAAGTCCACATCTTTTTTTCTGTTTCCAGAGTTCTTTATGAGCAAAGACAGAAACTGACTGACATGCTGACAGTTGTTTCATGAGCATCATCAAGGACGTGTGGTCAGCGGAGGCAGAGCCTCACCTGTCATCATGAAAAGTAAAAAAAAACTAATAATGAGAACATAAAATAAATTTGTCCACTGGTCTGTGCTATAATTTTGTTTTCTGTATGATTCCAATAATTGTGATCATTTTTATAGTAAAAATCGCTGAATTGGTGCGTTTCCTGTTCAAATACAGGGACAGAAATGTGAGGTGCGGCAGCGACGAGTATCATCTCACCTCGGACTGCGCTCTCACTCACACACGGGGTTGATGGGTGCAATTGGCACGTGCTGTCTCTCTGTATGTCGCCAGTATAAGGTTTGCATAAATGTTTGTTATACACCCTGACTTTCCACAGTCTGGCTAATATCTTTAATGAATGTGTGTGACATAGTTAGTCTTGCTGATCGGATATAAAACCGCCGTTAAAAGGCACAAGGTGAGGCAGACAGTACCGTGCCGAACTGAAGGGGGCACATGTGTGCCCAACGGGTGCTCGTTGCTGCTGTTCTTCTACGCTGACGCTGTGGGTGCCAATAAGTTAGTGATATTCAGCTCCGTTTATGTTTACTTTTTGCTCCATCTGACTGCCAAAATAGAAGATTAACACTTTTAAAACTAAAGGAAAATACGGAGGACTTTTACAAGAAAGTGACAGAGATTTTCGGGAAGAAGGATAGGCACATGGACATCATTTACAAATAAAGGCAAGACCATAATTTTATAAAAAAAAATGGGATCAGACTAAGAAAAAAACAATCCAATATTTAAAAACTAAATTTTGGTCATAAATGAAATATTTCTTTGTTTTTCTTGTTATCCTTTTGTTGAACAGACTGTATTAAAATTGATGAAAGCATCAGAATTAAAAGCTTTTAAAAACAACTGAATGTTTCAATTAAGGTCAAAATAGTTTCATTTGTATTGAATGAGTATGAATTGTGGAATTGCAACGGCAAATTTATTACACATGTAGGGTGAGGAGCAAATGCGCTCTCTCCGCTCTCTCTCGCCGCTATAAACGTAACGCTTTTCTTAGCCAAATATGTACCTTACTTGTGTGTGTGTAAAGAATGCTGATGAGATATGAAACATCACCAGTAGTCAATGTGCCAACTGAATAGTGAATAAGCGACTCTTTTGTGTTTGTATATTTGAAAATCTCACTCTGAAGGGGTCAGTGCCTCACCAGCCATGAATCTCAGCACACGTCACTGAGCAGCACACCATCAACCAAACCCTGTTAAAATTAACAATATTGTAATAACCACAAAGGCGTTGTTCTCAGGTGAGGCAGAAGTACATCATATAAGTTTATTTCTCTTCTCTTTTAAATAAAATGGAGTCATTTATTTTAATTTATTTTCATTTGTAGGTACAAAACAACATGTGGCTATACCAATAACTTACATGTGTCCAGTCCTTGTTTGATTTACACAAGAACGTAGTGGATTAATGTGAAATGCCAAAATTTATTTTCCACGTTATATAGTTCCGCAGTTATAAATGGAACTCAAGACCGCACGTTTCCACAGCCTAATTAATCCCCGCACAAAACTTACAATAACTTCCTAGTCCAAATTAACCCCTGCAACCCAGCACCTCTTCTTAAAGAAACGCTGCCTCATTAAATCTGAAACATTATCAAGCTCTAGTCTTAATACATAAACTAACCTTGAACTACAAAGTTAAATTTAATATATCTTGTAAATAACAGAACATAAAAAATGTTAATACAAAAGTTGGCTCCCACATTGTGTATGGTGGTGGCTCTGAGGCTAGGGATCTGCACTGGCAAGGGGAAGGTTGCTGGTTCGAATCCCATAATTTCCAAAAGGGACTCTGCTCTGTTGGACCCTTGAGCAAGGCCCTTAACCAACAATTGGTGAGCGCTTTGAGTAGTGATAAATGCAAAGAATTATTATTATAAACTACTACTGCTAAAAGCATCAAGAATATTTTTTGCTCCATCTTTGGGATAAAAGACACAATGGACGTTATTGACACTTGCATGTCAACATGCAATAAATGCTGCAGCCGTAATGTTAGAAATGCTGCACCAAATCTTTTCACGTTGAAGTTGTGCGTTTCATTTCTTTTAGGTTTTAATGGTGTTACTGAGATGGAAGGGTTAAAAAGAAAAATATACTCTACAATTAAATTGGCATATGAAAATCTTTTTTTTTTTTTTAATAAACATTAAATTAATTTTTACTTCTAATTGTTTCAATTTTTCAGTTGTCACCTGGGGCCTCATGTATAACGCCGTGCGTAGAACTCACACTATAACATGGCGTAAGCACAAAAGCGGGATTGTGCGTACGCACAGAAAAATCCAGATGCAGGAATCTGTGCGCACGCATACTTTCACGTTCTTCCACTACATAAATCCCGATTTGCGTGAAAAGTAACGCACGTGCACGCGCCTTCTGTCCCGCCCCAACTCCTCCCAGAATTACGCCTCTTTGAATATGCAAATCAATATAAATAGCCTTCTGTGAAAAGACAATGGGAAAAGCACAGGGGAAAATATAAGAATTTCAGCGAATACCAAGTGGAGGCAAAGGAAAAACATACTATTTGTTGGTTTAAACAGTGGTATAAGCAACAAAAGGAAGTTGATCGAGTGACAGAGTGTCGGAAAAACTCGAAAGATCAAATTCACAAAGTCGCACAGTGCCCGAAATAAAAAAGAAATCACATATCAAAGTCGCTGTGAAAAGGCGAGTTGTAGCCCACCGTCTGAGTGTCATATGAAAGCTTATTAGGGTACAGAGAAAAAACATAGGCACACAGTGGGAAAAAAGCACGAAATGTCAACTTTAATCTCGAAATTTCCACTTTAATCACGTAGTTTATTTTGCCATTAAAGTAGAACATCATAAACTTCATCTTAAAATCGTTTATTTTACTAGTTTCTCAAGTAGCATGTTAAATGCTTTTTTCTGTGTTTGATCTTCTATGTGCTCTATGTGTGTGAATCACTACGTGCTTCCGTTCTTTCTCTTTCTCCGACAGGACACATAATCCATTACATTCGAGATATTACAGCTCTCTGAATAATTAAAACACTGAGATGTATACGTGATATCATTTTCATGATGATAGGAATGAAAGCATGTTATGAAACATGGGAACACGGTGGCGCAGTGATTGTTCATATCTCACGCAAGAGGCTTGCTGCACCATGTGTGACCTTCGATGAAATAATTTATTACAGAACTACTGTCTCTTTCAAACGTACTAACCTCCAATTCCTGTCCATACTTTTCTTTCTCCAATCGCCACACAATCAGCTCTGTAATAGACGTTAAGCCATTTGTAAGCTTAGAACGCCGATTCTTCAAAACTTTTAAGGAACATTGAAATATCTTCGTAGTACATGTTTAATTATTCTATTCGTCTATCCTTCCAGTGTCGCGTCAGCACCAGCAAGAATACAGCGCAAGGCAGGAGCTATCCTTGAACTAGCTATACGCTGCGGCACCGTGTCCTCACATGTTTAATTATTAGCAATACAGATTATTTAAATGAAGTTAAAGTTTTATCTGTATACTATAAGCAACATATTTTGCTGCATTTCATCTTAAAAATGATATTGTCATCATACGCGCTTTATAAAGTAGCGCAGGTTGTGCAATATTATAACTGTAGTGCAAGTTTACAGTGAGGTGATTGAGTGCTTTTATAGTTCTTGGGATGAAACTGTTTCTGAAACGTGAGGTCCGTACAGGAAAGGCTTTGACGCTTTTTGCCATGGTTGAGATCGTGTGTACTTGAAACTGTATACCGATAATTCTCTTTCCGATCATCTGCTGCTGTGATTCACACTCAGATACAGTGATATAAATACTCCGAGTGGTGCAGTGAGAGTAATATGGAAAAAGATGATCCGCAGTGGCAACCCTTAACGGGAACAGCAAAAAGAAGAACAAGATGCAGTGAGCGTAACAACGCTAAAGCAGTTATGGTATTTGGAATACTATGGCTATTCCCTGGCCCATTATATTGTAGCAGGTTAATTACAATCAGATGCATTACACTAATAAACAATATGCAGTTAATTTCAGTGTATTTATAAAGCCGCCGCCGTGGATGTGGATCTAAGAAAGAAAGGGTGATCACACAGGAACAGTAGCACTGCTTTGACACTGGGTGCCGCCAGTCTGCAAAACCAGGCGGATAAATTGCGTACGCCAAGGAATGAGTTACCGTGGAAATGTGCGTGGCTTTACGCCAAGTTTAGGTTTTATACATCGCGATTTGAGCGTGGAAAGGTTCGTACGCAACATTTCTGTGCGTACGCACCGTTTATACATGAGGCCCCTGGTGACTTAGTGCTGAAGCAACAAAGAAAAAATAAAATAACAGGGAAACCATTATTAGCTTTGATTAATGTTTCATTTTGATTTCAAGCCTGTGTTCATCCTATCAACAGCGTAAAGATAAAAAGTGAGTTCTGTGCGACAACTGAAAGACCATTTTAGTCTTCAAAGTTCCTCTTCTCATGATAAAAAATATCTCTAATAGGGCATTTTATGAACATATTTGTATGTTCAGATCAAATGAGTGAAACAGGTCTTTCCCAGATAACCACCTTAGAAATAAAACAAAAATTTTAAAAATGTTTTCAGGCCCCAGTATCATTCTGAATTTTCATTTACTGTGCAAGGGGCCTGGTAATGCAGCTTGGAGTTTTACGGTAAATGCTAGGAGATAAAACTGTTCCCACTTTAGTCCCTCACAATCCCACCCCAAACTCTATTCAACGGATTCTAACCGTTGCTTTGGTTTGTGGAATCGGTACAAGGAGATTTTTGAACTGCAGCCTAGTAGTTTTGCTACAGAAAAGGCTTAAATGGAATTTATATTGTTAATATAAAACAGCAGACCTTTCAAGTGGGTGACCACAGTCAGTGATGCCAATCAGAACCACTTTTATTCACCAGTACTTAATGTACAGAATTTGACAATCACCCAAGCTGCACTGTCTTACACAGTTTTATCTGGAAATGGTGTGCTGTTGTTGATGCCCTCGTTAGTAATTCTTTCACAAAGAAAAGGTTACTGAACCGCTAGAAGGGAACAAATAGAACATAGAACAGATAGAGAATTTTAAAATAATGGGAGCGGACACAGGCTGGAGTAACACAGCACTGAATATCTATTTTTTTTAACAAAGGGCTTGTGTGAGTACATGGCTAGTAATGACATTGGTTACTTCTTAAACAGAGTAATCAGCGTGGCCTTGTAGCTGTCCATTTGTATTACACAGTCTTCTTCCTCTTTTCCTACTTCTATGTTGGGTCGATGTGCTTGATTAACCTTCTCCGAACAGCTCAGTCCTGCAGCTCCTCCCCAGTTGGACCCTTTGTCCTTCTGATCTTTTTTTATTTTATCCATCAACCTCTGTTTTGGCCTCCCTTGCTTTCTCTTCCCATGGACTTCCATTCCCATCACTCTTTTGCCCACATATTCCTCATCTCTCCTCATCAATCCTCCATACCACTTCACCCTACTTTCCTCTGTTTTCTTAGCTGTCTCTCCTACTTTTGTTGTATCACTGATTGTCTCATTTCTTTTTTTTTTGTAACTCCATATATCCATCTCAGTCTTCTAGTTTCTTCCACATCCAACTTCATCTTCTGCGCTGCCCCCTTTACTGCTCATGTATCAGCTCCATACATCATTACCGGTCTTACCCCAGTCCTCAAAACCTCACCTTAATTCTCCTATCACACAATACTCCTGATACTTTCTTCCAATTGTTCCATCCAAACTGTACTCTCTCTCTACATCTAGTTTTGCATCTTGGGCTTCCACTGACCCTAGATATTTAAATTTATCCACTATTTCAAATAGCTTTCCTAGCAGGCTAACTTCTGCCCTTTATTTTCCAGAGTCCTTCTCTGATCTTCCAATTTCTTGTCATCAGCAAAAAGCTTGCGCCAGAGGGATTGGTCTTTTATCCCATGACTCAACACATCCATAACCAAATCAAAGAGGTGAGGACTTCAGGATTTGCATTATAGAATGCAAAAGAGAGAAAAGGCAGTTAAATGGACTCAGACAAGACCTGAAACTCATAGGAGAATTTGGCAAGTCCTTTTCAGGTATAAAGGACAAAAAGGACATAGCAGCATTGGAAAATGTCCAGAGAAGAGCGACGAGGCTGATTCCAGGGCTACAGGGGATGAGTTATGAGGAAAGATTAAAAGAGCTGAGCCTTTACAGGAGATTAAGAGTAGACCTGACTGAGGTGTTACAAAATATAAAGGGAATTAGTCCAGTGGATCGAGATGGTGACTTTAAAATATGGTCATCAAGAACATGGGGACACAGTTGGAAACTTAAGGGTAAATTTCATACAAACATTAGAAACCTGTTTCTTCACACAGAGAACCACAGACACATGGAATGAGTAACCAAGTAGCCTGGTAGACAGTAGGATTTTAGGGACTTTCAAAACTCGACTTGATGTTATTTTAGAAAAATTAAGTGGATAGAACTGTTGAGCTTTGTTGGGGTGAATCTCGTTTAGATTGTTCTAATGTGGCCCGTTCCACCTAGCTGTGACATTTTCCCGAAGTTCTTCCCCGATACCAGACTCAGTATTCTTCCACCATAAGGTGGCATTAAACCACCAACAGCAGTACCTTCTGTGATCAGAGTAGCTCTTCTATGGCTTTAGTGACCCCAAAGCTAACACATAATCCCACTCCTTTCAGTTGGAGACTGTTTGCTAAACTGTTGGATTTTGCCTTTAAATGGAAAACCTAGCTGCACATTCTTCAACTGTTGATATCATGCTTTCAAACATTCATCTCTTACTACACTTCCATTACCTTCTGTCTAAGGAGAGGATCATGGGACTTTTGCCTTCACCCTCTTACCAGGCTAGCACACTTCACACAAGTGTGTGGAATTTTTCAAGGGAGCTGATTGTCTAATGTAATGAATTCTGTTACGGTTAGATCCCATTTACAGGACATGCAGAGGCTGAGTCCCAGGGTGAAAGGTTCAAGATATCCCTGAACACAAACTTAAGTTATCTGCTGTAGTTAGCTCGCCTTGCTTGTGTCATTAGCGGCTAAGCGAGTTTTCTGTTTTCTCAGAGGCGGAGCCCTTACCTCGACTCCAGCTCTCACTTCCAGGCCAGACAGACAGACACACACACTTCTACACATAGGCGTTTATATATAAGATACTTTTCAACAGCAAGGTATTAGATGGTACATTAGCAAGAACGCAACTCACAACACACAAGAAGTAAAGTGCACTGGCTTCATGAATCTGCACTTCCTTAATAATAATACATTCTATTTATATAGCACCTTTCTCATGTTCAGGGCACTTCACAGAAAGAGTCTCAGAAAGTACAGTCGGGTATACATGTAACATTGGATACAAATAATATCTGCATAGAACACCAGAAACAGATGAATACAGGATACAAAAAGCATTAAATAGAATAAAATACAATAAATCAGAGTAACATACTAAATTCAATACTAGAAGGGAAGCCTTGAGCAAATAACATCATTCATGATATAACACACACACACACAGAGGAAGACTGAAAGAAGCATCAGAATGTCAGGTTAAGTTAAACGTCTTCCTGAATAGTTGAGTTGGAAGTTGTTTTCTAAAAGAATGAATTGAGTCAGCTGATCTCATTAATTTAAATATTGAAGGGCACTGTATATAATGTAAATTTTAATATATACAGTGTATATATATTATGTAGGGCGGCACGGTGGTGCAGTGGTAGTGCTGCTGCCTCGCTGTTAGGAGACCTGGGTTCGCTTGCCGGGTCCTCCCTGCATGGAGTTTGCATGTTCTCCCCATGTTTGCGTGATTTTCCTCCCACAGTCCAAAGACATGCAGGTTAGGTGCATTGGTGATCCTAAATTGTCCCAAATGTGTGCTTGGTGTGTGGGTGTGGGTGTGTCCTGCGGTGGTTGGCGCCCTGCCCGGGACTAGTTCCTGCCTTGAGCCCTGTGTTGGCTGGGATTGGCTCCAGCACACCCCCGTAACCCTGTGTTCAGATTCAGCGGGTTGGAAAATGGATGGATGGATATATTATGTACTGTAAAAGATTTGCATTGGGTGTGATGAGGATGGACAGGATTAGAAATGAGGACATTAGAGGGTCAGCTCACGTGGAATGGTTGGGAGACAAAGTCAGAGAGGCGAGATTGAGTTGGTTTGGACATGTGCAGAGGAGAGGTGCTGGGTATATTGGGAGAAGGGTGCTAAGGATAGAGCTGCCAGGGAAAGAGGAGAAAAGGAAGGCCTAAGAGAAGGTTTATGGATGTGCTGAGAAAAGACATGCAAGTGATGGGTGTGAAAGAGCAAGATGTAGAGGACAGGAAGATATGGAAGAAGATGATCCGCTGTGGCGACCCCTAATGGGAGCAACTGAAAGAAGAAGATATTATGTACCGTATATATGCACACACACACACACACACACATTTACATACTCATTTTCTGCTTTTAAATCTAGATTTAAACCCTATATTTTTAATGTTTCCTCTTTTTGCTCTTAACTTTGTTTGTATATTAGATTGCTTGATTTTAGTGGCCTTGAGTACCTTGAAAGGCACCTTTAAATAAAATTATTAATTATTATTATTAATAATAATATATATATATATATATATATATATATATATATATATATATATATATATATATATATATATATATATATATATATATGGAATAAAATATTAGAAAAACCCCACATTTTCACACAATTCAGTCTAACACCAGTTTGACAAGTGCAGCTTCTTCAATGTATTGGAGGTGGCTCGAGGTACGAGATTGTTATCTCAGCACAGCTGAACTTACAAGGGGAATGAAAAGAGCTGAGTTTGAAATTCGCCACTAGATGGCAGTGTGACACCATTTTTGCCCTTTTTTTTTTAAACAATGCTCTTTTAACTGCGACTCTTGCTTTTCAGTCAGGAATGTAGTGATGCCGCAGTGCCACTTCACTCTCTGCAAAAGTTGAAATTCAATGATGCAAAGATGAAAATGTGCATAAACTACTTACAAATCTGGACTTTACGAAACAATTTAGCAGATTACCTTCATGCTTCTCTTGTGTTGACTTTTGTGATGTCACTTTGAAATCCCTTTTTATTATCTTCTTCCCTCTATTGATTTGCTTTATAAGTCCACTTTTTTCAATGCCGAGTCTTCAATTCAGGAGGCATCAAGAAGCAGTCTGGATGGGATGCCTGGCCGTCACAGTGCACACTGAAACTCTCATCCACAGGACTAGTTTAGGTTCTCCAGTGTGTGGCAAAGACAAATTTCAAAGGAAGCATAGTAGTGCTAGGGTGTTGTACCGTGTTAGCCGTTATGAATGTAGTGAAAAGTCAAGCAAAATAACACCTTTTATTGGCTAACTAAAAAGATTACAATATGCAAGCTTTCGAAGCAACTCAGGCCCCTTCTTCAGGCAAGATGTAATCTTGTAATAAAGGAAGCTTAAAAACGCACGACTCGGAAGACTCGGGTCCGGCATGTTAAATAACGCTTCTTAAAGACGGACACATTTTATAATTGCTCGGAGTGTCACAGTGACTACAGGTTTTCCTTCCTGCCACTTTCTTAATCAGTGGCCAGATTCTGCTGTAATTTGACTTTTTTTCCCCTTCGTTTTAATTACGAGGAGCGTTCAAATATAAATAGGAGTTTATGAGCTATGATTTATTTATTGAATACAATTAAACAACTTACACACTATTTTTCTATATAGTCTCCTGCCACTGCAATCCAGTTGTCCCAGCGCTCAGGAAGCTCCTTAATCCCAGAAGAGTAGACGTCTTTTGACTGCATGTTGACCCGTTCTTACACAGCGCCAATAAACTCCTCAAATTCCTTAAGTGGACCGAAGAGATGATAGTCCCTCTCTGAATGACTTGCACCAATCAAGTCAAATAAAAAAAAACTGAATAAACCTCCTGCTCCAACATATTGATTACAACTGACAGGAAGGGGGGAAAAAGAGCGGCCAGCACTACTAACGACAAGTTCATATACGCGTGTGTTTGTCCAATGAGTCAGTCAAGTCTACCTTGCACTCTTTATAAGAACTGAGCATGAAAATTCCTGTTTATAATTGAACATCCCTCCTACTTTATTTTGTTTTTTTTAAACCCAGTTCTCTGAATTGCTTTTATTTTTTTTCTTAAATGGCAGACAAAAACAAAAATAAGATGTGAAACAGGTCAGCAGATGACAAACTAACTCAAACTTAAACTCCAAACAACCAAACAAATTCACTCCAACCCGTTTCTTAATCCGAAGTTAATTAATTAAACCCGTTCTTTAATTCCATGGTTTGTTGGTGCTCTCGCTCTGACAACACGGTGGATTTCCTTTTTCTTTTTCTTTTTTTCTAAGGTCATTGTGACCTGAGCAGATCGATATTACTGAGACAATCACCTTCCTTTATTTTCAGATCTTGTCTGAGGACACTGGTTAGCTGCTCATGAGTTGGCTCATTTTGTATCTCATTATTGTTTGGCTGCTAATTAAGGAAAATTAAACAATTAAGGGATCCAAGTCTTAAAATGCAAGTCAGTTAAAATTAAACTAAATAAGTCATAATAATAAATGTTATTCATATAGCACCTTTCCCATGCTCAAGGTGCTTACAGAAACAAAATGCTGGGCACTAATTACAAAAGTGGCGTGAACAAAAACTTGTAGCCCCTCAGGATTGCAGTTTGACCCCCCATTTTTATTACATTAGAAAAGTTTTGAAAAGAACTGAACATTCAATCCCGACAGACTCCTCCAAAATAACCTCAAGATGACATCTGAAGGTCCCTAAAGTCCTGCTGTCCACCATACTACTTGGTTTCTTCTGTGGTTTTCTGTGTGAATCTATACTGCTCAAAAAAATTACAGGAACCCTTTTTAATGAGAGTAAAGCATCACGTCAATGAAACATGTGGGCTATTGATCTGCTCAGTGAAGTAGCAGAGGGGCTTGTTCTTCAGTTTCAGCTGCTTTGGTGCACTAGAGGGACAACAATGAGATGACCCCCCAAAACAGGAATGAATGGTTTAACAGGTGGGGGCCACTGACATTTTTCCCTCCTATTCTTTTTTGTCACTCATTTTGCATTTGGCTACGGTCATTGTCACTACTGGTATCATGAGGCCATACCTGGACCCTACAGAGGTGGCACAGGTAGTCCAACTTCTCCAGGATGGCACATCAATATGTGCCATTGCCAGAAGGTTTGCTGTGTCTCCCAGCACAGTCTCATGGACATGGTGAAGATTCCAGGAGACAGGCAGATACTCTAGGAGAGCTGGACAGGGCCCCTCGTAGAAGGTCCTTAACCCATCAGCAGGACCCACCAGTATCTGCTCCTTTCGGAAAGGAGGAACAGGATGAGTACTGCCAGAGCCTACAAAATGACCTCCAGCAGGTAGGCAGGCCACTGGTGTGAATGTCTCTGACCAAACAATCAGAAACAGACTTCATGAGGGTGGCCTGAGGGTCCAACGTCCTCTCGTGGGCACCGTGGAGCTTGATTGGCATTTGCCATACAATACCAGAATTGGCAGGTCCACCACTGGTGCCCTGTGCTTTTCACAGATGAGAGCTGGTTCACCCTGAGCACATGTGATAGACGTGAAAGGGTCTGGAGAATCCATGGAGAACGTTATGCTGCCTGTAACATCGTTCAGCATGACAGGTTTGGTGGTATATCTGGGGAGGCATATCCATGGAGGGATGCACAGACCTCTACAGGCTAGACAACAGCACCTTGATTGCCATTAGGTGTGGTGATGAAATCCTTGGACCCATTGTCAGACCCTGTGCTGGTGCAGTGGGTCCTGGGTTCCTCCGGGTGAACGATAATGCCCGGTCTCATGTGGCGAGAGTATGCAGGAAGTTCCTGGAGGATGAAGGAATTGATACCATTGACTGGCCCCCACGCTCACTCGCCTGACCTCAATCCAATAGAACACCTCTGGGTGGGACATTATGTTTCGGTCCATCTGAGGTTGCACCTCAGACTGTCCAGGAGCTCAGTGATGCCCTGGCTCAGATCTGGGAGGAGATCCCCCAGGACACCATCCGTTGTCTCATTAGGACGTTGTCAGGCATGCATACAAGCACAGAGGGGCCATACAAACTACTGAGTACAATTTGGAGTTGCTGCAATGAAATTTCGGCAAAATGGACTCGCCTGCCTGCCGCATCATTTTTTCCCTTTGATTTTCGGGGTGTCTTTGAATTCAGCCCTCTGTTGGTTGATCATTTTCATTTCCATCCTTTCATTCCTAACACATCACCATATCAGTCCATATCAGTAGAGTAGCCAGATATTTTATCCCATTGAGATCTGATGTGTTTTCAAAGTGTTCCTTTAATTTTTGTGAGCTGTTTATTATTTTTGGAAAAAGCAAAATAATAGTATTACAATAATAAAACACAAAATAGGAATTAAAAACAATTTAAAATGTCGGAATTAGCATAAGGCACTGTAATCTGGGGTGTTCAAAAGAAATGTAATGATTTACTTTATGAGGTAGAAGTACATAATAAACAAGAATAGCTGCTTCAGATATTTGAAATGTTAAAATATGTACTTCAGCTTAAATGTTTAAAGTCTAAATATTCTTGATTGTAATAGAAATTTGTCATTTTCACTCTTTGATTGAGGTTCTTTGGGGGTCTAGATCTCTAGTAAAGGATCGAAACTCAAAAATAACATCATATTCATAATCGCCAACCTTGAAAGATTCTATCCAACACGCTTATGTTTGAGATTTGTCATTTTTACCCTTCTTTGAGTGGCTCTTAGAGGGCTAGGACCACCAGTGATGAGCCAATTATCAAAAATACTAGCCATCCCCCACGGCTTCACCTGCATATTAGTGAAACAGGACAGTGAGGAGGGCCCGGCCCAGCTCTCTACTCCTGATGTCACTCTTCCCCGTCCCCTCAGCCCGCAGCCTCTCTCTCGGATTAACGCAAATATATCGCTCCTGCAAGTGAAATATGATTCTTAGAGCAATGAGAGAAGTCGCAAAATCAACAGGAATGTTCAAGCAAATTATAGAAAAATTAAGATCTAAATCCGTTAAGTAAATCTCTTGTTCGATAACTAAGGTTACGCCCTTAGGCAGACGCGTGAGTGAGGAGGGCCCCGTCCCCCACCCCGCAGTCTGTCTCAGATTCGGACTAATAAATCGGTACCGCAAGTGAACTACGATACTTAGCGAGATGAGAAAGTCGCAAAATCAATGGAATGTTCAAGCAAATTATAGAAAAAAACCCGATCTAAATCCATTAAGTAGTTCTCTCGTGAAAAGCGGACAGACATACAAATGGGTCTAAAAAACTATAAGAAATTTTACGTTTGGACCACGAAATTTTTAAAACCGTTGCTTAGTGAGCACCTATGGGCCAAGGGTCACCTACATTCCAAATTTCAAGTCCCAAGTCCTTGTGATGAGTTGAGTCAGTGGTATTTGGCTTTTATATACAGGGGGTCCTCAGGTTATGACACAGTTCCGTTCCTACAACAGTGATGTAACCCAAATTTTGGTGTAAGTCGAAACACACCCTAGCCTAAGTCACTTACCTATCCTAACACATTTGCAAAATCATAATCTAGAACATAAAAACACAACTAAGCCACAGAAAAAGGAAAAGGACCTAAATATACTGTACTTTAAACTGTACTGTAGTAACAGAAAAAATGAGTGTAAAAAAAAAATCCTTACCTTTAATCCTTCTCACGTCTCAATTTTTTAAGTTTTAATGGGAGTGAGTGTTGTAAACTCGAAATGTCGTATGTCGAGACGTTGTAACCCAAGGACCCCCTGTATATAGATTATTGTATTCATGATCATAATAGCCAATGACATTCCCTTTGCCTATATTATTGTTTTGAATTTTTTTCCAAAAAGGAGTAACTTTGACCCCTCCTGAACCCCTGGGTTCAGTTGATGTGGCCTGCATGACTTCAAGTCCTTCTGATCAATTCTGCTGAGGGTCAGCTATCGGTTTATTCTTTATCATAAAGGTGTTGATTTGCTGCACAAATATGGTTGAACAATGGCCTAAAAATTAGTTTATTTTTTGGGTCTGGGGGGCTAAAAATGGGAGGGCAGAACCCTAAAAAGCTTGATGTCTTACGTAACAAGGCATCAAGACGAGTTGAATGGTATACTGTATAAACTCTGAGGTTTTCTGCTTAATCAGAAGGCGCTGGACAAAAAAAAACTGAAGTGATTTCAAAGCATAATAAGTAATTCTTATGAGCACAAAATATATAACGTGAAATGGTCCTCAGCTGTTTTGCTCATCCTGCATGGTTGCATATGTTGGCACTTATAAACTCTGTTTGGCAAACTAAAAGCTGCCTGCCCTTTTAAACTAAACGCAGACTTAACAGACATTTAACAGACATTGTATCTGTGACTGACACCAAAACTGTACAAAATGACATAATCTACACACAACATCTATATATATAATTCACTAAGCAGCCGCCAACGCAAGCAAGACACCCATGGAGCACGTAGGACGGAGCCACGCCCACCAACTCTAAGACCATTGGATACGATGACAACTCGCAGAGCCACGCCCACCAACTCGGACACACAACTCACAAAACAGGGCGTCATTCGCGTTCGTCTCTGCTACACTCCACATGCACCTCTGAGCCACGTTGATTTTACATTATTCTTTTCGGTTATGACGCAAGACCGCGTCCACCATCGCAAACTGTTTTACACGCCATGGTCTTAGAGTTGGTGGGCGGGTCTCCTTGAGTTGCTCTTGCGAGTGGGCACATGACCAGGCAGTGTGTAAGCTTCAAGAACGAGGGTGGACGCGGCAGGACCATCTAAGAAGAGGCATGTTTGTCGCGGATGTGAATCGCTGTATGCAGTGTGTAAAACAGTTTGTTTGTCGCGGATGTGAATCGCTGCATGCAGCGTGTAAAACAGATTGCGAGGGGTATCCCATGGTCTTAGAGTTGGTGGGCGGTTCTCTGTCAGTTGTTGTTGCGAGTGGACACATGACCAGGCAGTGTGTATGCTTCAAGAACGAGGGTGGACGCGGCAGGACCATCTAAGAAGAGGCATGTTTGTCGCGGATGTGAATCGCTGTATGCAGCGTGTAAAACAGTTTGCGAGGGGTATCCCATGGTCTTAGAGTTGGTGGGCGGTTCTCTGTCAGTTGTTGTTGCGAGTGGACACATGACCAGGCAGTGTGTATGCTTCGAGAACGAGGGCGGACGTGGCAGGACCATCTAAGAAGAGGCATGTTTGTTGCGGATGTGAATCGCTGTATGCAGCGTGTAAAACAGTTTGCGAGGGGTATCCCATGGTCTTTGAGTTGGTGGGCAGGTCTCCGCGAGTTGCTCTTGCGACCGGGCACATGACCAGGCAGTGTGTATGCTTCGAGAACGAGGGTGGACGCGACAGGACCATCTAAGAAAAATCATGTTTGTCGGGGATGTGAATCGCTGTATGCAGTGTGTAAAACAGTTTGTTTGTCACGGATGTGAATCGCTGAATGAGCGTGCGATGGTCTCCTCCAATTGTCAGTCACGGGCAATTGTATGTTGCCCTCTCCAGAGTTCCATCTTTTCATTCACCTACAGTCGTATCCTCAAACCCACCCCATTTGGACAACTGGGTCTTTCAGGAAGTGTTCACCCATCAATACATAATTATGTGGTGTATGCTATGCCGCGGGTTGGCTAGTGATGTGTAAAAATTAAGAAAATGAACGTCAATGGACTCACTGATATGTGGCTTTGAAATCCGCGTGCTTCGTTTAATTCTCAACTGCTCACTGTAGTAAGGCATTGTCATGTTATGTCATTTTCTTACCCTCTTAATCCAAACTCAGGGTTACGAGGGGCGGGTTGGTTTAGAGTGCTGAAGCCCATCCCAGCTAGCATAGGGCACAAGGCAGAAACAAACCCAGGGTAGGACACCAGTCCATCGCAGGACCTACATTCACAAATCACTGGCCAATTTAGTGTCACCAACTCAGGAGGAAATCCACACAGATAGGGGGAGAACAAGCAAACTCCACGCTGGGAGGATGTGGGACGTGAACCCTGGTGTCCTTACGGCAAGGCAACACCGCTACCACCGTGTGATCATGCCATTCTGTGACGTGTTGTGAACGGAGTTATACAAAATTTTAAAAAGAAAAACTTTCTCACAGTATTTAAAGGTAGATGTACAGCACCCTCCATAATGTTTGGGACAAAGACACACTTCTCCTTGATTTACCCCTCCGCTCCACAATATAAAATTCCCAGTCAAACAATACCAGAAAGTGAGTATTGCAGACAATTTAGTCACACAATACTTTTTCTACACTGTACTCCACCCTAAACCCCCCAACACCCATAATTTGGTGTCACAGGTGTTTGTGATTCCTCAGGTGTATTTTGTTGCTTCATAAGATACCTGTTTCTCCCCTTTGGAGTCTGTAGTTGCAATTGTTCAACATGAAGACAAGAGCTGTGCCAGTGAAAGTCAAAGAAGCCATTATGAGGATGAAAAATAAGAATAAAACCATTAGAGATGTCAATAAAATCTTAGGATGACCAAAATCTGGAAATAATAATAATACATTTTATTTATATAGTGCCTTTCCCATGCTCAAGGCACTTCACAGAGTTTAAGATAGAACAGCAGGGTATACAGTATATAGCATTGTACTAAACCAGATAAATAAATAAAGAAGAGTAAGATAGTAAATTCAGAGAAAAGCCTAACAGACAACATAATTGATGGTCTCACACACACACTCACAGGTTACATGAGCATCCTGACAGAAACTGAGAGAAGGGTAATAAAGTCAAGTAGAGCTAAAAGCCTTCCTGAACAGATAAGTTTTGAGTTGTTTTTTAAAAGAATCATGGAGTCAGCTGACCTGATTCATTTCGGTAGGCCATTCCGGAGTCTGGGCGCTATACAGCTGAAGGCCCTGCTGTCACCCATGGAGTGTAGATTAGTATGGGGCACTACAAGATTAGGGCAGAGTGGTGGCTCTGAGGCTAAGGATCTGTGCTGGTATCCAGAAGGTTGCCGGTTCGAATCCCCGTCGCTGCCAAAAGAGATCCTACTCTGCTGGGCCCTTGAGCAAGACCTTTAACCTGTAATTGCTCCAGGGGCGCTGTACAATGGCTGACCCTGCGCACTGACCCCAAGGGGTATGCGAAAACTAACAAATTCCTAATACAAGAAATTGTATAAGGAGAAATAAAGAACAAAAAAAAAAAAAAGATTGCCAGAATCAGAGGACCTTAGTGGGTGGACAGGCACATAGTGATGGAGAAGGTCACTGACGTAGTTTGACACAAGGTCATTTAAGGCTTTGTAGGTTATTAGTAGGATTTTATATTCGATTCTGTAAGACACAGGGAGCCAATGAAGACGAAGCAGGATGGGTTCGCTGTTGCTGGTTCGAGTAAGGACTCTTGCAGCCGAGGTTTGAATATGCTGGAGCTGTGATATCTATATCACTAAACGACAGTTAATTTATGCACGGTGGACGCGGCGGACGCACTGAAGCGCAGGCGCACTGTGGCGCGGCACCCCAGAGTCAAACGCAGCGGCTTCCCAGAGTCAGTAGGTGGCGCCCAAACAACACAACCTGTAAACTACACTTGCTCTACTCCACTGTGCCAGGAGGCTCCCACAACGCACTTCACACACACCAGAAGCAAAGACATCATGGCTCCACAATGAAAGAGCTCAACTAACGGAAATACAAAACGAGCCCGTATGGATAAACACAATGAACGACCGCGCCCACAACGCGCTTTTGACACAGCACAGGCAAAGGAGGCACGTATCCAAATGGAGGGAGCTCAACGATTAGTAATATAA
Source organism: Erpetoichthys calabaricus (assembly GCF_900747795.2). Taxonomy (NCBI): domain Eukaryota; kingdom Metazoa; phylum Chordata; class Cladistia; order Polypteriformes; family Polypteridae; genus Erpetoichthys; species Erpetoichthys calabaricus. Next base: position 12,799,788 of record NC_041397.2, on the reverse strand, counting down.
ACATGAGCCCGTATGGCTACAACCTGTAAATGAGCCCGTATGGATAAAAACAATGAACGAAGGCGCCCACACAAAGTAACCGCTTTAGTTCAAATAGGGTTATTGAATTAAATGGAAACTTTACCATGCCTATGACCTGTGAACTACACCTGAGGTAACGCGTGCACGCCAGGTTGTACAGCCGCCCAGACGCGACCGCCCACACCACCGCATATACGACGACACAGCCATAAAAAAACAAAAACGAGACTGCATGAAGAAAAACAATAACAGAAGCGCGTTGAAGTGAACTGTCCCAGGATGCACCAACCTTCTATGATGTTTCATCACGCAGTGGCTTCCCACCGAGGCGCATACGTACTGCGCCGTGGCGCACGCCCCAGAGTCAAACGCAGCGGCTTCCCAGAGTCAGTAGGTGGCGCCCAAACAACACAACCGTGAGCTACACTTGCTCTAATCCACTGTGCCAGTAATATAGATCACATAACGGTCACAGACTCAAACCCAGCGGCTTCCCAGACTCAGTGGCTGGCACACGAACTCCACAACCTGTAAACTAATCTTGCTGTGCTCCACTCTGCCAGCAGTCGGTGTCAGCAAAGGCAACGGAATCACGTCTCCACAAAACGAAACCGTGTTAGTACAGATATGCTTATTTAATTAAATGACATTTCCCCAGACGCACCCACCCTCCATGATATGTCATCCATCCAAATATCGGATGGAACAGAAACTGATTGCCATTCTTGGATTTACGATTCTGTAGAGAATCGCAGGCTTACTTGTAAGATTAGAAGGGGCACCTGCCAACAGAGAGTTTCAATAATCAATGCGGGATGTGATAAAAGCATGGACAAGTTTCTCAGAATTAGAAAAGGAGAGGAAGGAGCGAACATGGGATATGTTACAGAGGTGAAAGTAATAAAGTTTCTTAATGTGATTTATGTGGGTGGAATAAGAAAGGGAGGAATCAAAAATGACACCAAGATTCTTTGCAGCAGAGGCAGGTCTGATGAGATCACTGCCAAGATGGACTGGGAAGGAGCTCATTTTATTAAGTTGCACTTTAGTCCCAATTTGCAGGTCAGTTTTGTTGCAATATCATGAAGAAGAAAGAACACACTGATGAGCTCAGTAATCACAAAGGGACTGGTAGGCCAAGAAAGACCTCCACTGCAGGTGATAGAAGAATCCTCACTCTGGTCAAGATAAAGCCCAAAATGCCTGTCTGACAGATCAGAAACAGTCAACAGGGGGCCGATGTGTGTGTGTCAGAGACGACTATCAGTGTAAGACTTCATGAAGGGAACTACAGAGGACACACTGCAAGATGAACACCATGAGTTAGTCACAATGGTGAGGTTACAGTTTGTGAAGAAGGACTTCAAAGAGCCTGTAGAATTCTTGAGAAAGGACTTGTGGACAGACGAGACAAAGATGAACCTGCTGTATCAGAGTGATGACAAGAGCAAAGTGTGGAGATGAAAAGGAACTGCCCGAGATCCAAAGCAGACCACCTGTTAAACATGGTGGGGGGTAGGGGGTTACAGCTTGGGTAGGTATGGTTGCCACAGGTCCTTGCACACTTACCTTCTTCAATGATGGAAATGCTGATGGCAGTGGCAGAATAAATTCTCAAGGAAGAAGAAACATCTCATCTGCTCAAGTTCCACTAAAGGCCTCCAAACTCACAGGACGGCGCTTCATCATAAAACCAGATAATGAGCCAAACAGACTGCTGAGGCAACACAGCAAAGCTACAAAATGGAAAATTCTTGACTAGCCAAGCCAGTCATCCAATTTAAAGCCAATTGAGCAGGCCTTCCATAGGCTGAAGAAAAAAAAACTTAAGGGGACAAGCCCTCCAAAACAAGCAGGAGCTGAAGATGGCTGCATTGGAGGCTTAGCAGAGCATCACCAGAGAAGACCCTCATCACCACTGATGTCTATGCATCACAGATTTCAGGCAGTCATTGCAAGGGATGTGTAACAAAGTCTTAACTATGACAACAGCTTTAATAAATCTGACATTGTTGTGTCCCAAACATTAAGGTGTCCTGAAATGAGAAGAGGTGTTGTCATTTCTACATGGTGTAACCAAAATGTATGAAAATATCCTTAAATGAAAAGCTGCAATGTGCATTTTAATCAAGATGTCTGAATTGTTCGATTGGTAATTATAAACTGTGGAGCTTGATAAATCCAGTGAAATGTGTCTTTGTCTCAGACATTATGGAGGGCACTGTACTTAAATAAGGCGCTGGATGTGTATATAATTCTTAAGGTTCACACTTCTCTCATTTTTTGCATTATTAAGTAATGTTAAAAAAAAAAACTCCTGTGCCATTAAAGTGACACCCGTACCGCAATGCCACTTGTGGTAATCGGCCTGTCGCCTCACCCGACCGCCTTCTTTGTTTAGGTTCTTGCCCACAAGGCACCTCTGTCTATGTAAATTTCCCATTGGGATTAATAAAGTATCTATCTATCTATCTATCTATCTATCTATCTATCTATCTATCTATCTATCTATCTATCTATCTATCTATCTATCTATCTATCTATCTATCTATCTATCTATCTATCTATCTATCTATCTATCTATCTATCTATTGCAGCTCATTTTGCCTTAAATTAAGGTAACTAAGCTGCAGATGTATTCAAGAAAAGGGTAACCTGTTACAAAGACCACTCTTTGATGAAAAATCCCCACAGGGATTCAACAGCAATGTGTAATTAATTCCTACCAGGCTGATTTTTTTCTTTTTTTTTCTAATGGAGCAAAACTGATTCCCTGTCGCTCTGCAAAGTGTGAAAATAGGTTCATCAAAATGAATGTTAACATTTCAGCCGTCTCAGTTGCCAAGTTTGTTAAGGAGCACCAGCCAGGGGGATTAAACCAAGCCCGTGGAAACCAAAAATCATCCACAAGCTTACCAGAGCTGCACTACGGGGCTTGCTGGAGCTCTCCCAGCCATCACGGCAGACCTTGTTCAGCACAATGTGACCACCGGCATCCTCATAAACAGATACAGAGACGGGTCATGAATGGCCTCCACAGGGGCTTGTACTCAGGACCTTCATGGACAGTGGGATTTTGGACAAACATAGACATTTTCTGTGGTGCACATCTTCTTTTTAATAATCAGAGTCAGATGCAGCAGACAAAACCTGCTCATTTCCTCAGTTTGAAGGATCAGCGTTCAGACAGAATTGGGGACTTTGCCAGACATGCCACTCAGGTTGCCATCTTTTGTGGTGATTTTGAATTTCACTTTCAGCATTTTTGGCTGCCACAAGACAGGTTTTGTCATTTCTCAAACACTTTTGTTGTTATTGGAACATTAGAACAATCTGGATGAGAAAAGGCCATTCAGCCCAACAAAGTTCACCAGTCCTGTCCAGTTAATTCTTCTGTAAAAACATCAAATTCCTAAAGTCCTACTGTCTACCTGGCTTGGCATCATCTGCAGACTTAACCAGCTTCTTATTTATATTCCTCTCTGAATCATTTATATACTAGGGGGCTCCGCCCCCTGCTCGCTTCGCTCGCCAACCCCTGGTCTTGGGTAACCCGAAATACATTTGAAAGAGATTACTGTCTGTCTCGGTAATTGTTACATATGAATCATGTCCACTGTCACGATATCTGTAGGTCTATGTAATATATGTAAATGAGAATAGCAGTGTAAGTGTTATGTTATGCAAGTATAGAATGTCTTTGAGTTTGCGCAGATCTATGTATGAGATATATATGGATAATTGCACTTACTGTTAATACGGAGCGTTTTCTGTGGTTGTACTGTTAATGATGCCTCACTGTAATGTGATTCACATATGCTATATGGTTTGGACGTGTGAGGATGCCGTACGTTTAATACGGAGAGTTCGTTGTAGGTGCCTGCGTTCATTGATTCTATCCAGGTAGCTCCGTTAGTCGAGCTGTATCGTTTTGGAGCCGTCACCGTGTCTCCATTAGTTATGCGTTGTTTACCGTTAGTAATATGGATATATGCACTTACTGTTAATACTCAACGTTTTCTGTCATTGTACTGTTAGTAATGCATCACTGTAATGTGATTCACTTCTGCTGTGTAGTTTGGACGTGTGAGGATGCCGTATGTTTAATACGGAGCGTTCGTTTATTCTTATTACCCATCTGGTGTCGAGCCTGTGTTTTCTGTGGTTGTACGGTTAATATTGTATTATCTGTAATGTGATTCACATATGTTGTGTTGCACTTACTGTTAAAATCACTTATTTATATTAGTTGAGCTCTTTCGCTTCTGAGCCGTGGGTACTTCGCTTGCGGTGTATAGGCACATGTGCCCTCCGTACTATCTCGGGTGTGACTATGCTGTGCTTTGTGGACATTTGGGGACTCCGTACTTTGTCTGGTTTGACTGTGGGGCGGGACGCCGAAGCCTCTTCTGTTTGTGTTTTCCGTGAGTACATGGAGCCGTGACTGTGTGTCCATTAGTTATACGTTGTTTACCGTTAGTAATATGGATATTTGCACTTACTGTTAATACGGAGCATTGTCTGTGGTTGTACTGTTAGTAATGCATCACTGTAATGTGATTCACATATGCTGTGTAGTTTGGACGTGTGAGGATGCCGTATGTTTAATACGGAGCATTCGTTTATTCTTATTACCCGTCTGGTGTCGAGCCTGTGTTGTCTGTGGTTGTACTGTTAATATTTATTACTGTAATGTGATTCACATATGTTGTGGAGTTTGGATCTGTGTGGTTTCTGTACTATCTCGTGTTTATGCTTGAGGTGTGTTAGAAGCGCGTGGACCATGCTGTGTAGTGTGGACGTTTAGTTCAGAAGCACGTTGTAGAAGCCTGCGCCTTTCGTACTTTCCCACGCCTTCTGTACTATCTTTGTGGACCTGTGGGGCCTCCGTAGCCTCTTCCGTTCGACTCTGGGGTGCAGCGCAGAATCCTCTTTTTTGTGTGGCTGTGTCGTTAGTCGTTAGCTATGGGCATGTTGTTGCTTCATTTCTCATTCACGTTAGTTGAGCTCTTTCGTTTTTGGGCCATGACTCCTTTATTCGCGGTGGATCAGACCTCGCTTGCAGTTTATGAGACGCGCACTGTAGGCGCCTGCGCACTATGTCTCATGGTCCCATCGCCGTGTACCTGCATCCATGCCTTCCGGTTTACCATTCTCGGTTAGTAATATGGATATTATAAATACACAGTGGCCCTAACACTGCCCCCTGCTGGTCACCACTCTTAACATCAGCCAATTCTGATGAGATTCCTCAGACCATCACCTTCTGCTTCCTGTGTCTGATCCAATTCTGCACCCATCTACACATCACACCCTGAGCTGCCACTTCTTTTAGTTTGATGCCCACCCTCTCATGTGGCACCTCATCAAATACTTTCTGAAATTCAAGATAAATAATATCATCTGCTCCACTTTGATTGTATTCTTTTGTTTCTTCCTCACAGAATTCCAGCATGTTAGTAAAACACAACCTCCCTCTTCTGAACCCATGCTGACTGTTCCTAATAACTCCTGTCCTTGCCATGTGCTTCTCAGTCTTATCCTTAATAATCCATCCATTATCTAACCCGCTATATCCTAACTACAGGGTCTTGGGGGTCTGCTGGAGCCAATCCCAGCCAACACAGGGCACAATGCAGGAAACAAACCCCGGACAGGGCACCAGCCCACCGCAGGGCACGCGCACACACACACACACACACACAATTTAGACAAGTTTTGCCTTCAGCAATGTTGGTAATCCACCTTAATAAAAGGATAAATGTCTGTCTGTGTGTCTGTCCAGTTGCTATTTCTCTATCCTTCCAACAGATAATGCATCACAAACTTTAACACTGCTTTTATGCAACTAATATTATATTACATATAACAGAGACATACTGTGTACATTGCCTTTCTCCTTCCAACAGATGGTGCAATAACAAACATTAACATTTATGGACCACCGGGGCGCGTACAGCCGCCCTAACCCAACACAGACAGGCCGACACAAGTTCCAGTCCTACACACACGGTGTATTTGCAGTTGGGGAGTGTTTTCTCTCTCCCCACAGCACAGTACCTAAGCACAATTCACAGTCCTTTACTCCTCTTCTCTTCTCTTCTGTCTTTTGTCCACCTCCTCCCGACTCTGGCTCCCCAAATGGAGTGAGGCAATTTAGAATCACCAATCCACCTAACCTGCATGTCTTTGGACTGTGGGAGGAAACAGGAGTACCTGGAGGAAACCCACGCAGACACGGGGAGAACATGCAAACTCCACGCAGGGAGGACCCAAGAAGGGCGAACCCAGGTCCCCTAACTGCAAGGCAGCAGTGCTTCCCACTGTGCCACCGTGCCACCCATCCTTAATAATTCCTTCTATTAATTAACCTGTGATGCACACAGATCTGCTCAAGTCTGTATGCTGTCCAAGTCCATCAGTGTTGATTTAATGGATTCCAAATTATCTGCTAATCCACCTAACTTGGCATCATCTGCAGACTTAACCAGCTTGTTACTTATCTATATATATAAAATTATTTTCGCGTTTGAAACAGAAATTATGTATGACCACGTGATATGGAAATTACCTATGACCACGGAACATATTATAATACAGGAATTAACCAGGCACGTTCTGACAGAGAAGTTTTATTTATTCGTCCACGTGACTGTCGCTGAAACTACCACATTGTAACTTTTTTTAGTTGGCAATACTTGATAGTAGAAGAGATGAGGAAAACAGCTTTGTGTCTTTCTACTTTTTAACTGCGCCGAGCTGTAAACAATGTGAAGACGAGACCGCCTTCAGTGGCGAGGGGTCGTAAGAACAAAGTGGACGCTGGGAAGCGCGGAATGTCGGGCTGCTCCGCCGAGTCGAGAGCTTCACAGTTTCGGGCAGCGTCCTCTCTTCTCACACTGTTTGTGACACTTCAAGTCCCCGTCGGCTCCTGGGAGAGTGGAAATCTTTGCAAATGAGTGTAATCGGCGCCATCGAAGCAGGACTCTGTTTATAAATTGCCCTGCATGACTACTTACTGCCCCTTAAGGTGAGTTCGGGTCACTAAAACCCCACAGCATTCAAGCTTGCTTTTGTGATTAATTATTTTAACAAGTAAATCACGGGCATGTAGTGCAAGGTTGTCAGGCAAAAATTTGGACGATCACATGGAAAATGTAATTTCTATACCACAGCAGTCATGTAGCACCTTTCACAAGGGATCTACTACTTTACCTGTTGTGTTATAGCGCCTTTAAAATGTGGTTTACCCGAAACCACTCCAGTAGTGCTCAATGTATGTTTACAGTACTTCTTAAATGTTAATGTTTTACTGTTTAATAACGTGCTTCTCGTGTCTGAGCCAATTCTGCACCCACCTACACACGACACCCTGAACCTCCACTTCATTTAGTTTAATGCCCAACTTCTCATGTGGCACCTCATGAGACTGTGGACATTGTTCCAGAAGTCATGCAGCTGGAAGTACATGACCCTACCAAAGTGTCATTGTACTTGACTCAAAATTTGTTTCCAAGGCTTTGCAAGCACTCATTGCCCGTGGCATCATTATTTGGTAGGACATTTAGATGTAAGCAGGGCTTTTCACAAATGAAAATTACAGATGCATGTCTTTGCAATTAATTCATTTTTGGGAAGTGTAGCATCTCCGTTGATATTGTAAAAACCTGAGGTGCGGCAGAGGAAGGACTGAGCCACAGACACCGGTATGAATGTTTCATTTCAGATCTGATCTTCAAGCTCTTGGACAAATTTCATCCATGGTGTCTTAAAACTCGAATAGATTTGACCACATATAATTATGTTTTGTGAACTGGCCATGGAAATGACTCAGCAGCCTTCCTGTTTACTCTTCAAAGTCCAGGCCACCATGGCAGACTGAGACTTACTGGGTCTAAATGACTGAGCCAACAGGCACTTTGCCCATCACAAGTGGAAGCCTGAATACCAGGTGCCAAAGTACCAGACAGTTTAGGCAGTGTTCACCTTAACATAATACTCTCAGGGCCCAGTTAATCCAATTCAGGGTGGTGGGGATCTACTCTGGCAGCATTGATGACATGACAGAACACTACACAAGACAGACCACCAGTCCATCTCAAGCCACAAACAGCTACTGGAACAATAAGCTGTCAGTTGAGCTAACCTGCATGTCTATGGAGATATGGAAGGAAAACCTATGCAGAAACTAGGAGAACGCGCAAGGCATTTCAATTTCACCTTGAGAGTTGTTTAGATAGATAGATAGATAGATAGATAGATAGATAGATAGATAGATAGATAGATAGATAGATAGATAGATAGATAGATAGATAGATAGATAGATAGATAGATAGATAGATAGATAGATAGATAGATAGATAGATAGATAGATAGATACTTTATTAATCCCAATGGGAAATTTATTGAAATTCAGTTTATTGAACTTGTATATTTTCAGCTGTCACTGGAGCGGTTCGCAGCCAAGTGTGAAGCAGCGGGGATGAGAGTCAGCACCTCTAAATCCGAGGCCATGGTTCTTAGCCGGAAAAGAGTGGAATGCTATCTCCAGGTTGGGAACACATTACTGCCTCAAGTGGAGGAGTTCAAGTATCTCGGGGTCTTGTTCACGAGTGAGGGAAGAATGGAGCGGGAGGTTGACTAACGGATCGGTGCAGCATCCGCAGTAATGCGGGCTCTGCAACGGTCCGTCGTGGTGAAGAGAGAGCTGAGCCAAAAGGCGAGGCTGTTGATTTACCAGTCGATCTACGTTCCTACCCTCAACTATGGCCACGAGCTTTGGGTAGTGACCAAAAGAGCAAGATTGCGGATACAAGTGGCTGAAATGAGTTTTCTCCGCAGGGTGGCTGGACTTTCCCTTAGAGATAGGGTGAGGAGTTCAGTTATCCGGTAGAGACTCGAAGTAGAGTCGCTGCTCCTCCGCATTGAGAGGAATCAGTTGAGGTGGTTCAGGTATCTGGTTAGGATGCCCCCTGGACAGCTCCCTGGGGGGGGGGGGGGGGGGGTGTTCCGGGCATGCCCCACTGGGAGAAGGCCACGGGGAAGGAAGGGAAGAATTATATCTCCTGGCTGTCCTTGGAACGCCTCGGGGTCCTCTCAGAGTAGCTGGAGGAGGTGGCCGGGGAGAGGGAGGTCTGGGCTTCCCTGCTTTGGTTGCTGCCCCCGCGACCCGACTTAAGCGGTGGACAATGGATGGATGGATGGTATATTTTCAATACTTTAAAAAAAATCTCTGATGCCCACTTCCTGATCTTTCAGTCCCAGATATACACGAAAAATTGTGACAAGCCCCTGATATTCTTGACCATCGCATGTCATTTTATTCTCATTATACAATAAATACAATAAATCAAGATCTTACTTATTTATATAATTTTAACAAATTACTGGGTTTAACTAATATTAATAGATAGATGGGGAATTATTGGTCATGTTGTATCTTTATATATAATATGCTACCGTGGCTGTCCGTTTGTCTGTTCAGGATTTTAAATCGCCTGTAGCTCGCAAACCATTTGAACTATTGACCTGAAATTTGGTACACATGTACTACATGACGTCTACTATCTGCTTTTGGGGTGATGATTGACCTCCAAGTTATTCTTCTTTTTATTTTTATTTCATTTTATTATAGAATCAACTCTCGGCAGCAGCCAGCAGGGCAGCCATGCGCGGCACATGCGTATGGGTGCCACTCTCATCCCTACCACCTTTTCCGTCACTTCACCTACCTCTTCATATCTTAAATCATTCTTGAAGCAGATTGATGACTTAAGTGCCAGCTTAAGTGAAAAATTAAAGAAAATGTACTAAGTAATTGCAACACAAACACTGACTTAATCAGTTTTAACGCGAAAAGATGCCGACGGAAGAAGAGAAGAAGCGGGCCGCTAGGGTAGAGAAAAGAAGATCTGCTCACGAAGCAGCAAGCGCATCAACCTCTGAGCAAAAGAATGGTAAATGTACAGAGAAAGAGGATGAAGACTATAAGTTAAGTGTATTCACTGTACCATATCGTGCAGTGCACCGTTACTGGTTAACTGATATTTATCGATTGCTAATTATTGCGTACTACTCTGCTGAGTGTACTGTTCAAAAATGTTATGTGTAAGAAAATTGAACAACAGTTAGCCACAGACCCTCCACTACTAACACACATCAGTTGACGCCATTGAAACATCACTTGAATTGCAGTCTGCCATGTATGAAATCCGTTGAGCCACCACTACCCTCTCTGTGCTCCGTTTTGAACTCCATTGTAAAGTGCTCTTAAAAAGCTCTAATTTAAAGGCATCTACTAACACATGGAATTGCACTCTGATAACGCTATTACTTTTACATTTGACTCATTGTTACAAAACTATTTAAATAAACAAAAATGTAATAATTGACTCTTGGACTTAGTAAATAAAAAATTAAAAATGCTTCAACATCTATATCAGTTAGCTGAGTCGCCAAATGCACCTGAACTAGGGCTGCCAGCCGTCCTCATTTTCACTTACATGTCCTCATTTTTTACACAACATGTACTGTCCGGAGGAATTTATAACATTTTAAAAATATCCAAAATTTGAAAATCTCCTTATCCTTATCAATGGTAAAATTTGAAAGCCGTACGCTAATCAGCATTTACAGAAATAGAGCTCAGAATCTTCACTTCCAGTCATAAACAACGCAGATATTGATGAGAATAGAAACAACCTTTCGAGTTCTTGGCTTTTGTCTGTCCAACTTGGCTTTTCCACTTCATCTTTTGAATTCAGCTTTATCTTCTTGGTGAGTAGACACTTCATTATAAATGTTGTTCCTTTCCTTAATTATTTGTAATCCTAATTCACTGTAACTAAGTGAACTTATTTAAAATCGAATTTACAATCTCACATTTTCTATGTGAGATCTTCTTTCGGCAGCTTGGTTAAACAAGAAATTTTGTACATACAGTCCGTTGTATTTAATTGCGAGTAAGTGCTGCTTTGTAATATTTTAATGGAAAAATTGTTATTACCACCCATTGTTCCATAATGGATTTATACAGTAATTGTAAATGAATAAGTCAACTATAAAAGATTTATGACAGTTAAGCTATCCAAATAAGAATGGAAGGAATGAAGTCTGTTAATTTAAGGGGCTTGACATATTCAAAATTTTTAATGGGTTATTAGTTTGTCAGTGCTGGCGCCCTGCCCGGGGTTCGTTTCCTGCTTTGTGCCCTGTGTTGGCTAGGATTGACTCCAGCAGACCCCCGTGACCCTATAGTTAGGATATAGCGGGTTGGATAATGGATGGATGCTTGGACTTTGATTCTGGCCATCGTATCATATAGTGATAAACTGTTACTAAAGGTTTATATCATTTTTAAAAACCAAAAGACAGTATAAAGGCGTATTATGGCATCTTAGGGAAAGGTCTCCTCAAAAGTCCTCATTTTTCAACCCAAAAGCCCTCATTTCCAGAGAAAGAGAGTTGGCAGCCCTAACCTGAACGTTACACCATGCTGACTTTTTCTAACTTGTTATTTCTTGAGAGGACATTAAATATCCATCAGCTGCAGCAATTCCACCCTTCGTTTCTCTTTCCATGGTTTTATACCTTCTAATGTTTGCCCCATGCCCCAATAATGAACTCCAATAAGCTTTATTTTGTCACCACTCACTACAATACGATGAGCAAGGTACATTTAATCCTCCACTTGTTGAAGTAGCATAGCATTTTTCTGCTTTTATCAAATTGACCTTATTAGGGCTAACAAATGCATTGCAGCAAGATCTTTACTCAACAATTCACCAACTTTACAATGGGTTTCTTTGCCAATACATGTGTACATTCACATATTGTAGGACAAAGAGGGCTTTGCCCATTCTGCTAGGACTTAGTGCCAGCTGAGACAGCAGATATTACAGGGAGGCAGATATTCAGCTTCACCAAACCCCCACATACTTTCCAAACTAAGTGGCTGAACCTCAGTTTCTACCAAGCACTTCAGCCCTGCACTTCATCCGATAACAAATGTACAAATCACAGTTGAACTGACATCGTTGCAGAGGCCCCTTCAGACCAGAAGGTGGCACATAGACACTGTGAGCCACCAGGGCGTGTACAGCCGCCCTAACCCGGACACACACAGGCAGGACACAGGTTCAACACGACACCCGGTTTATTTACAATAAAGCACACTGTGCACAAATCACCAACATAACAGTCCTTCTCGTTCCACTCCTCCTCAGGTTTTGTCCTCTTCCTACCAACTCTGGGCCCCTGAATGGTGGGACTGGCCCCTTTTCATAGGGCCTTCGGAAGGACTCCAGGTGCCTAATGAGCTTCTTCTGGCCACGCTTCCAGGTGTGGGGAAAGTGTGGCCAAATAAGGCCTTGGAAAGGTCCATGCATCCCCTGCTGGAAACTAGGAGGGCTGCCCTCTGTCGGACTGGGGGAGAAACTGTCCCAAAAATACTCTCTCCCCCGGTCCTTCCACACTCTGGGCATCCCAGCCAGGCAAGAGTTCTGGATGCCCACCACAACATTCAAGTCCAAACAAAGAGCTATATTTGAATAAGTGACAACTGTGATTGACAAAAAAGCGCCTATGAGAAGGCCTTGATTTTGCAAATGCAAGTGACTTTATTGGATCACGGGAGATTACACTGTCCTTCAAAAACTAGCAGTGCTCATTTCTCATCTTTTACATTTTACAGTGAGATTATTCAATTATAGCTCTTTGTTTGGACACGGGTGTCTATTTGGCCTATTCTGGTCTGAAGGGGCCTCTGCAAGGATGTCTTTTCAATCTGTCGGCCCACTCGCACTCTGAAATGACCTCACTCTGAAACCTAAAAGCTGATGAGCCGCTCCATCTTTGGGGAGCAGAAAGCCGAGATCCATTCAGGCAAGCCAGGCTCTGTGCCAGGGACTGAGCACAGTCTGAGAAGACCAAAAAGCAGCCACTACTTTAAGAAAGGGAACTTCAGAATCTAATCTGCAACTTCATAGAGAAAAGCGCTAACACAGCAAAGGAGCTAACTGAGGAAAGCAGAGAACACCACAAACAAAGGACCACATGGCAAAGAAAAAGAGGGCACTCCAATGCAAGAAGAGTCCTCCACTTGAACCAAGAGCAGAAACAGCAACGACGCCACAGAACATCGGCCAGCATCCTTAAACTTAAAGCTGTTTATGTGGGCCAAGATAAATGAGAACTCCAAATAGCCAGGAGACAGCCAGTCTCTTCTTGGTTACATGATTGTCTCTCTCATCTGTCTGTGTTCAGGATTATGTGTCATTATATATGCAATTATCAGATTTCTATAATCTTTGTGTTTTATGTCTTTGCGTATTATTCTGTTTCTTGAAACCAGTGGGTTTCAGTTACCTTGACAAGTCTAACAGACAGAGACTCCCACATACAATAGAGAAAGGCAAAGAAAATAACTTAGGAGCCTTACCGAATTATTTAATCAGCTAGTTGTGCTACCTGACTAACATGGTTTGAAATGTAAGTAATCAACGTAGACTCCATTGTTAATATTTTCAGTGCACCATGAAATGTGTATGTATTTGTTATGTGCCATTTGGTATAGGCTTCATAAAAGCAGTGTGTGACAGAAGCCACGACCATTATCTGGAATGGAAGAACCGGGGGAGAGACCATCGCTGAGGCAATACCTCCAATGGGACGGTAGAGGGCAGCCCTCCTGGGCGGTTGTGGCACCACAGACTACCGCAGGGCACGCTGGGAGCTAGAGTTTTGTACAGCCCTGTTGGGATCCATGGGGGCTGCCAAGGGGAGATACAGAGCCCTATGGTGGACTTCTACCACATCTGGGAGTGACTCCAGGTAATCTTAATGAGCCACCTGGAACACTCCCAGGACCTGAATAAAAAGAGTCGCCTCACTCCATTCGGGGAGCCAGAGTCGAGAGGAGGTGGACAGAGACGGAAGGACAGAAGAGAAGAGGAGTAAAGGACTGTGAATTGTGCTTAGGTACTGTGCTGTGGGGAAAGAGAAAACACTCCCCAATTGTAAATACACTGTGTGTGTTGGACTGGAACTTGTATCAGCCTGTCTGTGTCGGGTTAGGGCGGCTGTACAACCCCAGTGGTCCACAAGTGTTAATGTTTGAGATGCGCCATCTGTTGGAAGGACAAATGCAATGCATATGTCTCTGTTATGTGTAATGTAATATGAGTTGCATAAAAGCAGTGTTAATGTTTGCATTTGTCCTTCCAACAGATGGCGCATCTCAATGTATACGGTATGTCTCTGTTATGTGTAATATAATATGAGATGCATAAAAGCAGTGTTAATGTTTGTGATGCACCATCTGTTGGAAGGACAGAGATTTAGCAACTGGACAGACACACAGACAGACATTTATCCTTTTATTAAGGTGGATTACCAGCATTGCTGAAGGCAAAACTGATAAATTTTACCAATTTAAATCTTTTACTTTTCCTACAGTCAAAGCTGGATTAACCTTTAAGGAAAATAAGCACATGCTTAGGGCATCAAGGGAAGGGGGGGCAACACAGAAATTATCCATTGCCAGATTTACCATGGACTATATGGTGCCAAATGGCACAGCTGAACCAGGTCCCACAAAAATGGGTTCCCACATTAAATGAAAAAAATTAATTTATATATATGTACTAGGGGGCTCCCCCCTGCTCGCTTTGCTCGCCAACCCACCCTTGCCTGCACTACGCACCAGCCATTTCGCATTTCTGCCAGTGGTGTTGTGAAGAGGGGGGCTGAATGCACCCCAAGGAGACGCGGTCGCTCCTCCGAAACCCCCTCTTAAACGGTGACACAATGGGAAACAAATACAGTTTTTTTTACCTCCTCTTTGCTCGATCAGCTGCTGCTGTCGTGCCGTGTGATCTGCATCTCGTGCAGCACTTTGAACATTTAAAAACCTCTACAGCAGCTGTCCTACTCTTTGTCTTTTATTTCCGGCCCCAGGTCTGGTTAAATCTTTTGGCACAAATTTGCGTCTCACGGGACGTAAGTTCTTGATATTTTTTAGTTTATAATTTAAAAACAGAATAAGAATCTGAAAATCTAACAACATCACATTAAAGTTCGATAAATTCTGAAAAGAATGATACCAAACATATGTATGTAGGTTTTACAATAAGCCCAATTTAAAGCATGACAAAAAACGTGACATAAAATCATTGCACAAAATCATTGCACTTTTAGGTGTAGGATTTTATACATATAGAGTAGATATATATATAACAGGCAGGCAGACAAAGATGGTTCAAACACCACAACACGTTTATTCATATTTACAATTGCACACAACCCAGTGCTCCTGCACCACACACCCTCAGTCTGGCCTCTCAATCTCCAGCCTTCATTCACCGCCTCCACTCCTCTCCTCCGAGCTCTGTCCTCTTCCACCCAACTCCAGCTGACGAATGGAGGGAGGCAGCCCCTTTTAAGTCCACCCGGACGTGCTCCAGGTGCCTCCTGATGAGCTTGATGTGGCAGAAGTGCCGCACGAGCACCCAGAAGCACTCTGGGTGTCCCTGGTTTTCCTTCCACCAGCACCTCCAGATGTGAGGGAAGAGCTGACATCCAGGGCTTCTCAGGCGTCTGAGCGCCTCCTGGCGGTGACCACGTGCCTCTATAGCAGGGGTGTCGAACTCCAGTCCTAGAGGGCCGCAGTGGCTGCAGGTTTTCATTCTAACCACTGTCTTAATTAGTGACCAGTTTTTCCTGCTAATTAACTTCTTTTGCCTTAGATTTAATTAACTCGACTCAGACCCCTTAGTTCTATTTCCTTAATTAGCAGCCAAACAATAATGAGACACAAAATGAGCAAACAGGTGACCAGCTAACCACATTTTCTGAACATAAAGAAAAGTGAGAGTCTCGGTAAGGTTGATCTCTCAGGTCAATAATCAGAAACAGAAAATCAACAGTTTGGGAAATGTCTGCTGTAGCAAAATGAGAGCAGCAGCAAGCCGGGGAATTAAGTAACGGGTTTAATTAACAGCAAGAATTGGCTTCTCATTAAGAAACTGGTTGGAGTGAAATTGGTTGGAGTTTGAAACCTCAGTTTAGCTGGTCATCTGTTGGCTCGTTTCACGTCTCATTTCTGTTTGGCTGCCATTTAATGAAGAAAAGAATAAATTGAGTGGATTGAATCATTAAAAACAGGGCTATTAAAATTCAGGAGAAAGGAGTTAATTAGCAGTGAAAACTGATCACTGATTAGGAAAAGGGTTAGAATGAAAACCTGAAGCCACTGTGGCCCTCCAGGCCTGAAGTTCGACACCTGTGCCCTATAGTGTTGAGCTTCCATGTTCTTTTCCTGTGGCCACCATACAAACCAGGGCGGCTGGCCTCTCGTGGTCCGGAGGAGGCATAGTCCCTCTCCCGGTCCTTCCAGGTGCCTGCCACAATATATATATATATATATATATATATATATATATATATATATATATATATATATATATATATATATATATATATATATATATATATATATATATATATATATAAAAATAATAAAATAGTAATAATAGAGGCTGTGGGGCATCATAATCTTTTAAGTGCTTAGGGCCTCTAAAGCTCTTAATCCGGCCCTGCCTGCAGTGCATATTAATGGCAGACTGATTTTGTAGATGAAGACATTTTGGAATTACTGCCATAAACTTGACAAGCATAAGACATTTCTTAAGAGCCAAATTTATTTCTGGTGAACAGCCAAACAGCACATAAATGATAATAAAACTGACCAGATAAGAACCAAAGCAAAATCCATCATGGTTGTAGGTCTGGTCATGAGGTTAATTTGTTACTGCTTGTTCTGCATTTTCTTTAACTGATTTATTTATTTTAATGGTTTAAAAACCCCGTGATCCTGTGTTCAGATTGAGTGGGTTGGAAAATGGATGGATGGATGGTTTAAAAAACAAATTAAAGAGACAGAATTAAGAATGGGGATCACACAAATATCAAACAGAGAAACTCCATCTTCATACTGGAGTTGTGGAGGACTTGTTTTACAAGGATAACCAGAACCTCCATGGAGTTTACTGGGGAACAGGAACTGGGGGCATCGAGGTATAACAATGCCACACACAAACACGTTCACACTGTTCTCACACACGACAACTCTAAAGAATGAAAACAAACACAAGTCAAAGCCACTCATACTATATAACATATTTTATAACTTGTGTACTTTATACAACGCCTCATGCACTTACGGGGGTGTATTGCTACATCACAATGCTATCTACTGCCACTTTGACGAGGCTGGCACATACGATATCTCAAATAAATAAAAAAAGCAACACACAAAGTCACTCAGATCGTTCTTTATTTATGATATTCAAAAAGCCCTACACTTGCATAAATTGTATGTGCTTCAAGTCCTGGTCTACTTGGCCCACTTACTTTTTTCTGTGTCTTAGTGTTGTTTTTGTATTGATGTGCTGAGTAGCATCTCTGCCACCTCCATGGAAAACAGAACATCGAGCTCCACATGTTTGGCATATCAGTTTGTTGCTCTCAGAATTAAAAGCATCTTTTTTCAGAAATTGAAGTTCTTTGTTAAACAAGCAAGAACGCATATACATACTTGACAGATTATGCTCATGGCTAAAGCACAACCAAGCATCCTGAAACAGAACTTTTGGACTATAATTGTCAGACGATTTCTTTCTTTTTACATTTTCTTCCTTTTTAATTATTCTGATGTGTGTTTAGATCAGGAGTCTCCAACCTTTTTCCCCCTGAGAGCTACTTTTACAAAATTAAAATGGTCGAGAAATGGTCAGCTGAGTGTGAAGCGGCTGGGATGGGAATCAGCACCTCCAAATCCAAGACCATGGTCCTCAGCCGGAAAAGGGTGGAGTGCCCTCTCAGGGTTGGGAGCGAGATCCTGCCCCAAGTGGAGGAGTTCAAGTATCTCAGGGTCTTGTTCACGAGTGAGGGAAGAATGGAGCGTGAGATCGACAGGCGGATCGGTGCGGCGTCCACAGTAATGCGGGCTCTGCATCGGTCTGTCGTGGTGAAAAAGGAGCTGAGCCGCAAGGCCAAGCTCTCAATTTACCGGTCGATCTATGTTCCTACCCTCACCTATGGTCATGAGCTATGGGTAGTGACCGAAAGAACGAGATCGCGAATACAAGCGGCTGAAATGAGTTTCCTCCGCAGGGTGTCTGGGCTTTCCCTTAAAGATAGGGTGAGAAGCTCAGTCATCCGGGAGGGACTCAGAGTAGAGCCGCTGCTCCTCCGCATCGAGAGGAGTCAGATGAGGTGGCTCGGGCATCTGATCAGGATGCCTCCTGGACGCCTCCCTGGTGAGGTGTTCCGGGCACGTCCAACCGGGAGGAGGCCCCGGGGAAGACCCAGGACACGCTGGAGGGACTATGTCTCTCGGCTGGCCTGGGAACGCCTCGGGATTCTCCCGGAAGAGCTAGAAGAAGTGGCCGGGGAGAGGGAAGTCTGGGCATCTCTGCTCAAGCTGCTGCCCCCGCGACCCGACCTCAGATAAGCGGAAGAGGATGGATGGATGGATGGATGGATGGATGGATGGATGGATGGATGGATGGATGGATGGATGGAAAATGGTCGAGAGCTCCTCCTGTTTTCTAACGTTTATTCTCATAGCTTATTTCAACCCAAACAAACTGAATAAGCTCGTTTTGCCTGAACATTTACAAAATGTCGATGTCCACAACTCACATTTTGCATTAAAACATCACAAAAAATATTTAGTTCACCTGCAAGTGCATTTTGTATGTCTGTATGTATTTTCTAGTGCAGGGGTTCCCAAACTTTTGGACGTCAAGTACCACCTGAGGTTAAGTGAGTTGCGTTACGTACCACCCGAATTTTTAACAAAAAAATTAAAAAGCAAGTACTGCAATGAATGATTAATTCTTAATTAGGTAATATACAGCAAATTCACGACACTGATTACAACTGCCCCGAAATCTGAATAAAAGTTAAAGAATTGGAAGAAATTATGCATAAAATTAATGAACAAATTTGTGCATGTACATAAATTAATAAATTCCGCCCCGAAACTAAATCCTGCCTTCAGCCTGTATGTGACGCAGTTACCGAAGACGAAATGGTATCGGCTTTGTGCTTAGATCTAGTGACTACGATGCGATACAGCGGCAGTGCACGCATAACAACAAACGCGAGCGGTTTCTGTGAGGCAGAGTTACCGAAGACTAAATAGTGTCGGCGTTGTGCTTTCATCTAGTGACCAAAAGTTCAAAGAGTGAAGAAGTAGAAGTTGAGTTCTGCGAAACGGAATTATGGTAGCGTTAAATGAACTAAATACTGATTCGAATAATAGGTTTTATTTATTCAGATGACGAAATTTCACACCACACTAAATTTGAGAATCCACGTATTATTATATTTAAACAGTTTCATTGGTTTTTGCTCACAACAGGCTTGTCATAAAGGGTTTTGTACAGATAAATTAAATTTCAGGGACCGCGATGCGTACACGTACTACTAGTGGTACGCGTACCACAGTTTGGGAACCACTGTTCTAGTGTATCTCACACTACTGAATAATAACATGAATGCTGTCAGAACAAAACAATGCATTTACAAATACACAGATATGACTTATTCATTTGTCATTTTGTTCCATGTCACTGTGTCACTTTATTCACATGTCCAGTTGCGTGTGTGATGTGTTTTTTAGTTATTCAGATGACTGGCACTGCATGGAGTCAACAAGAGTGGCAGTTGTATGGTGGAGTGGAGCCATTGAGGTTCACTGTTATGGAGTCATTTAAATATTCGTCTGTCAGTCTTGTTCTGAACTTTGATTTCATGACATTCATGTCAGACTCACAGAGGTATGGAGATCCAAACAAAGCAGACATGTTCAGAGCTGCTTGGTGAAGATTCGTATAGTTATCTGGCTCTACTAAGCTCCAGAAATGCTGTTGAGACTTTTACTGCACATTATTTTGAAGGTTTACTAATATATAATATATAAAATCTAATGTCTGTCTGTCTTTATGTCCGTTTTTCATGAGAGAACTACTTAACGGATTTAAATCGGGGTTTTTTCTATAATTTGCTTGAACATTCCGGTTGATTTTGTGACTTCTCTCATTTCGCTATATATCATAGATCACTTGCAGTACTGATTTATTTGCGCAAATCTGAGAAACATGCAACGGGTCGAGGGGAGGGGCCTTCATCACTCACTCGCCAGCTTCGGGGCGTGTGCCTTTATTCAGTTTAGCTAGCAAACGAGAGAACAATTGAATTCAACTTTGTTTGATATTTAAAATAAAGTGTTACTTAGGTCTTGATGAGTTTGAGTCTGGATATTCTAAGTGTATGCCGCATTGAAAAGATAGATTGCAATTCAGATTGTGGATCGTGATTTTGTGTTAAAAGGATCGTGATATGATTTTTTGGAAAGATCGCCCACCCCAATTTGACTAATCAAGTTTTCAAATTTATGTAGGATTCATTAACCCTTTGGCAAGCTATTTGGAAAGGGGTGGCGAGCTACCAGTAGGCTCGCGAGTTACGTGTTGGAGACCCCTGGTTTAGACCATAGTGTGTGTGTGTGTGTGTATGTGTGCATACTGCATCTCAATTAAAGCAAACAGGACACAACTGAGCACAAACTGGAGTGCCACAGCAATGTATCCGAATACTTAAATAACTTAGATTTCAGTTTTTGATTTTTAATAAATTTGCAAGTATTTATTAAGACATTTTCACATTGTCATTATAGGTTACCTGCGGTGGGTTGGCGCCCTGCCCAGGGTTTGTTTCCTGCCTTGCTCCCTATGTTGGCTGGGATTGGCTCCAGTAGACCCCCATGACCCTGTAGTTAGGATATAGCGGGTTGGATAATGGATGGATGGATTATAGGTTACTCAGTTTAGAATGACGGGTGAAAATGGCAAATTTCTCCATTTAAAATGAAATCTACAATACAATAAAGTTGGCAGAATGTGAAGAGGTCTGAATCCACTGCATACATGTGCTTTATTTAAGGCATACAAATTTGTAGAGCACGAGCAGCATGCTTATGTTGTGTTTCAGTTAGTTGACTGTAATGTCAGTTGATGGTCCTCACTGTTTATAGTCGCTGAAGCCAGACACATAATCTATACGCCTGGAGACAGCCATGAGTGAATTGTGCTTAGAACTGGGTGGGAACAATTAGCTGGCTCACTGAGTGTCACATTTCTAAACCAATCAAACGCCTCATGAAAGCGGGGCTCAAAGTGAGGGCGGGGCTTTTGAACTGCAAAGATCCAATGTGCTCTCGTTAACCTGGTCTGACAGACAGCGAGCTTCTGATTACGATGAACCATCTACAGTCGCAAATATTAGGCATATAAATGTTTGTCGTGGGTGCAGAGAGCGCATTGTATGTTTTTAAAAAATAAATATAACCTGATGCAAGGGAAAAACTCTTCTGTGGCATCAGATTATTACGACGGAGCAGGTTGGCTCCACACTCCCCAGTGATCTAGGGAGCCTCTTGAACCCAGTACCGCTGATAATGTACCAGAGGGATGAGCCAGCGTCTGAGGACACTCACAGAAAGAAAAGGGGTGGGTGAATAAAATGCTTTTATTAAAAACCAGCAAAAACAAATAGTGAAGTGCATCAAAATTCTTCAATAAATAAGTAAATAATCCAATAAAAACCAAGCGCAGACAATGCAGGTTAAAGTCAATCCATAAATTATCCCTTAAAAATGAGGTTAAAATCTAAAAAAAAAAATTCATGAGCCACAGTGTTTCCATCTAAAATCTGGCATCTCCACTACTTATCCTGTCTGGACCTTGCAGTAAGAGGAGATGCCCGCCAACAGGTGCAGTCAACCATTCTATCCAAGCTCGGGTCCCCATTGCCGGGTCCTCAGTAACCGTGGGGCTCTGTGACAAGCCACATACATCTCCCACCACCTGTCCCTCGGCATCTATGAGAGACACTGCGTGTCAGACCACTCCCACTCCCAGGCGATCACCCAATAGCAGCGTCCTCTGTTTGGCCTCAAGCCCCTCACCCTGAGGCTCTGCCCCTGGCCACCTTCCTCCATTCTATTCCACATGGGCTCTCACTCTCTATCTTTCTCTCTTTCTCCCTCCCTCCTGTCTCTCTTCCCATTTTTCTTCCTCTTCTTTTAACCTCCGTCCTTCCTTTCTCCCTTTGCTCACTCGCTGGCCAGTCTATGTTCTCCCGTTTCCCCGTTCCGGCTCTTCCTTATATGCCTCTTTTCTTTTCCTTTCATTTTCCTTTTCATTTCTCCTTTCTTTCATTTTTCCTTTTGCGATTTTTTGTTCCTTCTCGTTCCGGCTCTCCCTTTTATTTCCTGTTGGAAATTGCTCCAATATTACGAGTGGCAAAATCTACAGTTTGGTACATCCTGAGAAAGAAAGCAAGCACTGGTGAACTCAGCAATGCAAAAAGACCTGGACGTCCACGGAAGACAACAGTGGTGGATGATCATAGAATCATTTCCATGGTGAAGAGAAACCCCTTCACAACAGCCAACCAAGTGAACAACACTCTCCAGGGGGTCGGCGTATCGATATCCAAGTCTACCATAAAGAGAAGACTGCATGAAAGTAAATACAGAGGGTGCACTGCAGGGTGCAAGCCACTCATAGACCTCAAGAATAGAAAGGCTAGATTGAACTTTGCTAAAGAACATCTAAAAAAGCCAGCAGAGTTCTGGAAAAACATTCTTTGGATAGATGAAACCAAGATCAACCTCTACCAGAATGATGGCAAGAAAAAAGGATGAAGAAGGCGTGGAACAGCTCATTATCCAAAGCATAGCACATCATCTGTAAAACACGGTGGAGGCAGTGTGATGGCTTGGGCGTGCATGGCTGCCAGTGGCACTGGGACACTCGTGTTTATTGATGATGTGACACAGGACAGAAGCAGCCGAATGAATTCTGAGGTGTTCAGAGACATACTGTCTGCTCAGATCCAGCTAAATGCAGTCAAATTGATTGGGCGGCATTTCATGATACAGATGGACAATGACCCAAAACATACAGCCAAAGCAACCCAGGAGCTTATTAAAGCAAAGAAGTGGAAAATTCTTGAATGGCCAAGTCAGTCACCTGATCTTAACCCAGTTGAGCAGGCATTTCACTTGTTGAAGACTAAACTTCAGACAGAAAGGCCCACAAACAAACAGCAACTGAAAGCCACTGCAGTAAAGGCCTGGCAGAGCATTAAAAAGGAGGAAACCCAGCATCTGGTGATGTCCAGGAGTTCAAGACTTCAGGCTGTCATTGCCAGCAAAGGGTTTTCAACCAAGTATTAGAAATGAACATTTGATTTCCAGTTATTTAATTTGTCCAATTACTTTTGAGCCCCTGAAATGAAGGGATTGTGTTAAAAAAATGCTTTAGTTGCCTCACATTTTTATGCAATCGCTTTGTTCACCCCACGGAATTAAAGCTGAAAGTCTGCATCTGAGTTGTTTCATTTAAAATTCATTGTGGTGACGTACAGAACCAAAATTAGAAAAATGTTGTCTCTGTCCAGATATTTATGGACCTAACTGTATATTTATGAAAACATCCATCCATTTTCCAACCCGCTGAATCCGAACACAGGGTCACGGGGGTCTGCTGGAGCCAATCCCAGCTAACACAGGGCACAAGGCAGGAAACAATCCTGGGCAGGGTGCCAACCCACCGCAGGACACACACAAACACACCCACACACCAAGCACACACTAGGGCCAATTTAGAATCACCAATCCACCTAACCAGCATGTTTTTGGACTGTGGGAGGAAACCGGAGCGCCCGGAGGAAACCCACGCAGACACGGGGAGAACATGCAAACTCCACGCAGGGAGAACCCGGGAATCGAACCCAGGTCCCCAGGAGTCCCAACTGCGAGGCAGCAGCGCTACCCACTGCGCCACCGTGCCACCCTTATGAAAACATGAACTGCAAAATATGCATTTGAAGTGAACGGTGCCGTTAAGTGAGTGGATAGCAAAGAGCCACAGGAGACGCAGATTTCAGCACGCAAAACAGGCGAACCAAAAAATCTGACAAACAACACCAGGAAAATCAGGGAGAAGGCTGCACGACATCCACCTTCTGGCTACGCGTCTAACTGAATAACTAAAGAAATTTAACATTGCTGACTAATTGAAAATGCAAACATGCCGTGACAGAACAGCCACAGCGTTTTAACACATCATATATCTGAAGACCACAATGCTTATCTAAACTCTGCTGTGGTTATGTCATATACTGTATGATGTAATATTTAAAATAACAGAAAGACAATGATTATCATGAGGCAATTCTCAAACGTGTTCGTCCAGTAGTTGTGGTGGCCTGCATGTATGGGTCTGTCTCCACTGTCGCCGCGCTCATTACAACGTGCTGTCACACACGTGCGCTTAGGACGGAGTCAACAAGCCCAAAGGTGAGTGAAACATTGCGAGACAAGGGGTTGATGTGCGGTACTAACACTCTCTCTCTCTCTGTCATCAGACAACAAAAGGAAAATAAAACAAACCTTACTCCCAGGTTCCAAGATGGCCGCCAAGACGTCTTCTTCCGGCACCTCCCAATGACAATACTTCCAGCTCCATCTGATGACATCACTTCTTTCATCACCTCACTTCCGGTCCCACTTTGATGATGTCATATCCGTCCAACAGTTTCGACATGATCTCCTGCTAGTTTATTTTCATCCTCCATTTTGTCCTTGTATATAAACGGTATCTTTGTCTGTTACTGTTGTCAATTGCTATACATGCTTTTTGATCAAAACCAGTCTTTTTGCGTTTTCTTTTGTCCAACCGACATTATACGGGGACGGTCCCCAAACCTTTTCCTTTTGTGGACGTGCTTTATGTTGAAAGCTTATTACAATGCATTAAGCTTCAGTGCCCTTGTGCTACTGAGCTCAAGAAATGATAGCAACAATTTTAGCTTTTCATTTTCTCTTAGCATCTGGTCTTTTGTTCAGTATCTTTTGCTCTCTTCCTGAAGCCCCGGCAGCAGTTTGAAATGCGTGCACTGGAGAAATTGGAATTGGGTATTTTAGGAAGAAGCCACATGGACGGAGCCTTTGTAGTGCAGGATTTCATGGTTATTCACTACACATTTTTAGTGGGTTGTCACCAGAGGTGTATTCTCGTTTGGACATGTGGTGAGGAGAGGCAGGGAGTATGTGTGCAAAAGAGTGATGGGCATGAACATATAGGAGAAAAGAATGTAAGGGAGGCCAAAATGGAGGTGGAGAGATAAAGTAGAACAGTGGTTGTCAAATTGTGGGGCGGGCCCCCCTAGGGGGGTGCGAAGATGTGAAAAAAAGAAAACAAGAATCAAAAATATGAAAAATACATCTATTGAAACCAAAACAAATTAACTTAAACTACATTCTGATACTAGAACAATAAATACCGTATTTACTCGTGAACCACGCGCACTCGTGTAAGACGTGCACCCGAATTTTTACAAAGAAAATCGCATGTACGATGCGCGTTGTGATTGTATAGGAAGCATTTAGGGCACGTTTTCCACAAAATGCCCTTCTGTTTTTGTTGCATGATGAAAGTTTTTCTGTCTTCCGTCGCACGAGCAAGCGAGAGAGAGAGACAGTGCGCGATTCGAGAGAGAGAGCGCGAGCGAGCGGGAAAGAGAGAGAGTGAGAGAGACAGTGCATGATTCGAGAGAGAGAGAGCGAGAGAGAGTGGGAGAGAGAGAGAGAGAGAGAGAGAGCAAGCGAGAGAGCCGAAGCAGAAGAAGTTAATATTACAGAAAAAAATTTCCTTGTGTATGACACGCACCTGATTTTCTAATGCTAATTTTCAGGAAAAAATGTGCGCGTGGTACATGCGTAAATATGGTATAAAGTTAGATAAATGTCGATAAATGTTAAGTAGGTATAATAAAATATGCATCTATGATATATCATTATTTAAAAAAGAACAAATTGGTATTAGTGGGCTCCTTTCAAAAAAACGTTAGGGGGGCACGATTAAAACTGTTATGAAAACTCGGGCCGCAAATACTTAAGGGTTGAGAAATGCTGAAGTCGAAGAAGATCAGAAGGAAAAGGGTCTGACTGGGCTGGAGGTACAGGACCGAGCTGTATGGAGAAAGCTGATCAAGCACATCAACCCCACATACAAGTGGGATAAGAAGAACAGAAAGAAGAAGCTTAAAGAAATAAAAGCATGAGTCACGTTTTCAACATAAACAGATAAAAAAAGGGCTTACTCTTAGCTAACACTCGTTGTTGGAAAAAAACAGGACATAACAACAGAACGTATAAATATTGAACACGTCAACATTTTTAGTGCCTATGACTGTAATGTTGGTCCACTAGCACAGTGGTCCCCAACCTTTTTGACAGCAAGGACCACTTTATCAGATGCAAATTTTTCCACGGACCGGTCGATGGGCAATTTTATACACAATTTACATAACATTTCTTTTATTATTAAGTTATTAAGCAGTTCGCATACGTTTGCAACCTGAGATTTTTCTTCTTTTTTTGCATATAACAAAGACATATGCTTTGCATTTGCCATTCCAACAGATTGCACATCACAAACATTAACACTGTTATCGTTTTTTTCGTGTCTGCCGTTTCTATAGGAGGGTGACAATGAGTTAAATTGCAATGGATGTTTTTCAAATGTTGACAAGCAATAAGCAAAAGGAATCACTGAAAACCACAGAAAACAAAAACAGCAAAAAAAAAAAAAAAACAGTACGAGGAAAGTTCGAAGAAAGAATTTTTTTTACAATGTTTCTGTTTGGGGATCGTTGTGCAAACGTCACAACTGAGCTGCGACCACAGATCTAACTGCTCTGTGGATGATTCATTCAGGCATTTCAAGGTCACTTCGTTGTAATGAAAGAATCTGCTGAATGTACTTCGTAGTAACGCGATTTCTATAGACTCGTGTCATATGGGGAAACTATCGGGACCGTAACAATACTTTGTTGTAATACTCTCTCACCTCGGTCTCTCTCCTCTCTCTGCACCGCTGCAAAGCCCCGCCCGCCAAGCGTTCTGAAAAGTTTGAGTGAGTCGCCATTGCCGGCAGTTCTCTCGCGGCCCGGCTGTCAGACGGCTGCGGCCCGGTAGCGGGTCGCGGACCAGTGGTTGGGGACCCTTGCACTAGCACCATACATTAAACCCTGGTCTAGAAACCTAGGTATGATTTCTGATAGTAACCTCAGGGTGAGAAAAAATATATATACAGCGGGGAAAATAAGTATTGAACACGTCAGCATTTTTCTCAGTACTGTATATACTCACGTATAACCCGAAAAATTGATCATAAAATCAGAGCCCGACTTATACACCCATTCAAAAATGTGACAATTTTTTTTACATCTTTTTGCTTCCTCCAATCTCTCATCAGTTTCTCAGACGCATCGAATTTTGTTGCAGCAGCGCAGTTACCAATTTCTTTCGCCACTTCAATGACGTTTAATTTAAAACCAGCTTCATGTTTTCTTCTGATCGAACGCTCCATCGTAGATAAGGGATGCTCTTACGATAAATATGTATGAGGATGTGAGGTACAAAAAACAAAACAATGCAAACGTTGCTTCGGAATAGCTTGGGTTTTACCGTGTGGTCACGTAGGCACACAGAGGTTAGGAGCACACGCTGATACAGCACATTGCCGCACCCACATAGAATAAAAGGCCATGTGCTCCGCAGTTACTCTCTCAGGTGGGCGTTAGCATATCATAATCTCTTGGACCAACAGCGTGAGTTTTCTGCATTCAACTTATACGACCGACATTATAAAATACCAGAAATTATACGGTAAAATCAAGTCCCGACTTATCCGCGGGAGAACTTACCTGCGAGTATATATGGTAAATATATTTCTAATGCAGCTATTGACATGAAATTTTCACCAGATGTGGGTAACAACCTAAGTAATCCACATGTACAAAGAAATCAAACAAATAAGTCCATAAATTAAGTTATGTGTAATAAAGTGGAATGACACAAGTATTGAGCATGTGAAGAAAAGGAGGTGCAAAAATGGCCTGGAAAGCCAAGAAAGCCGCTGACGTGTGCCAGTATTTAGAAAGCAATCCTGATAGCCCCCTATCAGCGCAAATGAATATCAGCTGGTTTAGTCCAAATTGATGGCCTAGGAAAAGGTTTCTTATTACCAAGGGGTCACAAAAGAAGCATCTCTAAAAGCAAAGAGCTCCTCTCAAGACCTTCGACACCTTACTGATGGCATTGGTGACAGACGTATTTCTAAACTTCCGAATGTTCAAGTGAGCATCATTGGGGCTGTAATCTGCAAGTGGAAAGAACATCAATTCACCATAAAACAGCCACAATCAGGTGCTCCTCGCAAGATTTCTGTCAAAAGAATAATCAGAAGAGTTGTCCAAGAGCCAAGGACCACTCGCTGAGAGCTTCAGAAAGACCTGGAATTAGCAGGCCCAGTTGTTTCAAAGAAAAGAATAAGTAATACACTCAACCGCCATGGCCTCTATACACGCTCACTGCACAAGACTCCAGTGTTGAAGAAAAAGCCCGCTGAAGCTCATTTAAAGTTTGCTGCACAACATTTGGACAAGCCAATGAAATACTGGGAGAATAGAGTCTGGTCAGAGGAGAGCAAAACTGAACTCTTTGGATGTCATTACACATGCCATGTTTGGAAGAGACATGGCACTGCACATCACCCCAAAAACACCACACCAACAGTGAAGTTTATGAGGTGGGAACATCATGGTGTGGGGCTGTTGTTCAGCATATGGTACTGGCAGACTTCATATAATTGAAGGAAGGATGAATGGAGAAATATACTGGAAGATGAAAAGAGGGGGGACATTTCAGCAAGACAAAGATCCCAAACACACTCTCAATTGGTTTCAGAGAAAGAAAATAAAGCTGATAGAATGGACGAGTCAATCACCCGACTGGTTCAGAGAAGAGGCCCTCAGGAACCTTCAAGATTTGAAGACAATGTGTGTTTGTAGAATGGGCCAAAATCACACCTGAGCAAAGCAGGCAACTCGTTTCTCCATACAGGAGGCATCTTGAAGCTGTCATTACCAACAAAAGCTTTTCTACTAATCATTAAATACATTTCAGTAAGCGTGTTCAATACTTATTCCCTGTGTCATTACACTTTATTAAACATAACTTAATTTATGGACTTATTTGTTCCTCTTACTTTCAAACACCAGGAAGTCCTTTGAGAGGCTGGTTGTAAAATCTAGAACATCTGGATCCTCCCTTACACATATAGGTGTGGAGGACACTCTGAACTCCAAGCTCCTCAGAGTCTACTCCCAATTGGACACAGCCGGCACCACAGGCAGGCTCATCATGTTCATAAATTTTTGCAGTACCTTTAACACCATTCTGCTTCATCAACTGGGAAAACGCTGAAGGCTTTGAATCTTGAGCCTCCCCACAGTCTCCTGGACTGCCTGACCAACAGAGAGCGGTTTGTGAGGCTCAGGGACTGCGTGTCAGAAATGGTGGTGTGTGACACTGGAGCATCTCGGGGAGCTGTCCTGTCTCCATTCCTGTTCACCGTCAACATGACAGATTTTAGGCATAATACCAGTGCTTGCTATTTACAGTAATTTTCAGATGAATCATTCATCATAGGCTGCATTAATAATGGAGATGAGTCCGAGTACAGAAAGGCTGTGGAGGATTTCATCTTGTGGTGCAGGGACAACAACCTGCGACTCAACATCAGCAGGACAAAAGAGCTGGTGGTGGACTTCCGGCATGCCAAGAAACCTCTAAAACCAGTCACCATTCGGGGAGAGGACATGGAAATGGTGCAGAGTTACAAGTACCTGAGGGTCCACATAAACAACAAACTGGACTGGTCTAACAACACAGAGGCGCTGAGGAGTCTCAGATCTTTCAATGAGTGTAGCAAGCTGCTGGAAATGTTCTACCAGTCCATAGTATCCAGTGTGGTGTTCTACTCTGTGGTGTCCTGGGAAAGCAACTTGAGCTCAAAAGAAGCACAAGGCCTCATCAAACATATCAGGAAAGCCTGTGCCGTCACAGGGCCAACCCTGGACACACTGGAAGCTGTTGTGGAAAAGAGGATGGTGGCCAAATTGGAGGTCATCATGAAAAATCCCCTCTGTCCCCTGCAGGAGGCGCTCTCTTGGAGCACTTTTAGCCACTGGCTCTTTTCTGCCCACTGTAACCAAGCAATTCTATGCTTCATATCCGACGTACTCTTTTAATTTCATTTTGAAATAACAGCACAATACACATTTACTGTATGTATTTATTGATTGACCGTATTATTAATCCTGTGTGTCTGTATCCATGTTTTATGTTTCTGCTGCTGTATGCATCTAAATTTCCCCTTGGGATTAATAAAGATTACAGAATCTAATTACAATTTATACGTTAACCTTCAATTTTTTGGATGCTTGGCATGCAGATGTTGTGTGGTCATACCAGCAGTACCCGTCAAAGCCCCCTCGGTGTCCGGATCGCGCGCCCCTTGAGTTGTCAAACAGGCGGCCATCGATATCGGGAGCGCGCGCACTTAACTTTCATAAACTGCGCCCCTCGGGTGACAGCGACATTACCACATAACCAATAAGGGGGGACATCTGTACCCGGGCGCAGCATCCAGGGGGCGCCGAATTGATGTTTCCCATTGCATTTTGGCAAAACAGGAGGGGGGCGAAATCTTCAGTTGCCGACAGGGCTGAAAACCTTAGCTACGCCTCTGCTGGGGAGTGCAGTGGTTGCGTCACAGGTATAATTTGACACACCACGTCTTCAGAATTAAAGATGACACTCATACACGCGCACTTTGTTTGAAAAAGCGGGTCTCAGCCATTTCTGTAAAGATTGTAATTTGTCCCACACACCTAAACTGTGGCATTTGACTGAGTAAAAAAAGAAAAAAAAACATCAACTTTTTATTTTGAAAATATTGAAAGCGATATAATTCGCCCAAGCCTAACAATCATTTGAAAGTAGCATACAACTGTAAATAGATAGATAGATAGATAGATAGATAGATAGATAGATAGATAGATAGATAGATAGATAGATAGATAGATAGATAGATAGATAGATACTTTATTAATCCCAATGGGAAATTCACATAACCCCTCATCAGTGGTATTTGGAGTGATTCGGAACACATAGTAAAAACAAACGTACGTGTTTCCTTTGTATTTGTTCATGCACGCGCAAACGTGCACTGCGCGTGTTGATGTGTGCCCGCGCATACGCGCTCGGTGCACACTGCCGTGCGTTTGAAGTGCTGCTCCTGTGAACTATTATGAGTGTGCGCAGGGGAGGACTTGGGGGACGGGGACCTATCTGGGCTTGAACCATTGTTCGAGACCCACCTAGCTTTTCTGAGAGAACTACGGAAAAACAAAATTAGCATGCGATGTCAAATCTTAAAAGTCGTGTAAACTTCAAAGAGGCGGAACAGAAGAACAGCGTATGGTGGGAGGGTAAGCGTACGGATAACTGCAAAAAACACAGAAACAGCACCTGAGATTACGAGCGTCCTCGAGATCAGTGGAAGGTAGCTTTGAAAGAATACCGATGGTTTGCGTTTTGAGTTTCCGGGGCTAAATAAGCTCCTGATCTCTGGCGCCCAGCCAGGGCCGGATTTATATGAAAAGA
The DNA here is from genome assembly GCF_900747795.2 of Erpetoichthys calabaricus. NCBI lineage: Eukaryota > Metazoa > Chordata > Cladistia > Polypteriformes > Polypteridae > Erpetoichthys > Erpetoichthys calabaricus. Next base: position 12,768,116 of record NC_041397.2, on the reverse strand, counting down.
GGCCCTAGGCAATTCCACTTATGAGGCCCTTTCACCTTCCATTTTTAAGTTTGTAAATTACATGAGAGATAATAAAATATGTAATACGCGTTGATCTTAACCAAGACATTTTTATGTTTGTTTATTAGTCATATGCGTAGAATTTCTCCTTATTTTCGGTTCAGTGTTTTAGTGTTCACTGTTTTTAGAATAGTGTAATTTTAATTTTGCTAACAATTTGAATGTAGGCCCCTCTTGATCTTGAGGCCCTAGGCTGAAGCCTAGTTAGCCTATAGGAAAATCCGGCCCTGCGCCCAGTCCTTGAATTTCGACCAAACAAGCTCCACGATCCAACATAAGCTTTTCGATCCAACTTACGCTTTTCGCGATAATAGGGTGTGTGTGTCTAGGGGGGGTAATAAGCATATGCTAAAACACATGATATATACTAACGACGTGCCCGCCCCAATGCTCCTGTTACCAGACGTAAATTGAGAGGTGGCGTCCCAGTTTACCTTTTGTGCAAAATCATCACCGTCGTGTGCTTTACAGTCTCTAGAACTTGAATCTATAATTCTGTCGCTGGCCCATCATGAAGAACTGTTGCTGTCATAACGGGGTGGGATGGGGGGGGCTAAACGTTAACATTATACAGTACAAAGTTATTGTCTGTTTTACCTGCATTTTGTTATTACTCTTTAATTTAATATTGTTTGCTTATCAGTATGCTGCTGCTGGAGTATATGAATTTCCCCTTGGGATTAATAAAGTATCTATCTATCTATCTATTTAAGGTGACCATCCGTCCCCATTTTCCGGGGACAGTCCCCTTTTTCGGACAACTGTCCCCACTCAGAAACATGTCCCCGTTTTGTCCCCGGTTTAAGATTTGTCCACATTTCCAGTCCTTGCACGATCTTGCGTTAAGTTTTGCTTGTTCATGTACACTAGCAGGTCGTAATGAAACTGCATTTTCACAACCAGGCATGAATTCTTCTCGAGAGGTATGTAGTCTATGCTCCACTAGCCCAAATTAGCCCAAAAAATTAAATTAAACACCTTGATTAATTTCGGGTTCCCTGTAGCTGGGCCCGGCCATGTGTGTGTTTCCTTGCTAATGTCTACACTACCTGGTTCCTGGACGAGTGTAAATGACATCGAGTACAACTTACGTGTAGACTTTTTGTTTATTAATATTAATAATAATACGTTTTTCAGGATTCGGGTGAAGAGAATCAATAGCAGAGGAAGTCAAGGTGTTAGCTAAAAAGTATAATCCATTGTTTATAGAGGCATCTATTCACTATTTGGCAACACTCAGAAGACTGCCACAGAGTACCCAATACATAAATATATAAATACATAAAAGAATACATAGCACATGCAATTAACTTAGTATCACCGCTGAAGAAGGTTCTCCAGAAGTCGTGGCCACCTTCCTGTTCACAGTGCACTACTTCACTGATACTACAGATGATTTGTGATTTTCTGATCGGATTCATTTCCTTCCACCGGGCATATGTTCTCAGCTGCTGGTCAAACCGGTCATGAATTGGTCTTTTATGAATGATCATCTCCACAGAGGTATAGTGAGGCCATGGAAGAAGCAAAGTCTGAAGAGTCAAAGGCATAAGCAAACTAAGGGGGTGCATAGGGGCTCGTGGCCACCAAGACCCCCAACCCCCTCTATTTTCTCAGCCTATCATGGGGAAGGAAAAGTGGAAAATTGATGACAAAGCTCTGTAGCAGGTGAGCATGCCGCCCCAACCCTAATCTCACCCACTCCCCATCATTATTCAGTCACATTGGACATTATAAAGACCACCCCCCCCCCCCCCACTGTCATTCGTGCTAATTACTCCAAGGGGAATACCCTCTCCCCCCAACCTGACCATCAATAACACTCTTTACTTCAAGGGGACAAATGAAATGTGGTCTTCAATCATGTTCCCCTCTCTTTGCTCTTCATTCACTTGCACTAATTATTCAAAGGGGGACACCTCCTCTTCCCGCTACCTGTGATGATGTTACATCAAATTAAAAAGAAGACACACACACCCCTACATCTTCAATTGTGCAGAATACTCCATGTGGACCCCCCCTACATACACACCTTTTTTTGCCAGTGACACCCTGCCTTTGTGATATCATTTAGTGTAACTGGTTAACAAGGGGCTAAGGACCTCATCAAGGATAAAACCAACACCTAAATTAGGCAAAGCGGGCCAAGAAAATGGATGGATGGATGGATGGATGGATGGATGGATGGATGGATGGATGGATGGATGGATGGATGAGTGGGTGGCTGGGTAGATATAGCATTCCAGACAGGTTTAGTCCCTGCCATTGGCACATAGTGTCCATGACCTCGGAAAAAAGTGGCTTAAGGAAGCTGACGGATGGATGATTTCTTAATGATGCATTGCTTAGTATGCTGCTTACTGAATCAGAGCGTCCCAAGCACAACAGGGCTACTCACTAACCGTAAGTGGAAAGGCGTTTACATGAGCAGACTGAAGTTTGAGTTTCCTTTCGTGTTTTATACCTAGCATGAGAGGAAAATCAAAATAATATCTCAATGTTCCCTTGTGATTGATCACATTTATCTCTTCTAATCCAAAACACTTTGACTTCTGGGAAGCATTTGAACCCCTTCACCTTTTCACATTTTCATTTGTTGCAGCATTGTGATAAAATCATTTAAAATTTTCTCTCATTAGGCAGCACTCAATACCCTAGAATGACAAAGCGTAAACAGGAGTTTAGAAATATTTGAAAATGAAGTAAAAATACAAAACTGAACTCTCACGTTGAGACAGGTACAGTATTCAGACCCTTTGCTATGACACGTCGCACTGTTGCATCCCATTCTATTGGACATCATTGAGGTATCTGGAATCCACCTGCTATCAAAATTACTTTACAGTTAAATAAATTACCCATGATGATCGCATATCGTCCTTCAGAATGTGATACTACATGTGATATTTCAAATAAGATTGTTCTATGTATAAGAATTTCCACACCTCTAGTTTTCTTTATAAAGTAGGAATGGAATATTTGTGCAGTCGAAACTGATCCTTGCTTAATAAGTGGGTCTCCAGTAAAAATACTAATTTAGCATTTATTTATTTTTTTTATATTTTTATTTTATTAATTTTCATTGTAATCATTCCATACAAACAGATCAATTTATAACCCAACAAAATTGAAGACAAATCAAACCCCACCCCTGAGAAGGAGAGCTTAGCTAAAGGAAAATTGCTTAGGGCTTTTTAATAAGGCAGCATTAAACGAAAGGGAGAAGTAAATATCTATATAAATAAGAGATGGAGAAGGGAGTTAAATGCGGTAATAGTTATTTCTCTTATTCTAAAATAATATTGATTAAATCCTGCCAGGTTATGAAAAAAATTTGTACAGATCCTCTAACTGAGAATTTGATTTTTTCCAATTTCAAATAATATAAAACATCGGTTTCCCACTGACTTATCAGAGGAGAATTAGGATTCTTCCAATTTAACAAAATAAGTCTGCGTGCCAAAAGTGTAGTGAATGCAATCACCGTTTGCTTGTCCTTCTTCACTTCAAGTCCATCTGGAAGAACACCGAACACAGCTGTTAATGGGTTAGGAGGGATTGTGACCCCAAGGCTGTCTGAAAGGCACTTAAAAATTTTTGTCCAAAATGATGTTAGTTTGGTGCAGGCCCAGAACATGTGACCCAGTGAGGCAGGAGCTTGGTTGCAGCGTTCGCAGGTTGGATCCTGCCCTGGAAACATTTTGGACAGTTTTAAGCGAGACAGATGAGCTCGATATATAATTTTTAGTTGAATAATTCTATGCTTTGTGCAACTAATTTAGCATTTAGACCTGTTAGATGAGAGAATACTTTTTTTCTCTTTAATTCATGATTGAGACCTTTAACATTCCAGCTAACAAAGTTAACTATTTGGTCATGGAGACACTGCTTCTGAACTTTTGTTGACATTTTGTAGTCTTAATTTAAGATAGTACATTATTACATAAGATAGCTTTGACCTTAATTTCCAGTTTTTCCAGGAGTTTTGCCATATTGTTGCCAGAGGCGTAACTAGGGTTTTCAACGCCCGTGGACAACTGAAGATTTCGCGCCCCCTCCTATTTGCCAAAATGCAATGGGGAAGGTAAATTTGGTGCCCCCTGGATGCTGCGCCTGGGGACTGATGTCCCCCCTTGCCCCCCCCCCCCCAGCTACGCCACTGGTTGTTACATTGGCTCTTACAATTATAGAGATTAAAAGGCTAGATTAGAAATAGCTTGCTCTCTTTCTCTCCCCACCGGTAATCAAACCATTTGACTGGACGGATTAGGAAAGACACCCAGCTGTCTAGAGAAGGTCCCACAAGAGCAAAAAGCTCAAGGAAGTGCCTGCTAAGCTCAGAGACAGGATTGTGTCAAGGCTCAAGTGTGGAGCCAGCTACAAAAAATGTCTGCAGTGTTAAAGGATTTCAAGAACCTTTAATTGGAAGAAGTGGGAAGAAGTTGGAAACAACTGCAAACTCTTCCTAGAGATGCCCATCCGGCCAAACTGAGTAATCGTGGGAGAATGGAGAAGGGTAAAGGCAAGAGAGGTGACCATGAAGCTGATGGTCAGTCCAGAGAAACTGTGTGGAGACGGCAGAAACTTCCAGAAGATCAACCATCACTGCAGCACTCCACGGATTTGGTCTTTATGACAGAGTGACCATCCTCAGTAAAAAGACACATGGAATTGGCAAAAAGGCACCAAAAGGACTCTCGGAATGTGAGAAACAAGATGAAACCAAGATGTCTGAAAGAAGTCAGGCACTGCTCGTGGCCTGTGCAATACAACAACTATTTATTTCTTGTATAGCCCAAAATCACACAAGGAATGCCGCAGTGGGCTTTAAAATGGGTTTTGACAGCCCCCCCGGCCTTGACTCCCTAAGAAGACAAGAAAAAAAAAAAACCTTGTATGGGAACAAATGGAAGAAATCTTGGGAAAGACAATTCATGGAGAGACCCCCTTCCGGGTATTTTGGGCGTGCAGTGGGTGCCAAAAAATGGGTTAAAATTCAACACACCAAACAGAACAAAAGTTTGCCAAATTATGTACCATTAATAATAATTCTTTATTTTTTTTATAGTGCTTTTCTCACTACTCAAAGCCCTCTCCATGCTAGGAGGACCCGTGAAGCAAACCCACAACCTTCTTACTGCAAAGCAGCAGCACTACCACTGCGCCACCTGCATTCCAACCACAAGGCGTGGAGGTGGCAGCAGAAGAGACAAGGAGACTAGTCCGGCTTGTGGGACGGCTGAACAATGCAACACACAGAGATATCCCTAATGAAAGCCTGCTCAGAGCACTCTGGACCTGAGACTCGCCTGAAGGTTCACCTTCCAACAGGACTCACAGCAAAGACAACACTGGTGGTGGGTTAGGAACAACTCTGGGAATGTCCTTGAGCAGCCCAGCCAGAGCCCAGGCTTGAACCCAATCGAACTTCTCTGAAAATGGCCGTCCAGTGATGATGGTCTACACCAGCATTTCTCAACCTTTAAGTATTTGCGACCCGAGTTTTCATAACAGTTTTAATCGCGCCCCCCTAACGTTTTTTGAAAGGAGCCCACTAATACCAATTTGTTCTTTTTTAATTAATGATATATCATAGATGCATATTTTATTATACCTACTTAACTTTTATTGACATTTATCTAAATCTATATTTATTTTTCTAGTATCAGAAGGTAGTTTAAGTTCATTTGTTTTAGTTTCAATAGATGTATTTTTCATATTTTCGATTCATTTTCTTTTTTTCACATCTTCGCGCCCCCCTTTTTGTTACTTCGCACGAACCCCGGGGTGGGCCGCCCCACAGTTTGAGAACCACTGGTCTACACCAACCTGACGCATCCTTCAGAGGGGTATCCGTCAATAAGGGCGCGCACAAAAAGGCGACCTTCAAAAGGGCGACCTCAATTGGGCGCGGCGAATAAAAGCGCACATAAATAAAAGCGATCTTCAAAAGGGCGACCTCAATTGAGCGCTGAATAACCGCGCGCATAAATAAAGGAGCGCTTCAAAAGGGTGACGTCAATTGGGCGCAGCGAATAAAGGCAAACGCAACAAAATTATTACTGAAAATTTATTAGATAAAGGAAATGATTGAACGTATAAAAAGGTGAAAGCAAGAATATTAAAACATCCAATTAATTAATGCATGAACTTCTAACGAACTAGTTCTAAAGCTCTCTATATTTCGTTGTTTTCAAAATTACAGAAAATTAGATTAAGGCAATGACTGAATGTATAAAAAGGTGAAAGCAAGTTACACTTGAAGCTATAGATTATGTGCAGTGCCACGTAGATATTCAAGATGCGGTCTATTAGCATAATCAAGGACAATTAATTTAATTCGCTCCGAAGTGTCTCTGTAGGTCTTCCTTGGCTTTGGAATAGGCTGACCTGCAACGAGGCTGAATGTATAGCCTTCGACTATGAGTAGATCTGCACCTTTGTTGCTCTTCACATATTCCAGAGCCATTTCAACTAAATTATCTACGAAAGCCTTTATTTGCCGTGCTCAATTGAGGTCACCTTTTTGAAGCGCTCCTTTATTTACGCGCGCATTTATTCGGCGCTCAATTGAGGTCGCCCTTTTGTGCGCGCCCTTATTGAATAGAACCCTTGAGAGGACCTGCAGAGAAGAATGGCAGGAAATCCTCAAATCCAGGTGGGTAAAGCTTGCCGAGTCAAACCCAAGAAGACCCCAAGAGGTTGGAATCAACGACATACTGAGTAAAGGGTCTGAATACTTGTGTCAGTGGGAGATTTCAGATTTTATTTTTAATAAATTTGTAAACAAATTGTAATACTAGGGTGTTGTACCGAGTTAGCCATTATGGATGTAATGAGAAGTCAAGCAAAATGACACCTTATATTGGCTAACTAAAAAGATTACAATATGCAAGCTTTCGAGGCAACTCAGGCCCCTTCTTCAGGCAAGATGTAATACAGATTCAGGAATGAATTTTCCAACATCTAAGATATCTCACTTGAAGGTTTTCCAATGCTGTCTCTGTCTATAGTGTCTAAACACAGGGAATTACATTCTCTGTATTACATCTCGAGTTACCTTGATAGCTTGCAAATTGTAATCTTTGTATATAATTAGGCAATAAAAGGTGTCATTTTCCTTGACTTCTCATTACAAAAAAAAAATGTAAAGTTCATCCATCCATCATCCAACCTGCTGAATCCGAACACAGGGTCACGGGGGTCTGCTGGAGCCAATCCCAGCCAACACAGGGCACAAGGCAGGAACCAATCTCGGGCAGGGTGCCAACCCACCGCAGGAAATGTAAAGTCGTGTTATTAATTTGTCATTCTGGGGTATTGAGGGCAACTTGTGGGGGGAAAAATTAATTTCAATATTTTAGCATAAGGCCGCAACACAACAAAATGTGTAAAAAAGTGAAGGGATCTGAATAATTTCTGAATTCACTGTACATATAAGGACGCAGGAGAGCCCTTTTATATTGGGACTAGCCATCCCCCGCGGCTTCGCCCGCGTATTAGTGAAACAGGACAGTGAGGAGGGCCCCGCCCAGCTCTCTACTCCTGACGTCACTCTTCCCCTTCCCCTCGGCCTCTGTCTCGGATTAGCATGAATATATCACTCCTGCAAGTGAACTAAGATTCTTAGCGCAATGAGAGAAGTCGCAAAATCAACCGGAATGTTCAAGCAAATTATAGAAAGAAAGATCTAAATCCGTTAAGTAGTTCTCTCATTCGATAACTAAGGTTACGCCCCGAGGCAGACGCGAGAGTGAGGAGGGCCCCACAGCCCGGTGAGTCTCTCCGGTATTCGCGCTAATAAACTCTGATAATTAGCGCGATGAGGAAGTCGCAAAATCAACGGAATGTTCAAGCACATTATACAAAAATTAAAAAACATCTAAATCAGTTAAGTGGTTCTCCCTTGAAAAGCGGACAGCCATACAGACAGAACGGCTTGAACCACGAAATTTTTAAAACCGTTTCTTAGCGAGCACCTATGGGCCAAAGGTAACCTACATTCCAAATTTAAAGTCCCAAGTCCTCATGGTTCACGAGATTTCGTGATGAGTGAGTCAGTGGTATTTGGCTTTTAGATAATAAGCAAGTTGTTAGCACGGCTAGGACCCGTGGGCTACAAGGGACACAAAATTAATTAACTTGTAAGAAAAAAACTTTTGTTGTTTTTTTTTTCATAGACGTATCTCTGCCTCTACGGTGGCCGCACGTTTCCTCTTTGATCTCACTGATGTCACTCGTTCACCCGGAGTCCCACGCGCGCCGCCGTCCCCGAGGACTCTTGTCGCGGCAGCAGGACGGGCTGTCAGAGCGGGAAGCGGGTGAAAATGACAGCGACTTGACGTGACAGTTCTTCAGACATGGCCAGTTTCTACAGCTCACAGTAGATTCCATTTCTAGCAGCACTAAAGCACACGCCACTTCTGAATGTGCGCAGAACTGTGCAGTACCCGGACTGTAGCTAAAAAAACAACAAGTGTATGAACCGGTGGTCTCTAGACCCTGGTTAGTCTATTCCAGGTCTAAACACATTTGTATTTTGTGATGATTTAAGTTGTATGGTAAGTCCATGTATTTGTTTGTAAAATAACTAGTATCAAGTTCAGTATATTATATATCTTCCTGTTAGTTCGTGTGTGCCCTGACTTGCTGGTGGGCGGAGTTAGTTGGGGTCTTTTGCGTTTCCTTGCACACACTGAAGACAAACTGCTGGCTGCGCGTGAGCTCTGAGGTCGTGACGAGCTGCTGGCCTTCATTGCACGCAGTGGATTAATCGCAAAAGGGCCGAGGTTGAGATGTACTGATCAACAAAGCCGCCATGTGAAATATCTAATGGACAGCAGGTCTCGATCGAAAAAATATTCAGGTGTTCATTTTGTTACCTGTTATTTCGTGCAGAGGTGAGAGAAATCCCTTTTGAAAATTAAAAACCGTTACTTGATTCGCCTATAAAGCGATGCACTGAAGTCTACGCGCCTGATTGTTAACAAGTCGTTTATGACGTGGATAGGTCATTTGGCAATGAAGCGGTAAGTGCTGAACTGACGGAACTATGTCTGCTCAACACTGTGAAAATAAAGGTGTCTGAATAGTTGTTCTGCGGTGGGTTGGCACCCTGCCCGAGATTGGTTCCTGCCTTGTGCCCTGTGTTGGCTGGGATTGGCTCCAGCAGACCCCCGTGACCCTGTGTTCGGATTCAGCGGGTTGGAAAATGGATGGATGGATGGATGGATGGATGAATAAGTTGTTCAGAGCGGTGCCATAAGAGCGCCATTTTTGGTTCCAAAAAGACAGGTGAAGAACCTTCAGATCCATAACAGGCTCCATACAGTAAATAATCATGAAAAGATGGTAACAAATTGGTGATGGGTTATGGAATTTAAGGGACTCTTGCTGCATACAATAACTCAGGCAAAGTCCAGGTTTCCTTAATCTGTTAGCGTCCTGCATTAAATTAAAGATTTCATTTATTTCTACATATAAAGAAATTTTTCAAAGCATAAAGAGCCAACTTCATTTGCAAAGAACTCTTAAAATATTAAAATAGTGCTTTGTCAAGCAATAGTTTTAGGAGTACCCACAAGACCCAGTAAAGAACTATAAAATGCCATTAAAGAACAATAAAGTGCCAATAAAGATTTTTAAGAGTGCACTGAACAACAGGTAAAGTCTATTGAACATTTGACAAAAGAGTTTGAAAATTGGAAAGACATGGAAACTCATTTCTTATGCACGAACTAACTGTATGTGGGTCATATGGACCATGTGCTGTATGTATACTACATCGTCTTTGTAGTCGGCAGCACCCATTACGTAGAAATTGTTTCCCACAGCCCTTTATATGTATATATATATATATATATATATATATATATATATATATATATATATATATACATATATATATATATATCTATATATATATATATATATATATATATATCTATATATATATATATATATATATATATATATATATATATATATATATATATATATACATATATATATATATATATATACATATATATATATACATATATATATATATATATATATATATATATATATATATATATATATATTATATATATATATATTTTATATATATATATATATATCTGCGGTGGGTTGGCACCCTGCCCGAGATTGGTTCCTGCCTTGTGCCCTGTGTTGGCTGGGAGCCCTGTGTTGGCTCCAGCAGACCCCCGTGACCCTGTGTTCGGATTCAGCGGGTTGGAAAATGGATGGATGGATATATATATATATATATATATATATATATATATATATACAGGACTGTGCAAAAGTATAGGTTTAGAGTTGTGAGTACGCAAAGCGCAGTTTATTTTTGTTTTGTATTACTTTTTGTTTTTTAATTATTGCATTATTTGTCTTGTTTGTCTTCTTAAAACAATTGAGTCAATAACAGGTGTTCGCAAACCTTTTTGTTCACCCTGTATGCACACACACGCACATATATATATAACATTCATCCATCCATCCATTATCCAACCCGCTATATCCTAACTAGAGGGTGACGGGGGTCTGCTGGAGCCAATCCCAGCCAACACAGGACGCAAGGCAGGGAACAAACCCCGGGCAGGGCGCCAGCCCACTTCAGTATATATAACATGTAACATATATTATATATATATATATATACAGTATATATATATATGGTTGAAATAGTTTACTGTCAAATAATGCAAAGAGTACACGACACGTGTTTCGCCCTAATTCTGGGCTCATCAGGCGTACACACTCACTGCACTCCCTTACGGGAATCGAACCTTGGACTTCAGCGCTAGAGATGAAGCCCCTAGCGTTGCGCCACGGAGTGTGGTTCGTTTACTTGAGAGCATGTAGATCGGGGTTAGTACATTCACGGCATTCGTAGTCTGAATCACAATCTGATTGTATGGGTGGTTACCTACCAGGTAACGCTTGTGGTTGGTCAGCAAGTCAGCTAACATCTGCCACAGTGCCCTCAGTTGTGAGAAGCAGATCACCACACCACGTCTCGTACTCTTTGCATTATTTGACAGTAAACTATTTCAACCATTCTATGATCTGTGATTGTGATTCAGACTACGAATGCCGTGAATATATATATATATATATATATATATATATATATATATATATATGTGTGTGTGTGTGTGTGTGTGTGTGTGTGTGTGTGTGTGTGTGTGTGTGTGTATAATATATATAACATATATATTTTTAATCCGTTAAATTTAAACTAGGGTCACTTGGGGATGCTGGAGCCAATTCCAGCTAGCATAGGGCACATAGGCAGGAACGCCTATGTCCATCACAGGGCTGCATACAGTAAATATACAGTATATATATAAAGGTTTGATTAGTAAATCGCTACGATTACTGAATTAGCGGCTACAGTTACCACACCTCCATTCTCGTCTTCCTTCCTTCCTTCCTTCCTTCCATTTTCTGAGCTCCACAGGTCACATGACGCCTGAGCAATAGGGTGCAAGGCAGGGATCAATAACGGACTGGAAGTCCGTCGCTCACATTTGGACAAGTTAAAATCCAATAATATGCTAACGTTAACGTCTTTAAGATGTGTACAAAAACCGGAGCACCAGAGGAATAACATTAAGAGCGTGGAAACTTCATGACGGTAATGACCCGAATTGAGGTGGCTGTCTATGTCAAGGAGGCAGCGTCATCCTGACATGTTGTGTCTCTCTTGTGGTTTTCTTTTTAGGTTTGAATCATCATGGGTTCTGTTTTCATTACCTCGACAGTCCGTCTTCAGCTAATCTGACGTTACACGCGCACACAAATCTCACGGACGGCGGCATCCTGCGTTCAAGAGGCGGCATGGCGCTGTCCTCGGCGGCAGGTGCTGAAATGCTGGACAGATCATACAGCTAAGAACTACACGGCGCACGTCGCTCAGTCCTGCGCGCTGAACTATGCAGTGGGTAGAAGTTGCAGGCGATGCACATTACATGTTAGTGCTGTTCTCCGACCCAACCACGGGCACCGATTAAAGTTTCATAAATTCTCAATTACCTTTCAGTCACCATCCTGAAGGAGCTTGAGTGATCCATGAGAAATCCACTTTACGATCCCGTTACTCCTAGAGCACTTCGGCACTTTCTTCTTTGTCAGACATTATAGTTGCTTCCAAGAAAACTGGAGCCATCTCTCCAAAAACATAAAAAATAATGTTAACAGCGACAGAAAGAAAGCCAAGGAGTTCCAATAACGTGTGCCAGACATCGGCAATTTCCTTGCATGACTACTGCCAGCTGGTTATCCCATGTCAGATGAGTTGTAAAGTCTCAGTGAATCGGGCTGGAGTCTGTCAGAAGATGAAAAGTTCTCAACGGAGCGGAGACTCTCGGGGGGGTGAGCGGTTGAGAAAAAAGAAAAGGACAACAGGAAAAGAATATAAAGAAACAGGCATGAAGTAAAGAAGGGGAGTTGAGGAAGTTGAAGACAGGAAAATGTGGACATGATAGTGAAAGGAGGGAGAAAAATGACAAAGAAGAGACACAGGTGGAAAAGAAAATGGGAAGAGAGGAAAGAAAGAGGCATCAGGAGGAGGAGAAAGAGTGGATAAAAGAAGAGAATAGTAGTAAAGGAAAAATGAGAAGAGAAGAGAAGAACAGAAAGGCAAAAAGTTAGAGAGAAAGATGCAAGCTAAATGAGAAAAGGAAATGGGAAGAGTAAAGGGAAAGGCGAAAAGGAAAAATTAGTGAATGGGGATAAGCAAACATGACAAACTGAGGTAAAGGATGAGGAAGGATGAAAATAAGAAAAAGAGAATGGCAGAAGAGAAATGTGAAGACACGAGGAAAAGGAGAAAATAGGAGAAGAAAACAGAAGACAGGAAAGAAAAACAAAAAATTGACCTGGGCAATAAGCAACAGTAAAAAGAGTGAGTAATGAAGTGACCATTAGAGAGAAAAGGAAAAAGGAAAAGAGAGAGATGAAGACAGAAGAGGAGAAAAAGAAGGGAGAATATAACAGAGAAGGAGTGAAGAAATAAAAGAGTGAAAGAAGGAGGGGAGTAGTTAAAGCAGGGAAAGAACAGAGAAGAAGCAAGTCAAGGATATAGGACACGATAGAAGGAAGGTCGAAAGGAAAGAAATGCAAGTGGAGGAGTACAGGGAGAGGACGGTGCAAGGATCAAAGTAAGGAAGAAAGGGAGTGAAAGGGGCAAGTGACAGATAGATGGAGATATTGAAAAGAGGTCAAAGTGGGGGAACAAAAAGAAGAAGGACAGGAGAGGACATGACACGTAGAAGGAAAAGGATTGGGGAGGAGAATGGGTTAGAGAGATGAGCAAAAACGAGAGCAATGGTACTGTTTGGGGTAGAGGAATGATATGAAAAGGAGAGACAAGGAGAGAGCAAATGACTGGAAAGGAGGAAGAGGATGAGAGGATAGAAGAGGGGAGAGGAGAGGAAGGCGCCGAGGTTGTCGCTTCATCATCTTCTTCTTCTTCTGTGGCTGCTGCTGCTGCTGCTGCTGGCACTGCTCTGGCTTGTCGCCGCTCCTCCTGCTGCCTTTTACATACTCGATCATAATGCCACAGCACTAGTCAGACAACATGAATATATTATTATCCACACAAAGGCGCACGTTATTGTTTATGAATTACCAGCCTTGCTGCCAACAAAAGGGTATTTTCATAAGAAAACGCCATTTCATTTCAGCTCCAATTTGATTACCAGCTAAAGAAAAGAAGCCCTGTGGCCAAACCCCCAAAGGATTTTTTTATTCATGCCGCTCAATGGGCTTTATTGCTTTCTTTTCAGAGTTGACGTGGAAAGCTTTTAGAGTAAAACATTGACAAAAATTATTGCGCCGCTATTTGGTGCAATAACAGAGCTGAAGAGGGGCAATGAGCCCTCATCCATCCCTCACTGTACTTTGGTGTAGCACAGGCTGAAATTAATGACAGGCTAGCGAGAGGAACCAAGCTAAGGTCTCACAATGCATGTCAAATCTAAATGATCACTGGCCACTGAAAAGCGCCGCTGAAGAAAGGCTACAGCTGATTGATTCACGGCTCGGGAAATAAAAGACACCTTGATGAGTTTAGTGGACTACAATTTGCCAAGGCTGCCGGCTCTAAAAGCGACTTTAACAAGAAGCCTTTCAGGGAAAAAGAAGCGCCTTCACGTGGCTTTCAACGCGTCTGACACCGGGCTGGGCTGGGGGGCTTGGAGGGGGAGGGGTATCACGAAATCGTGTAGATAAAAAGAGTCCAAAGGGGAGCAAGCGGTTGTTTTTTTAAAATAAATACACCCGCATCTGCACTTCTGCACCCGCCAGAGGAAACAAACGACCGCCGGCGAGGAAACCCCAGAGAACTCGTGCAGAACAGCAGACGTCACGTTCGTGCTGCGATGTCACCAAAGGAGATAAAGAACACTAAATGTTAAACAATGCGTTTTTATTGGCTTGGGGGGGGGGGGGGGGGGGGTTTATGGGGGAAGTTAGCCAATGAACCTTAGGCGAGTGTCAAAACTCATCCGGGAAAAAGAAGGAAGTACGGGGAGAACAGGATCTGAACCCGGGGCTTTGCAGTGGTGGGGCGGCCCATGCATTGCGACCCTCTGCTTCCGCCTTGTCCATGTACTCCATGATTCTGGAATTAAGCTGTGGCACGCGCGAGCCTGGATTTGATTTATTGGGTTTATAAATAAACGGCTGAATAACTTCATCAAACTGGCTAGTTGTGTTAACCGTCCGTATAGCAACGCACGTCAGTTATGGTGACGTCGGATAATCGGGTGTGTCAGAAGTGCTACGGAACTTTTCTGTATACCGTATTTGTATTTTTATTTACTGATGATTAATGTTTTTATTGACTGGCAGTGTGGTGTAGTGGTTAAGGCTTTCGACCTCCCCTCTTAAAAATGATGGATCCGTAATGGTGCTCTACATTGCAAGATGCTGAGAAATTAGTTCACGCTTTTGTTTGTAGTCGACTAGATTACTGTAACGCACTCCTCTCAAGACCACCCAAAAAAAAGACATCAATCGATTGCAACTCCTGTAGAATGGAGCTGCCAGAATCTTAACTAGGAAAAGAAAATCCAAGCACATCAGTCTTAGCGCTGTTACACTGGTTACCTGTGCCATTCAGAATTAACTTTAAAATCCTGCTTATGGTTTACAAAGCCTTCAATAATCTGCTCCATCTTATATCTCAGAATGTCTCTCACCTTACACTCCAAATCGTAACCTTAGATCTTCAAATGAGGGTCTGCTTAGAATTCCAAGAGCTAAACTTAAAAGAAGTGGTGAGGCGGCCTTCTGCTGTTAGGCACCTAATATCTGGAGCAGTTTATCAAAAGATGGAGCACTTTAAAAAAAATGCTAAAAGCTCATTATTTTAACATGGCTTTCTCAGAGCTTCATTTTAGTTTAATGCTCTGTATATTCAATAAATTATTATTAGCATATTCATGAATTATGATGGGCGGCATGGTGGCGCAGTGGGTAGTGCTGCTGCCTCACAGTTAGGAGACCCCGGGTCCTCCCTGCGTGGTGTTTGCATGTTCTCCCCATGTCTGCGTGGGTTTCCTCCCACAGTCCAAAGACATGCAGGTTAGGTGGATTGGCCATTCTAAATTGGCCCTAGTGTGTGCTTGGTGTGTGTTTGTGTGTGTCCTGAGATGGGTTGGCACCCTGCCCGGGATTGGTTCCTGCCTTGTGCCCTGTGTTGGCTGGGATTGGCTCCAGCAGACTCCCGTGACCCTGTGTTCGGATTCAGCGGGTTGGAAAATGAATGGATGGATGAGTTATCATTCCTGATGGCTCCACACTCTGTACTAACCCCTACTTTCTCTTCTGTTCTTTTTCCATTTTTCTGTGTTGTTGATCTGCGCCACCACCACCTAATCAAAGCACCGTGATGTCCCTCCATTGATGGATTGAAGGCCAGAAGTCCACATGACCGTCATCATCAAGTTCTTCCATGTGAACCCTGAATGCCATGAGGACTGATTGAGGTCATTTATGTTAGGTAGAATGCCTAGAGGGGGCTGGGTGGTCTCGTGACCTCGGACCCCC
This sequence comes from Erpetoichthys calabaricus, assembly GCF_900747795.2. NCBI lineage: Eukaryota > Metazoa > Chordata > Cladistia > Polypteriformes > Polypteridae > Erpetoichthys > Erpetoichthys calabaricus. The sequence goes on along the minus strand of NC_041397.2, from coordinate 12,751,994 downwards.
TGCAGATTTTATATTTTTCTCCAGCTTTTTTCTGTCCTCCCTGGGCATCGGACCTTACTTTTATTCTATGTTAATTAATATTGCCTAATTTTATTTTTATAGTTTGCCTTTTTTCTCTTTTTTCATCTTGTAAAGCACTTTGAGCTACATCATTTATATCAAAATGTGCTCTAGAAATAAATGTTGTTGTTACTCTCTTATGTGGTTCCTTGTGGATCCTCTGCTTAACCATTTCATTCTAGGAAGTGTTCTTTGCGTATGAAATTGGGGTCTTTGGACTTTACGTGGAAAAAACAGAAAGCGTTATTGTATAGTAGGCATTGACATTAACAGATCAAATTATAAATAGCAAGAGTGCTTTCAAAATCAGGAAACCATTGGACTTTTATAAATCTGTTATCATCGATTCAGGGATGGAGGCAGGCAGGGTGGGGACTGTGCTGGTAACTGGAAGGTCGCCGATTTGAATCCCTCCAGTAACAGAAGGAATGCTATTCTGATGGACCCTCAAGCAAGACCCTTAACCTACAATTACTCCTGGGGCGCTGGACAAATAGGTGGCCCTGTGTTTAGACCCCCAGCTTCTCTCTCTCTCTCTCTGGAGAGTCAGCTGGAGTTTGTGAATAAAATGAACAACTCCTAATGCAAGATATGGTGAGTTATAGTTATTAAAAATTATAGAGCCTGCCACTGATCAAAGGATCTTTCTGGAACCTTCATATGGATGATTCTGCACTGCATCTAAAATGGCTCCCCCAGTGGCCAAGAATGCCCTTCTCCGATTCTGGAGAGTCTACAAGATTGCAGACCACGTCCGCAAAATGAAACCACAGACTCTGCATTTCATTTTTTTTTTTCTGACAATTTCAAAACTTTCTAGCAGACCGGACTTTTTACAGCATTTACTTACACAGCTAGTATTACCTTATATATAAATGTCTATGCGTTGAAGTGTGTGTGTGAGTGTCTGTCTGTCCGGCCCAGAAGTGAGAGGCTACAACATGAAGCTGAAAGAAAGCGACTCCATCGCCAAAGTGAGCTGATACACAAGTGAGGCAAACACATCGGTAAAACGAAACCTCCGAGGAGAGAGAAACTCGCTTCGCTGCTAATAGACAAGGGGGGTGAGCACATCGGGAAAATGAACGGCCGACTCTGCATTTCAAGAATTTATTCTGCCGATTTCAATAGTTTCTTGGAGCCTGGGCTTTTTACAGCACTGGCTTAGACAGCTAATATAATATAATATAATATAATATAATATAATATAATATAATATAATATAATCCATTCATCCATTTTCCAACCCGCTGAATCCGAACACAGGGTCACAGGGGTCTGCTGGAGCCAATCCCAGCCAACACAGGGCGCAAGGCAGGGAACCAATCTCGGGCAGGGCGCCAACCCACCACAGGACACACACACAAACACCCACACACCAAGCACACCCAGCGGGCCAATTTAGAATCGCCAATCCACCTAACCTGCACGTCTTTGGACTGTGGGAGGAAACCCACGCAGACACAGAGAGAACATGCAAACTCCACGCAGGGAGGACCCGGGAAGCGAACCCGGGTCCCCAGGTCTCCCAACTGCGAGGGCAGCAGCGCTACCCACTGCGCCACCGTGCCGCCCCAATATAATATAATATAATATAATATAATATAATATAATATAGGCGGCACGGTGGCACAGTGGGTAGTGCTGCTGCCTCGCAGTTGGGAGACCTGGGTTCACTTCTCGGGTCCTCCCTGCGTGGAGTTTGCATGTTCTCTCTGTGTCTGCGTGGGTTTCCTCCCACAGTCCAAAGACTTGCAGGTTAAGTGGATTGGCGATTCTAAATTGGCCCGCTGGGTGTGCTTGGTGTGTGGGTGTTTGTGTGTGTGTCCTGTGGTGGGTTGGCGCCCTGCCCGGGATTGGTTCCCTGCCTTGCACCCTGTGTTGGCTGGGATTGGCTCCAGCAGCCCCCAGTGACCCTGTGTTCGGATTCAGCGGGTTGGAAAAATGGATGGATGGATAATATAATATAACATGCTGGTGTAGTGGTAGTCCTGCTGCCTCACAACATGGAGATGATGGTTTGCGTTCCTCTCCCCCCTGTGTGGAGTGTGAATGTTCTCCCTGTGATTTTCCGTCAGGTGGTCCGGTTTCCCACCACAGGCCAAAGACACACTGGAGATGTTAGACTGGCCCTTGATGTGTGTGTGTGTGTGTGTGTGTGTGGACTGGCGCCCTGTACGGGTTTGTTCCTGCCTCTTACCCAATGCTTGTTGGGTTAGGCTCCATTTTCCCCGTGACCCTGCACTGCAAAAGCAGATCTGAAAATGGATTGATGATATTAGATTACAAGGAATCAGTCAATCATAACCCCACACTTCTGAGATATTTATTTGTTTGGCTTGGCAGGTCAGCATTCCCCGTGCGTCTGTGTCTGTAGCCACAGCTTTGATCAGTCAGCTCCTCGTGTTGTTTTCTAGACTCTTTAACACTAAAAGTGTCAGATCAGTTCTTCTGTGTGATGCCACCGGGCGCAGGTTCTTAGATGGTGAGTCGCAATCCCAAACTGTGTGAACTTCAGAGTTGCAATTCACAATAGAACTGACTCGGAAAGGGGGACACGTGGTTTGCAGAGTGTCTTTCGGTGGGTCACCGCATGCAGTTTAAACAAATGCCATCGCTCCACTGTGACCAACGTTTCCCCCGGGATGATATTCAGGAGAGATTCTGAGACTGGAAGACACAAAAAAGGCAAAACTGGGAAACTAGAAAAATCGTTTAAGAACGACTGCCATAGAGGAAAAAATTTAACATCCTCTTAAAGTTCCCAGAAAGCACCTTAATTTATTTAAATCCATAACAGTTTTCATAAACAGCCATGTGAAATCCCACTGGGTTCCTGATTTTGAAGGGACTCGCGCTACTTGCAGTAACTCAGGCTAAGCTCAGGTTTTCTTGACCTGCTCAGTCGCAGTCTACACATTCAAGATTTCTGTTTTGTTCTCATATTAGGAACCTTTTCAAAGCCCAAAGAGCCCAGTTTTATATGAATGAAATGGTTATTTGTCAAGCCGTGGGTCTATGAGGCACCACACAGTCCAGCAGAGAACCTTCACTTGTAAGGTGAGACTCAGTCACAAGTATAAAAGTTTGGGGACAATAAACCGTGTAAACTTGAAGAAAAGGCAAAAATAAGACAAACGACTTTACAGACACGAGTTCAATAAGGAAACTGGTGAGAAAAGATGGTAGTGGATTTAGATAATGGGAACGGGAAGGGGTGGGGATCTTGATTGAACCGGAACTGGAAGTGATGTCATCATTAGGTGGGATCTTGGGAGGCAAAAGTGACGTCTTTTTATTTACCTATATATATTTCTTCCTTTCTTTTGTTTATTGTTGCCTTATTAAAAAGCCCTAAGCAATTCTCCTTTGGCTAAGCTCTCCTTCTCAGGGTTGGGGTTTGATTTGTCTTCAATTTTTTTTCTTTTTGTTATAAATTGATCTATTTGTATGGAATGATTACAATAAAATTAATAAATAAAATAAAAAAAAAAACAAAAAAAACTGACGTCTTTAGGAGGTGGGTACTGATGAGGGTCTGCAGCGGGAGAAAATGAGAGAGTGCCACTGAATGGTGCCAACCCCTGGCTCTGCTGCAAAACGCTTACTTTTGAGCCTATAAACTGTGTCTCAGGAGCACACGTGTGGCTGACAGGGTGTAGGAATAAACATGGCCACTCCACTCTCCACTTGCAGCAAGCAGTCATCCAGTTTTTATGGGCTGAAGGTTTACCAGAGGCCGAAATCAATCTTCATAGGAACAGAATCATGGAATGGACTTGCTCACGTAATGGACACGGATGAGCGTCCCACTCCTTCTTGATGCTTAACACTTGTGCAAATGCTTTTTGAACTTCTTAATCCATTTGTAAACACTCTGTCGTGGTAAAATGCTGTCTCCATATTGTGCAGAACGCTTCTCATGGATTTCAGGCCCTACTACTACACCTTCATCCTATACAAAGCAGATCACTGCTCACTGTTCTTCTTTGGTGCAAACATGGAGGAGGGCGGCTGTGTTTACTCCTAGAAATGTCGAAACACTAACATGGTGACCACAGACACACCGCGTGTCTACATGGGCGGGTTAGGGTTAGGGTTAGGGTTAGGGTTAGCTGTGCAGCCAGGCCATACAACACCATCACAAAAGTGTGGATAATAATTGACTTACCCTTGTATATTTAATATTGTATTATATTATATAATATACTAGTTGATTACCCAGTGCCTTCACTCACTGAGTGCAAGGGAAAAAAAATAAAATATAGTCTATAAGTTATTAAACAGTAAAACATTAACATTTAAGAAGTAAAGATACATTGAGCACTACTGGAGTGGTTTGGGGTAAACTACATTGTAAAGGCGCTATAACACAACAGGTAAGTTTTACTAACAGCAGCTAAAATGTATTTGGATCATCTCTCGGTAGCAGATCCCTTGTGAAAGGCGCTATACGACCGCTATGGTATAGAAATTACATTTTCTATGTGATCGTCCAAATTTCTGCCTGACAACCTTGCACTACATGCCTGTGATTTACTTCTTAAAATAATTGATTACAATACAATACAATACAATACAGTTTATTTTTGTATAGCCCAAAATCACACAGGAAGTGCCGCAATGGGCTTTAACAGGCCCTGCCTCTTGACAGCACCCCCAGCCTTGACTCTCTAAGAAGACAAGGAAAAACTCCCAAAAAAACCTTGTAGGGAAAAAATGGAAGAAACCTTGGGAAAGGCAGTTCAAAGAGAGACCCCTTTCCAGGTAGGTTGGGCGTGCAGTGGGTGTCAAAAGAAGGGGGTCAATACAATACAATACAGTACACAGAACAGAACAATTCCTCAATATACTAAAAAATAAAAAATATAAATTTTAGAAGTACAGAGCAGAATTTAACAGTAGATGATATATCCCATAATAAGATTTGGATTTGTGTAGAGTCCTGGAGACCTCATCCTTCAAGCTGCCTCCCCCATTTGGCCATTCCACGGCTGAAACAGTGTTGGGCCAGCCAATCTGATGAAAGGACCCCTCCTTCCCACGATTCCTGCGATCCTCCATCAGAGATGACTTTTCCTTAGGCAGGCAAAACAACTTGGCAGGTGGGCCGTGGCACCAAGTGTCACATTTGAGTACCGAGAAGAAAAACAGAATAAGTGAGGGTTAGTATACAATTATAACTGTCATGTTACTTATGTTTTAGTGCTAATGACTAACAACAGAGATGCAGTCTGTACAGTTAATCAGCAGCTCTAGTCAGGGTGTGCTAAACTGAAGTAGTGAGTCTTCAGCCGGGATTTAAAAGCTGAGACCGAAGGGGGCATCTCTTATAGTAGCAGGCAGACCACTCCACAGTTTAGGGGCCCTGTAACTAAAAGCTTGACCTCCCACTGTTATTTTATTAATCCTTGGAATCATAAGCAGACCGGCATCTTGAGATCTTAATGTGTGCTCAGGTTTGTAAGTCATGATAAGTTCAGACAAGTAAGCCGGACCTCGACCATTTAATGCTTTATATGTTAAAAGGAGGATTTTGAAATCTGCCCTAAACTTAACCGGGAGCCAGTGTAAGGATTTAAGAACTGGAGTTATGTGTTCATATTTTCTTGTTCTTGTAATAATTCTTGCAGCTGCATTTTGGATTAACTGGAGGCTGTATAAAGAACAGTTTGAACATCCAGTGAACACCGCATTGCAGTAGTCAATCCTACTAGAGATAAATGCATGAATTAGTTTCTCAGAATCCTGTTTATTTAAAAAGTGCCTTAATTTCCTAACATTTTTAAGATGGAAGAAACATGTTTTGGGCAACTTTGTAATATGCGCTTTAAATGACATTCTAGAGTCAAAGATAACTCCAAGATTGCGGGCTGATTCAGTAAAATTGACTGGGAATCCAACTGAGTTAAATGATGACAAAATATTGTTGTGATCAGCATCATTCCCTCCAACAATTAACATCTCTGTTTTATCTGTATTTAAAGACAAGTAGTTCTTATTCATCCACTCCTTTAATTCGCTAACACAACTAATTAAAGACAACATCGGAGAAACTTCATCTGATTTAAATGAAAGGTATAACTGGGTGTCATCTGCATACGAGTGAAAATTAACATTATGTTTCCTAATGAGAGATCCCAGTGGAAGCATGTACAGTGAAAACAGTAAAGGTCCCAGTACTCAGCCCTGCGGGACACCATATTGAACTTCTGTGTAGAATGATGGAGTCCTGTCAGCACATTTCTGTACATATTGGAATCGATTGGATAAATAAGAACTAAACCAAGCGAGCACGGTGCCTGTAAGCCCAACATCATTTTCTAGCCTGTGCAGTAAAATAGAATGGTCGATGGTATCAAATACTGCACTTAAGTCCAACAACATAATTACAGTGGACTCTCCTTCATCAGAGGATATTAGAATGTCGTTTACAACCCGTGTTAGTGCCGTTTCTGTACTATGACCAGTGCGAAAACCAGACTGGAATTTCTCAAATAAATTGTAATGCGTAAGGTGTGTCTGAAGCTGACAAGCGACTACTTTTTCTAGTATTTTAGAGAGAAACGGTAAATTTGAAATAGGCTTATAATTATTTAGTATATGTGGGTCAAGGTCTGACTTTTTAAGTAATGGTTTAATGACTGACAATTACAAAAGGAACCTTGAATGTTGCGGGGTTTTAGTGACCCGAACTCACCTTAAGGGACAGTAAGTAGTCATGCAGGGCAATTTACAAACAGAGTCCTGCTTCGATGGCGCCGATTACACCCATTCACAAAGATTTCCACTCTCACAGGAGCCGACGGGGCACTTGAAGTGTCACAAACAGTGCGAGAAGAGAGGACGCTGCCTGAGACTGTGAAGCTCTCGACCCCGCGGAGCAGCCCGACATTCCACGCCTCCCAGCGTCCACTTTGTTCTCAGGCACATTGTTTACAGCTCGGCGCAGTTAAAAAGTAGAAAGACGTAAAGTTGTTTTCCTCATCTCTTCTACTATCAAGTACTGCCAACTAAAAAAAAAGTTACAATATGGCAGTTTCCGCGACAGTCACGTGGACGAATAAATAAAACTTCTCTGTCAGAACGCGGCTGGCGGCAGACGGTTCAGCGCTGTACTCCAGAGAGGAGGGCTGGGAGAGGACGACGCGGGGTGCACTTCTATGGGATAGATCGGCGTGTTTGTGTTTACTTCTTTTCAATATCAGTAAAATAACTCTCACACAAATAATAACAATTCATAAAGACGATATAAAAATGGTGTCCACAAACGAAGTGATTAGTTCCTGTATTATAATATGTTCTGTGGTCATACGTAATTTCCATATCGCGTGGTCATACGTAATTTCTGTTTCAAACGCGAAAAGAATTTTATATATATAGATTATATTATATTATATTATTACCAGTAACTGCGAATTGCACGATAACGTGCAGTGAATACGCTTGACTTATAGTTTTCATCCTCTTTCTCTGTACGTCTATCATTCATTTGCTCAGAAGTTGATGAGCTTGTTGCTTCCTGATCGGCTCTTCTTTTCTCCATCCTAGCGGCCCACTTCTTCTCTTCTTCCGTCGGCATCTTTTCATGTTGAAACTGATTAAGTCAGTTTTTGTGTTGCAATTACTTAGTATGTTTTCCTTAATTGTTCACTTAAGCTGGCACTTAGGTGTTCAATTAGCCTCAAGAATGATTTAAGATATGAAGTGTTAGGGGAAGTGACGGCGAAGGTGGTAGTGATGAGAATGGCGAACGTACACATGTGCCGCACGACCGCCCTGCTGGCCGCTGCCTAGGGTTGATTCTAAAATAAAATAAAATAAAAATAAAAAGAGGAATAACCTTGGAGGTCAATCATCACCCCAAAGCGGATAGTAGAGGTCACGTAGTATATGTGTACCAAATTTCAGGTCAATAGGTGAAATGGTTTGCAAGCTAGAAGTGATTTAAAATTCTGGACAGACAAACGGAGAGACATGGTAGTGTATTGTATAAGAATTACGAGGGGGGACCCAAAAATAACCGGAATTTTGTTGTTGTTAGGTTGGTACTGGTAGTACGTGGTTGGGCCGCTAGGGTGATCTAGTTACACTCCTCACAAGTCAGTCTGCCAAGTGCCATCAGTCTGGAAGGTTGTGCTTGGGTTCAGTGAATTTTTTTGTAAAAGTAGTTTTGTGCAAGCGTCGTTTTTTTACGATGGCTGATTTGAAGATTCGCAAGATTTGAAAATGAGAAGAGTTTCTGCAAAATTCGTCCCGCAATTGCTGACAGCAGATCAAAAAGAGCATCGCCTGGAAACTTGTCGTGAAATGAAGGATCAGTTTGATAATGACCCAGATTTTTTTTCCCAAAATTATTAAAGGAGATAAATCGTGGTGCTACAGTTACGATCCTGAGTCGAAACAGCAATCCAGTCATTGGAAAACCGTGAATTCTCCTCGAGCAAAAAAAAGCTCGGGAGGTGAAATCAAAAGTGAAAACAATGTTGATTTCTTTTTTTGATGTCAAAGGTCTCGTGCATTATGAATTTGTTCCAGCAGGTCAGACTGTAAACCAAGCATTCTACCTAGAAGTGTTAAGAAGGTTGCGCAACAGTGTGAGAAGGAAACGCCCTGATTTGTGGGAGTCGGGCGATTGGTTCTTTCATCATGACAACACTCCATCTCACGCTGCTCTCAGCATTCGCCAATTTTTGGCAAGAAACGGTATGACAACCCTGAACCACCCACACTACTCACCGGATTTAGCTCTGTGTGATTTCTTTTTGTTCCCTCAGATGAAAAAAGACTTGAAAGGAAGGCGTTTTGCTGACGTCGAAGAGGTAAAACAAGAAACGACCAGAGCATTAATGGGCATTACTTCAGACGAATTTCAGAAATGTTTCGAACAATGGAACAAACGGTTAGATAAGTGTATTTCCGCCAATGGAGAGTACTTTGAAGGAGACTAATTGTAGTTTGTACAGAAAATTAAATTAAACACGTTGTAAAAATATTTCCGGTTATTTTTGGGTCCCCCCTCGTATATTATATTTTATCTATAATAATAAAAGGCAAAGCCCTCACTGACTGACTCACTCACTCACTGACTGACTGACTGACTCATCACTAATTCTCCAACTTCCCGTGTAGGTGGAAGGCTGAAATTTGGCAGGCTCATTCCTTACAGCTTACTTACAAAAGTTAGGCAGGTTTCATTTCGAAATTCAAAGCGTAATGGTCATAACTGGAACATATTTTTTGTCCATACACTGTAATGGAGGAGGCGGAGTCACGTATCGCGTCATCACGCCTCCTACGTAATCACGTGAACTAAAAACAAGGAAGAGATTTACAGCACGAGTCACACGCGGGAACGAAGGTAAATGACGTTAATTTTTGACTGTCTTTTAATACTGTGTAAGCATACATATTAACACATGTGCAATTAAACGTGTGCATTTACGGGGTGATTTCTCAGGCTTAAAAGCTCGCCTTTTATTAAACGCGGGAACAAAGGTAACTGACATTGTTCACTGTCTTTTAATACTGTGTAACCATACATATTAACACATGTGCAATTAAACGTGTGCATTTACGGGGTGATTTCTCAGGCTTAAAAGCTCGCCTTTTACTAAAAAGGTAAATGCAAAACTATTTTCAATCAGTTTATTGAAACGCTCCCGTTAAGGATTGCAATAACATATTCGCGAGATAAAAGAACGAAGTAGGGGGAAATGGAGGAACAGCCGCAAACAGCGAAGAGCAAAAAATTAATTAAACAATTGAGAACGGAGCGAGTTAAGCATACAAGCATGTTCATAAGGGAAACAAAGCACGGTGTAAAACGTAAGTTTAAATTAAGTTTATAGAAACGCTCCCGCTGCGGATTGCAATAACATATTCGCGAGATATAAGTTTAATGAGAAGACACGAGGTATAAACGAACCACACGCCGTGGCGCAACGTTAGGGGCAACAGTTTCAACCATTCTATGATCTGCTTCTCGCAACTGAAAGACGGCACATGGCGGATGTTAGCCGACTTGCTGACCGCAACGTTAGGGGCTTCAACTATGGCGCTGACACCACATCTCAGTGCCAACACTTTGCAGACTGTACTTAAAAGACACGCCCTCCTCACTGGACAGTTAAAAACACCAATCAAACTAACGATGACATCAAGTATTACCCAATCAAAAGTAGGAAAGGAGGCATCTTCATAAAATGCGTGTGGGATGATTTGCATGAGACGCTGCTTTAAAAAAAAAATGATAAAAAAAATACGGGATAAATCCCGTCCAGTATTGATTCAAAACGGGAGGCGCAATTTATGTGAATGTATGTATGTATATATCTATGTCTATATATATATATGTAGATATGTAAATTTGTATATGTATATATATATGTTTATGTGGATGTGTATATACGTATGTATATGTACATATGTGTATATGTAGATATGTATATATATATGTATATATATGTTTATGTGTGTGTGTGTGCATATTATATATATAAAAGACAGCAACACTCATAACATATATATATAATATATGTATATATATATATATATATAATATATGTGTATATATATATAATATATAAATATATATATATATATAATATATGTGTATATGTATGTATATATATATATATATATATATATATATGACAGCAACACTCATAACAATGACAACACAATTACATTGACAATCATGTTACGTTATTTTTAAAATGTTTCCTTTACTTTTTCATAACCTCTTTAACACACTACTTCTCCGCTGCGAAGCGCGGGTATTTTGCTAGTTATATTATATTATAGCATCATTGTTCGCATGGTCAGAGGAATGGTGAGGATGCAGGGAGTAGAGTTGGTGAAGGTGGATGAGTTTAAATACTTGGGATTGACAGTAGAGAGTAACAGGGATTGTGGAAGAGAGGTGAAAAAGAGAGTGCAGGCAGGGTGGAATGGGTGGAGAAGACTGTAAGGAGTGATTTGTGACAGACGGGTATCAGCAAGAGTGAAAGGGAAGGTCTACAGGATGGTAGTGAGACCAGCTATGTTATATGGGTTGGAGATGGTGGCACTGACCAGAAAGCAGGAGACAGAGCTGGAGGTGGCAGAGTTAAAGATGCTAAGATTTCCATTGGGTGTGACGAGGATAGACAGGATCAGAAATGAGGACATTAGAGGGTCAGCTCAGGTGGGACGTTTGGGAGACAAAGTCAGAGAGGCGAGATTGCGTTGGTTTGGACATGGGCTGAGGAGAGATGTTGGGGATAATGAGAGAAGGGTGCTAAGGATAGAGCTGCCAGGGAAGAGGAGAAGAGGAAGGCCTAAGAGAAGGTTTATAGATGTGGTGAGAGAGGAAATGCAGGTGATGAGTGTAACAGAACAAGATGAAGAGGACAGGAAGATATGGAAGAAGATGATCCGCTGTGGCAACCCCTAACAGGAGCAGCCAAGAGAAGAAGAAGTTATTATATTATATTATATTGACTCATGGTCTCAGAAGCTCCAACTTTGATTTTCATTTTCATGCAGTCAGCCCAGGTTTCCAGGGTATGCAAGGGTTGGTAACTTTTACCTGATGCAGGGTCAATGACTCATACACCATGGAACATGGCAGGGGGGGTTGGCACCCAGGCCCGGTCCCAGGTTACGTTCAGCCAATTATTTGGAATGCGCCGCCAATTCAATTAAAATGAAATTTGTTTCCTTTCACAAAACAGAACTGTGAAACTCTGCCATTCCATGATCAGTGAAATTCACACCATTCTCACAGGGAGAATAGTGTCTGCCAGGGCCGTCTTAACGCATGGGCATGCTGGGCAGTTGCCTGGGGGCCCCATGCTAATCTATGTTGTGTTGTGACTTGCTGAGTGGTGCACTGCTTTGCCTGGGGTCCTATAATGCTGCTAAGGCGGCCCTGGTGTACAAACTTTCTACTGCTTAATTTTCTAATCGAGTCAAGTGAATTTCCCCTTGGGATTAATAAAGTCTCTATCTACTGTATCTATCAAGTGGGCTTTATTGTCATACCATCTATGCACATACTTCGGCACATCAAGTATTATTGTGTATGGCCAGTGCGATATTTAGACAATGAACATGACAATATAACTAGGTGGATTGTCGGTGATTTTACATAATTGCACGCAGAATAAGGAACAAGAACTTCAGGAATCGACATATTGACAAACAGAAATCGGGGTTGACAGAAGTTGTAGAATGGACAAGGGATTCGAAACAGAAGAGTGAGAGTGTTTGATAAGGGAGCAGACGAGGTAAAAGACCAGAGGTGACATTGTGCTCGGGAGCCTGATGGCCTCTGGAAATGAGCTGTTGTTCAGTCTGGCAGTGGGGCCCAAAGACTCCGATATATTCTACGGGATGGAAACAGAGAAAGGAGATTGTGGGAGGGGTGGGATGAATTCCCCCTCAATGCTGGAAGGCTTACAGATGCAGCACTTTTGTGAACATGTCCATGAAAGAAGGGAGAGAAGTCTTGATGATGATTTTGTTTGTGTGGACGTACCATCAGGCACATTACAGTATCCGTACTAGACGGTGATGCAGGTGGTCAGGACGTTGTCAGTGGTTCCCCCTGTACTATGTGAGGAGGATATGGCGTAGAAGAGTTGCCCACTTAAGAAAGTGCAGGAGTTGGAGTTTTGGTCAAGGAGGGGGTACTGATAGACCACATCAAGTCCTCCACAAGGTGCACAGCAAGGATTTGGTGCTTTTCACTCCCTCTACCACCAACTCTTTATATAAAGTGGAGTGTGGATAAGGTGGGTCTTCCTAAAGTCCACGGTTATCTCTTTAGTTTTATCAACATTGAGAGACGGGTTATCGCCGCTCCAACTTCCGTTCTGTGGTTTGTACTTACGGTAAGTAATCTTGTGGCAGTGCCGATGTGGGGACTTCAGCTCCCATCATAGACAGTTGAATTGCTCTGCAGCGGATGGAAAGAACCTTGACAGAATTTAAAGAAGAAGGCTGTAGCTGCAGTCGAGTAATTCCACTAATTTACCTGTGATGCACGTTAAGCTCACTGGTCAGTAGTTACTTAGATTACCCTTTCTACTTTACGGGATGATATTTGCCATTTTCCAGTGCGGAGTGACTTCCTAAAAACATTCATCGATGGTTTAAATTTGTACTTGCTGACCTCCTTAGGCACGAATATTATCTGGTCTTTGATTTCAGCCTTTTTAATCAAAGCAGCACTTCTCTCTCTACGATTTCCAAAATTTATCCACATAAGTCTATAATGTGGATTGCACTGGGGGACGAGAAAATCACTGAGTGTCAAAAATCAAATCAGTGGAGAGGACTGTGGATGTACAAAAAACTTTATGTACTGTCTTTGAAGTACTGAAGACCATCCCAGGGTGTTTGGCAAGAGAAGCTCAGATTCCTTCAGTATTTCTACAATGATACATAAAATGGGTGGAAGGTGGGGACTAAATCAGTATATTTAGAGTGCCTTCCCATAGCATCTCAAGGTGTTTTACAGCAGATGTCACGGTGCTACAGCATTAGAAGCTGTTCCAGAACCTGGCAGAACTGGTTTGGGTGCTGCGATGCCTTCTGCCAGAGGGAAGTGGGACAGTAAGGCCACAGGAGGGTTTGGAGCGGTTCTTCACAATGCTGTAAGCGTCGTGAATGCAACATTTGATAAAGATGTCTATAATGGAGGGCAGGGAAGTCCTAATGTTCCATTTTCCCTCTGTGCAATACCCATTGTAGGACCCTAGGGTCAGTGACAGTGCAGTTCCCAAACCAGACGGTGATGCAGCTGGTCAGAAAGTTGTTGATGGTGCCCCCTGTAGAATGTGGTGATAATGGGGTTGGCTTGCCTTTCGTAAACACTGAAGGAGGTGGAGACGCTGATGGACCTTCTTGGCTTTGAAGTAAGGTCCGGTGTGAGGTGCACACCAAGGAATTTAGTGCTGTTGCCCAAATCCACTAGAGAGCTGTTGATGTGCAGTTAGGTGTGGCCAGCGTGGGCCTTCCTGAAGTCAGCAGTCATCTGTGGTATGGCGGGTCCATGACTTAGAAGAAAAGGCCAGGTTTTAAAATAAATAATCGGCACACTTGCGGCTTATAGAGGGGGTAGTGTGGCTGGAGCGGTTCTCACACGCAACGTGGTGCAGGCGTTTCCTCGCTTAAGTGCACAGGTGAGGAATCATCCGCATCCATGACTGAAGCTGGGAACTGCTAATCGCCACACCTGTGCCACGTCTCTATTATAAATGGGAGAAACGCGAGTGCAGAGGGGGAGAAGAAAAAAAGAAAACAGAGGATGGAGGTTAAAGAGGAGAAAAGGCAGGAAGCGAAGGAGCCGGTGTGAGATAGCAGGCTCACTGTAAGAAGGACAGGCAGCTGCGAGAAGTAAGCCCTAGTATGGTGTTTGGCCGGCACCTGGGGGGCAGACAGACAAACTCAGCTGGAGTGACCGAGAGGACCACAATCGAGGATGGTTCGCCTTGAAAGCCATGGAGGGCAGTGGGAGTTGGAGGCTTGGGAGGTGGAAGCCCCAGCGTGAGCTCACCGTGGTCTCTGGGGAATCCAAATCTTGGTCAGGAGAGCCCTAAGGAGCCAGGGACCGAAAGGTGACCAGACCAACAGGAGAAGGTCAGCTGCAGGGAGGGCGACTCCCCTGGTGCAGGGCCCAGAACACTTTTTCCTTTTGACTGTTTTAAATAAAAGCACATCTGCACTTTGCACCTTTCCCCTTGCTTTGTTTACTGCCCTCATTGTCCAGCTAATCCGGTTACATTACCGACGGTGTCGGGTTCAAGGACTCCCAAAAAGAAGTGATGGGAGAATGGAGCAGAACCTGCATCATCACATCATCGCTTTTGTCTCATCCAAGTTAAGAAACAGATTGTTGCACTTGCGCCCGTCTACCAGTCATTGAATCTCCAGTCCGTTAGCGGACTCATCCCCATTGCTGATGAGACCCCTCACCGTTGTGATGATGGTATTACAGCCCCATATGCCGTTGTCTTGAGACAGACGAGTGAACAGAAGTACTAACTGTAGGCTGAGTACCGGTGCTCAGTGTGATGGTGCTGGAGATGATGTTTCCAATTTCCCAGACTTCTTCATCCTGGTGTGGCCTACAGCTCAGATGGTCACTTTGATGCAACTGAAATAGAGATCTGCAACTGGAGATCTAAGCCTGGGGTATAAAATCACAAAAGGGCTGTGAGCTCATGGGGCCAATAACACAGAATAGGATCCAGCCCATCCAGCTTCCCTGCTTAGGCTGCTGCCTCCACGAGCTGAGTTCAGATAAGCAGTGGACAATGGATGGATGGATGGATGGATGGATGGATGGATGGATGGATGGATGGATGGATGGAGGATCCAGCCCATGTTTCCCCAGCCAATTCTGGACCACACATCAGTGCTGACCCCAGAGAGAGAGAAAGAAAAAGAGACAAAATGTGACAAGAGGGGCTTCCTTAAAGAAGACATCAGCAGTGCCATTAAGGACATCTCACAGGAGCCGCCTTCAGAAAATGTGACAGATAGATAGATAGATAGATAGATAGATAGATAGATAGATAGATAGATAGATAGATAGATAGATAGATAGATAGATAGATAGATAGATAGATAGATAGATAGATAGATAGATAGATAGATAGATAGATAGATAACTTTATTAATCCCAAGAGGAAATTCACATACTCCAAATGGTGACAAGTGGCCCTTCTAGATTCTTCTAGAAAACAAGAGGAAGTGCAGGAAGAGAGACTTGTTAGTGAGCATTGTGACATCTTTAGTGAAAAGTTTTTAAAGCTGGCGTCACCTGTGCCTGATCACCTGAGGTTGGATTCACAAAAGAAAATAAAAATAAACAAAAATGAACAAATCTTCTTCTATAATACTCTACCGTGGCTGTCCGTTTGTCTGTCCAGGATTTTAAATCACCTGTAGCTCACAAACCATTTGAAGGATTAACCTGAAATGTGGTACACATAAACTACGCAACGTCTACTGTCCACTTTCCGGGTGATGATTGACCTCCTCTTTTTATTTTTATTTTATTGTAGAATCGACTCTCGGCAGTGGCCAGCACGACGGCCATGTGGCACATGTGTATGGGCACCGCTCTCACCCCTACCACCTTCGACGTCACTTCCCCTACCTCTTCATATCTTAAATCATTCTTGAGGCAGATTGAAAACTTAAGTGGCAACTTAAGTGAAAGATTAAGGAAAATGTACTAAGTAATTGCAACACAAACACTGACTTAATCAGTTTTAACGTAAAAAGATACCGACAGAAAAAGAGAAGAAGCAGGCCGCTAGGGTGGAGAAGAGAAGAGCTGCTCAGGAAGCAGCAAACCCATCAACCTCTGAGCAAACAAATGATAAACGTACAGAGAAAGAGGATGAAGACTATGAATGGTCAAGTCGAGTGGATTCACTGCACGTTATCATGCAGTGCGCTGTTACCGGTAAATAAATTAAATAAACAAAGAGCAGAAACTTAAGGTGGTGAATAGTAACTCTGGCTCAAAGTAACAGGTGCCATCTTCCGATTGAATTGTCACCTTGCACAAGCAGTGAAGACTCCAAAGTGTTACATTTCAGCTGGGGTTCTTTCCCTGGCTGATCTTCAGATTCCATGTTTTGTCGTTTTTATCCGTTATTGCGTAGCTTTGCTTTTGTTAACAGTGTTTCTGTTGTTAATGACTTCAGTGTTTCTTATTAGTGTTGCGTATGACTTCATGTCTAATGGTCGATATTTGCTCTGTTGTGTTCTGTGTGTCTTGTGGGTGGTCCCCCAGGAGGCGGGGTCACCTGCCCTTCACCGTCAAGGTGCTGCCTTCTGCCCTACAAAGGCTGAGAAAAGCTTCATAGTCCCTTAAGGTTCATTGAATGCACTTGTGGTGTTGGTGAGTTCTCGTGTTCTTTGCTTTGCTTTTGGTGTCCTGAGTCGGCAAGAAAAGCAGTAAACTGGGAGATGTGAGCAAAAGGCAAAACAAATGACAATAAAAATAAACTGAAACGACCAAAATCCAGACGAGAGGCAAATTTCTCAGTCAAATAACAGGCCTGAAGTCGAAAAGCAGGCAAGACATGAAAAGCAGACACACAAGGAGCCTAAACTGTAAGTAAGGTTTTATCAGTAGATCAGATAAAGCTCAGAACAAAAGGGTGGTCTTCATCCTGTCTGCTGATTAATTCAAGGTCACGACCCCAAAGGCCCCACCCCTAGAAATGCAGGATGTGACCCTGACAACGGTAAACAACATGGCTTGAAAGGCTACAAAACCTCAGGGTTCATCCTTGATCACAACAGTTGGATTTTGACTCTTCTTTTGATTTGTGCGTTGGGACGTCGTTGGCTATGGGACTGATTGTGTCACACGACTCCTTCTTTGTCTTTTGTGCTCTTAGAAGCTTTGATTATTATACAACATTTTTTTTTGAAAATACATAAAGATTCTGCATTTGCTCTCTTGTTACTAGCTGGGTTTGGACTTTTTCCACCTTACATGTGGCCATTTCAGGGGACGCTTAGGAACGCCAAGTTCAGGACACAAAGCACTTAACCGTTGGAACAGACCATTTTTCCCAAGTGGCATGTCACCCTTTACAGAAAGTGGGGATTGAAGCAGCAAATTTTCACAAAGTGGTCTTGCAATGTTTTAGCCACTGGGGGGGTAGACCACCACAGCTACAGTTTGATCTAATAACTCATGGAGAGCATTTGATCCATAAGAGAGCATCAACTCCATCTAATCCAAAGACTGTTGTGATCTGTCTTATAAGTTTAATGTTTCCCAGCTTTTCATTGACCTCTAAAAATGATTTGGTGATTTATGAGGCCAAGGGATCAAGTGATCACTTTCATGTTTTGCTTCCTTGTGTTTATAACATTGTTAAAAACGATTCACGTCCAACCACGGCTTGGTCTCACTTTCCTTATGGACACCACTATGTTGGAGGCCGGCTGCTAAGACACGATGCCCCTGGCGTCACTACCGGGATCTTGTAAAGGCCACAGTCACACCTGCCGAATCATCCAAGACTGGATTCATTAAAGATAAAAAACCCTTGCGTCATTTCGTATTGTTCATTTCAAAGATTTTTTTCTGCCCTCTGATTATGACTTACTTTCTTGTTTTTCTTCGCTCTGGTCACATGTACTGTTTTGGCTTACTACTTACCGCTCTCTTCTCTGACCACCATTCTAGGTACAGCTCCAGAGTTTTGTTATTTGATTATTGCCTTACTGCATGAATTCTGAGTTCTCTGTATCGTCTTCTAATTGAAGTCTCTATCGAAACAGCTGTTGCCTTGTGCAAACAGCACAAAAGACATTGAGAGCATCTAAGAAAGTGAACAAAAGACGCAGAGAGCATCTAAGAAAGTGAACAAAAGACACGGAAAACATCTAAGAAAGTGAACAAAAGACACGGAGAGCATCTAAGAAAGTGAACAAAAGACGCGGAGAGCATCTAAGAAAGTGAACAAAAGACACGGAAAACATCTAAGAAAGTGAACAAAAGACACGGAGAGCATCTAAGAAAGTGAACAAAAGACGCGGAGAGCATCTAAGAAAGTGAACAAAAGACACGGAGAGCATCTAAGAAAGTGAACAAAAGACGCGGAGAGCATCTAAGAAAGTGAACAAAAGACACGGAAAACATCTAAGAAAGTGAACAAAAGACACGGAGAGCATCTAAGAAAGTGAACAAAAGATATGGAGAGCATCTAAGAAAGTGAACAAAAGACGCGGAGAGCATCTAAGAAAGTGAACAAAAGATATGGAGAGCATCTAAGAAAGTGAACAAAAGACATGGAAAACATCTAAGAAAGTGAACAAAAGACACGGAGAACATCTAAGAAAGTGAACAAAAGACGCGGAGAGCATCTAAGAAAGTGAACAAAAGATATGGAGAGCATCTAAGAAAGTGAACAAAAGACATGGAAAACATCTAAGAAAGTGAACAAAAGACACGGAGAACATCTAAGAAAGTGAACAAAAGACGCGGAGAGCATCTAAGAAAGTGAACAAAAGACACGGAAAACATCTAAGAAAGTGAACAAAAGACACGGAGCACATCTAAGAAAGTGAACAAGACACGGAGAGCATCTAAGAAAGTGAACAAAAGACACGGAAAACATCTAAGGAAGTGAACAAAAGACACGGAGCACATCTAAGAAAGTGAACAAGACACGGAGAGCATCTAAGAAAGTGAACAAAAGACACGGAGAGCATCTAAGAAAGTGAACAAAAGACGCGGAGAGCATCTAAGAAAGAAAGTGAACAAAAGACACAGAGAGCATCTCATCCACTGGCCGTGTTTGGTCAGATGAGGTTCAACATGCCTTATTATGCTCTGTCACGGGTCCCTCCCTGAGGCTTCATTTTTCTGTGCCTTTTCCCTGTTTTGGTGAAGTTCTTCTGCTGGTTCTTCTACCATCTTACCTAGCTGAGCTAATCACACCATACACTCCAGTACATCCTCTTCACTCTCTTAATGCTGGTCTTTTGGTCATTCCTTCAGTTAAGGAGCACTTGCCTACTGTGCACCTCATCTTTGGAATGGCCTGCCATTAAAGGTAGTCATCACATTACAACTACACTCGGTTCTGATGGACCAGTCATAAGTCGATACGGCCATGAGACAGAGTGGTGTGTGTATTCAAACCTGACCGTATGTATAGTACGGTATAATAAGTTCCTGAAGTCATATTTGTTTCTTTTATATCCTTTTAGTATCAAGTAGGAACAAGACAGAAGTCCTCACAGGTGGTGCAGTGGTAGTGCTGCTGCTTTGCAGTAAGGAGACTGTGGAAGATTGTGGGTTCGCTTCCCGGTTCCTCCCTGTGCGGATAGCGCTTTGAGTACTGAGAAAAGCGCTATATAAATGTAATGAATTATTATTATTATTAGAATCCCTGTGTGCGAATGAGAGGGAGGTCAGTGGAATGGTGAGGATGGAGGGAGTAGAGTTGGTGAAGGTGGATGAGTTTAAATACTTGGGATCAACAGTACAGAGTAATGGGGATTGTGGAAGAGAGGTGAAGAAGAGAGTGCAGGCAGGGTGGAGTGGGTGGAGAAGAGTGTCAGGAGTGATTTGTGACAGACGGGTATCAGCAAGAGTGAAAGGGAAGGTCTACAGGACGGTAGTGAGACCAGCTATGTTATATGGGTTGGAGATGGCAGAGTTAAAGATGCTAAGATTTTCATTGGGTGTGATGAGGATGGATAGGATTAGAAATGAGGACATTAGAGGGTCAGCTCAAGTTGGACAGTTGGGAGACAATGTCAGAGAGGCGAGATTGTGTTGGTTTGGACTTGTGCAGTGGAGAGATGCTGGGTATATTGGGAGAAGGGCACTAAGGATAGAGCTGCCAGGGAAGAGGAAAAGAGGAAGGCCTAAGAGGAGGTTTATGGATGTGGTGAGAGAGGACATGCAGGTGATGGTGTGACAGAGCAAGATGGAGAGGACAGGAAGATACGGAAGAAGATGATCTGCTGTGGCAACCCCTAATGGGAGTATCCGAAAGAAGAAGAGGAAGAAGCTAATCATATTGTGTAGATTTTTGATCTGTTTGTTGCATAAATTATTGCATCATTTTTTTTTGTTATTACTGTTCCTCGCATGGGTCCCGAACATTTAACACAAATCCTTTCTTTGTCTGTGTTATGTTACGTCATCAGTGTGAGCCTCTCCTAGTATTCACTATGCTAACTCTGAGAGGAGGATTTGTGCCGGCAGAGTTTGAGCACTCGTATGGTTTCTGTTTTATCATCTCAACCTGTCAATACTTGTGGAAACTGGCCCGGACACAGACAGGCGGATACCGATGGTTCATCCAACACACGTTTATTCATATTTAACTACTATTTACAGTGCACACACACAACCCAATACTCCCCCAAAGTCCAGGCCTCTTCACAAAGCCTTTCTCTGTCTTCTGACCGCCTCCACTCCACTCCTCTCCTCCCGAGCTCCGTCCACTTCCACCCAACTCCAGCCATCGAATGGAGGGAGGCTGCCCCTTTTATACACATACCCGGACGTGCTCCATGTGCCTCCTGATTAGCTTCCGCCGGCACTCCCAAGTGTGGCGGAAGTACCGGCACCCAGAAGCACTCCAGGTGTCCCTGGTCTTCTTCCCCCCAGCACTCCCGGGTATGGTGGAAGTGCTGAGGGCCAGGGCTCCTCAGGCATTGGGGTGCCCCCTGATGGTGATCACGGGTCCCTATAGGGTTGAGCTTCTAAGCTCTGTTCCCGTGGTCCCCAAAGCCACTAGGGCGGTCACCCCCTCGTGGTCTGGAGGAGGTGTAAGTCCTCCTCCGGTCCTTCCGGGCATCTTGGCTTGGTACCACCCCCAGCCGCTTGCCACATACTAAACATTAACAGATAAAGGAGTTTGCATGGTTTCCTTTCCTCATGTGGTGGTTCACATGAAGCGGCACATCGAGAGACACAACTCAGAAGGTTCAGAGGTTAACCGGATTCAAATCCAAAGAGCAGCAGTACAGCGCCTGTGGTGAACTCTAGTTACAATGGGATAGCTTCAAGTTACATGCGATTGCATTTGCTTTCTTTCCTAAAACACAAGTAACATGATCGTTAGAATTTGTTACTAACCTTCACCTATTCTGTTTCCCTTCTCGGTACTCAAGTGTGGCACTTGGTGCCACAGCCCACCTGGCAAGTTGTTTTGTCTGTCTAAGGTAAAGTCATCCCTGATTGAGGATCTCAGGAATCGTCGGGTAGAGGGGTCCTTTCATCGGATTGGCTGGCCCAGCACTGTTTCAGCTGTGGAATGGCCAAAAGGAGGAGGCAGCTTGATGGCCAAGGTCTCCAGGACTCTAAACAAATCCAAATCCTATGATGTGATATCATCTCCTTTCAGATTCTGCTCTGTTCTTGTAATATTTCTATTGCACTATTATATTGTATTGT
Organism: Erpetoichthys calabaricus; assembly: GCF_900747795.2. Lineage (NCBI taxonomy): Eukaryota > Metazoa > Chordata > Cladistia > Polypteriformes > Polypteridae > Erpetoichthys > Erpetoichthys calabaricus. The sequence goes on along the minus strand of NC_041397.2, from coordinate 12,729,991 downwards.
GTATTTGTTCTGTTCTGTGTATTGTATTGTATTGACCCCCCGACACCCACTGCATGCCCAACCCAGGGGTGGGCAGATTCAGTCCTGGAGGGCCACAGTGGTTGCAGGTTTTTGTTCCAACCCAGTTGCTTAATTAAAAAACAATCCTTGTCAATTATTTAATTGCATGGCTTGCTAGTGCTTTAACTCTGCCATGTCAGGTCATTCTCATATCCTAGATTTATTTTCCTTTCTAAGGATATCATCCAAATGATTTGAAGTCTAAAACAGATGAGTAATTCTCAATGCTTCACTTTTTTCTCTTCACTTTCCTTCCAAGTATTTAATTAAACCAAATAGTGTGTGATAAATACACACAGGTGTAAATTTTAACAAGCTAAATGGAGAAATGCTGGTCTCTTTTGTCATTTGCGTGGTATTGCTAATTAGGAGAAATTAAAAACCAAGAATACAGCTGTTTAAGACTAAAATAAGCAATAAGGGTTCAAAATCTTAACAAGTGAGACAACTAAAGTGAAGCTGAAGTGTTACTTGAGCAATAAGAGCTTCTTATTAAGCAATTGGGTTGGAGCAAAAACCTGCAGCCACTGCGTCCCTCCAGGACTGAATTTGCCCACCCCTGGCCCAACCTACCTGGAAAGGGGTCTCTCTTTGAACTGCCTTCCCATTTTTTCCCTTCAAGGTTTTCTTTTTTTGGGGAGTTTTTTCTTGTCTTCTTAGAGAGTCGAGGCTGGGGGGCTGTCAAGAGGTAGGGTCTGTTAAAGCCCATTGCGACAGTTCTTGTGTGATTTTGGGCTAGACAAAAATAAATTGTATTGTATTGTATTGTATTTATCCAGATGTTCCAAGGTACTGTGCAGATCAAGGTGTGTAAGAGTTGAACTTGAACCCTGGTCCAATATGCACCTAGCATGTGCTGAGTCTCATATCCCTCTGAGCTTGTGCTTAAAGGCTGAAGTTGTTATTTTAATATTCACTATGATAAATGCATTTTAGTTGCAGCAATATATATATAAAACCCTAAGCCTAAAAGTGCAACCATTTTGTGCAATGATTTTATGTCACGCTTTAAAGCCCATTGCGGCACTTCTTGTGTGATTTTGAGCTAGACAAAAAATAAATTGTATTGTATCGTATCGTATCGTATCGTATTGCATTGTATCGTATTGCATCGCATCGTATTGTATTGTATTGTATTGTATTGTATTGTATTGTATCGTATCGTATCGTATCGTATCGTATTGTATTGCATTGTATCGTATCGTATCGTATTGTATTGCATTATATCGTATCATATTGCATTGTATCGTATCGTATCGTATCGTATCGTATCGTATCGTATTGTATTGTATCGTATCGTATCGTATCGTATCGTATTGTATTGCATTGTATTGTATCGTATCGTATTGTATTGCATTATATCGTATCATATTGCATTGTATTGTATCATATCGTATCGTATCGTATTGTATTGCATTGTATCGTATCGTATCGTATTGTATTGCATTATATCGTATCATATTGCATTGTATTGTATCATATCGTATTGTATTGTATTGTATTGTATTGTATCGTATCGTATTGCATTGTATCGTATCGTATCGTATCGTATTGTATTGCATTGTATCGTATCATATTGCATTGTATTGTATTGTATTGTATTGTATTGTATTGTATTGTATCGTATCGTATCGCATTGTATTGTATTGTATTGTATCGTATCGTATCGTATTGCATTGTATCGTATCATATTGCATTGTATCGCATCGCATTGCATCATCGTATTGTATTGTATCATATCGTATCGCATTGTATTGTATTGTATTGTAGTGTATTGTATCATATCGTATTGCATTGTATCGTATTGTATTGTATTGTATCGTATTGTATCGTATTGCATCGTATCATATTGTATCGTATCGTATCGTATCATATCGTATTGTATCGTATTGTATTGTATTGTATCGTATCGTATTGCATTGTATCGTATTGTATTGTATTTCCTCCCTCATACTCCTAGCACTCCTTCATTTGTGTGTCGAGATCAACTGCCATTTTTCCTGTAATTGTAAAACTAATGTAACTGAACGCAGTTGAAACTGCTGCAGGTAATAAACTGAGATCAAGATGACTGACTCACAGCCTACGGAGCTGCTGTGGTGAAAACTCTCATTTGCCCGTGAGATGCGGTTAGCAGTCGTAAGTCAAAAGGTTGTAAGACAACAACTACCCGTATGTCAAAGAGAAGCACACACGGTACAGATTTTTAAATTAAGACAAAAAAACGACCTTTACGCCCTTCATTACAATGTGCCTTAGAATTTAGTCAAGTCTATCATTCTTTAAATGCTTAAATTATTATTATTATTATTATTGTTACTTGTTGACATACCTTAACTTTTAATGCTTTAATGTAATTTTTTTGCCCTTCAACACTGATGTTGTTTTATTTTAATTTCTGTTTTTATTTCGCTTACTTTATATAGCAGGAGGAGAACGGACCTCCCAGGTGAGACGGGGAAATACACATACCGTGGACCCCTGACTTACGAACTCAATTCGTTCGCGAGGGCTGGTTGTAACTCAAGTTGGTTGTAAGTCAAGACTATTTTTCCCATAAGAAATAATGGAAATACCCATAATGCATTCCGAACCTCCCACTGCAACACTTACTTAACCTTTTCATAATAAAAAAGGGTTGTATAATGTGCCTAATTTACCAAAAACACCAATAATTTTTCTAATGTACTAACCAAAAAGTTATAAAAAAGTGCCTAGCCTACCAGAAACAACAATTTCACACTGTACTCACTATTTAATTTGACATCTTTGGCTTGCAGGAAGGAAGGAGGAAGAGAATGAAATGGAAGGTGGTTATTGTTTGGAAGGAGAGCCCCTTTCCATAAGAACATCAGGGTGTCCTTTCTCTCCTTGGCAGAGGCTGTAGCCCACTAGGACCTGCTTCTGGCTCACTAGGTCTCAACCTTTTTGGAAATAAAGACTGGTCTAAAGTTGTCTGTTTCTGTCTTTTCTTCAACACCGTTCTGTAGTATGACATGACATTGTCATTAAGGAAGTTCATGCAACGATTAGCTTTTTCTCTGTCTGGGTGGGTCTTCTCTACAAATGTTTGTAGCTCTGTCCATTTTTTCAGGATGTCTTTATTTCAGAAGAGGAAATTTGCTGCACTGATTGTTGATCCTTCCCCTCTTCAGAAAGCTCCTTGGCTGCCATTCTCTGTTGCTCAGCCAGAAGTTGCTGAAGTTCTTCTGTAGACAATTCCTCTGAGTGTTCCTCCACCAGTTCCTCAACATCACCAGTCAACCTGCAAGCCTATGGACTCGGCTATAGTGACAATGTCATGAACCACAGGGTCAGTTGCAGGCTCAGGCTCCTCTACAAAGCCTTCAAAGTCTCTCTCCTCTATAATTTTAGGCCACACTTTCTTCCAGGCAGATCTTAGTGTCCTTAGAGTGACATTGGCCCAGGATTTCTCTATTAACCCCACACAGGAAAGGATGTTGTAATGTTTCTTCCAGAATTCTGTAAGAGTTAAATCTGTATCTGAGACCATCTGGAAGCACTTCTGGAACAGTTCCTTGGTGTATAGCTTCTTAAAGTTTGCTATAACCTGCTGGTCCATAGGCTGCAGTAGAGGAGTTATATTAGGTGGGAGGAAATCTACTGTAAGCCATGGGAATTCTTCAGCCAACTCTTCTTCCAAGTCTCTTGGGTGAGCAGGAGCATCGTCCATGATGAGGAGAGCCTTGAGTGGTAAGCCTTTGTCCTCTAGATATTTCTTAACAGTAGGACAGAAAACCTCCCTGATCCACTCAAGAAAAAGTACTCTTGTTACCCAGGCTTTTGCATTAGATCTCCACATGACCCCTAGCCTATTCTTCATGACTGTATGCTTTCTGAACACTCTAGGGGTCTCAGAGTGATAAACCAAGAGAGGCTTTACCTTGAGGTCATCACTCGCATTGGCACAGAACAATAAGGTTAGCCTATCCTTCACAGGCTTGTGTCCTGGCATTTTCTTTTCTTCCTGGGTAATGTATGTTCTCCTGGGCATTTTCTTCCAGAAAAGCCCAGTTTCATCACAGTTGAAAACTTGATGACAGCAAAAGCCATTTCTCTGTATTTTTTCAAAGTGGTGTATGTAATTTTCGGCAGCCCTTTTATCAGCACTGGCTGCTTCACCATGCCTAACTACGCTATGAATCCCAGTTCTTGCTTTAAAATTGTGAAACCACCCTTTACTGGCACGAAATGTTTCACCACTATCACTTGTTGATGGCTTATCCTTTAACAGATCTGCATTTTTAGCCCTAGCTTTTTCACAAATTATAGACTCAGATAGGCGATCACCTGCCATCTGCCTTTCGTTTATCCACACTAATAATAGCTTTTCTACCTCGTCTAACACTATTGATCGTGACTTACTAATCTGAGTAACACCTTTAGCAACACTCGCTTCCTTATACAAATCTTTTCTCTGTAAAATTGTCGAGATGGTGGATTTCGACAAGCTGTACATATTTGCGAGATCAGTCACACGAACGCCACTCTCATATTTCCGCACAATTTCCTTCTTTGTTTCAATTGTAATCGCTTTCTTTACCTTCATTGCCATCTCTTCCTTCCTTTTCTAGTTATTTTTTGGTGCCATTTTGATAGCAATTATTACCGAAATTACATCCGTAAACACAAGTATCTGGGCTCGGACTGCCGCTTGCGAACGCTCTCGGCTGTTTGTTTACAATCGCGCAAGCGAATACACGTGCCCGCATTCAGGTCGTAACGCAAGATGTCGGTCGTAAATCAAAACAAAAATTTTGGTCGTAAATCAAGTTGTTCGTATGTCAAGGGTCGACTGTATTACCCGGACGGGAGATCAGAGCAACGACGAAACCACATTGGCCAGAGAAATAACTTTGTGTCCAGCTGGTAGGAAATAATGGACGGACCAACAGTAGTCAGGTACTGTTCCATTCCCCGTAGAGGTTAGGTGGCAGTGGTCCTTGTGTGGGGATGCTTGGGAATTGGAGTACAGAAGTGAAGCCCTGTTGGGGTCCTCACGTGTCTATCGGGGAGCACTGCTTTACTTTTCTTATGACCCGGACGTGTTTCCTGAAGGATATGACGTGGCACTGAAAACACTCCCAGGTCTGGCATAATAGGGAGCCCACTGCCACACATGGACACGTCACAGTCAGGAGGCACTGGGCAGCACTCAAATGGAGGACTGAAGGACGAAGAACTTGTGTCCTGATTGTGTGTTTTGGCTGATTGCTGGAAGGTGCTGTGGATAATGAATACGTATCCTTTATGTTATTCATTTAACATGTGGCGCCCCCTTGTGGTCACAATATATTGTGCTTGTCTGCTTTGTTCAGTGTATTGGAATCAGGCTGTGTGTTGATTCTGCACTTTAAATAAAGTTGATTGATTACTTTGAATTTCTTCTAATTCCTTACAATGTATCTCTTGTTTCTTGATCTTAATCTTTCTCCTTTCTGTGTATTGCTAATTCAGATAATTTGAAAGTTGTTCCTGAGGTAGAAATCACACACATTAATTAAAGAAAAACTTATCCTGTACTACGACAAGCTTGATAAAAACTTTTTGAGTCTGTAATCAAGCGGGTGACAAGCCGTCCATTGCATCATTTACTCTTCAGTAAACACTCATTTGGGAGCATCCATCACAGCAGGCTGTTCCTGAGAGATCAAGGAAACAAAGGATGGAAGTTCATTTTATAAACTAAGGAATTTACGTAGCAGTGTCAATCAAGGCACACGTTAACACTTTTGTTAGTTTACACCTAAATGACTTATTAAAAACTAGCTGTCCCCTGTGGTTCTGCCCCGCGTAGTAATCAACACAAGACAAATGTTAAAATTCAATAAGCAAACAGGTATCACTAGCTAGGTGGAGGCTGAGACAGGAAGAGCAACTCAAGCGGAGGCTGGCGCGTGATTGAGGAGGGTCCCGATCCCCTCCCCTCGGCCCGCTGCGTGTCTGTCGGATTCATGCAAATAAATCAGAATCACAAGTGAACTCTGATACTTACTGTAACGAGAGAAGTCGCAAAATCAACTGGAATGTTCAAGGAAATTATAGAAAAAAAATGTAAATCCATTAAGTAATTCTCTCATGAAAAATGGACAGACAGACAGACATTGGATTTTATATATATAGGATATATAGTAGGATTTCAGCAGTGACATTAAGTTTATTGGATTAACAGAAAAAATGCAATATGCATCATAACAAAATTAGACAGGTGCATAAATGTGGGCACCTCAACAGAGATATGACATCAATACTTAGTTGAGCCTCCTTTTGCTAATCTAACAGCCTCTAGACGCTGTCCTCCTATAGCCTCTGATGTGTGTCTGATTCTGGATGGAGGTATTGTTCACCATTCTTCATACAAAATCTCTCCAGTTCAGTTCAGTTTGATGGACAGCCTGCTTCAAATCATCTCATAGATTTTCAATGATATTCAAGTCAGGGGACTGTGACGGCCATTCCAGAACATTCTACTTCTCCCTCTACATGAATGCCTTTGTAGATTTCCAACTGTGTTTTGGGTCATTGTCTTGTTGGAATATCCAACCCCTGCGTAACTTCAACTTTGTGACTGATGCCTGAACATTATCCTGAAGAATTTGTTGATATTGGGTTGAATTCATCTGACCCTCGACTTTAACAAGGGCCCCAGTCCCTGAACTAGCCACACAGCCCCACAGCATGATGGAACCTCCACCAAATTTGACAGTAGGTAGCAGGTGTTTTTCTTGGAATGTGGTGTTCTTCTTCCGTCATGCAAAGCGCTTTTTGTTCTGACCAAATAACTCAAATTTTTGTCTCATCAGTCCAAAGCACTTTGTTCCAAAATGAATCTGCTTGTCTAAATGAGCATTGGCATAAACAAGCGACTCTGTTTGTGGCGTGAGTGCAGAAAGGGCTTCTTTCTCATCACCCTGCCATTGAGATGTTTGAATTGTAGAACGATGTCCAGGTACACCATCTGCAGCAAGATGTTCTTGCAGGTCTTTGGAGGTGATCTGTGGGTTGTCTGTCACCATTCTCACAATCCTGTTCATATGCCACTCCTGTATTTTTCTTGGCCTGCCATACCTGCTGGGTTTAACAGTAACTGTGCCTGTGGCCTTCCATTTCCTGATTCCATTCCTTACAGTTACAGAAACTGACAGTTTAAACCTCTGAGATAGCTTTTTGTAGCCTTCCCCTAAACCAGGAGACTGAACAATCTTTGTTTTCAGATCTTTGGAGAGTTGCTTTGAGGATCCCATGCTGTCACTCTTCAGAGGAGAGTCAAAGGGAAGGAAGCCCAACTTGTAATTGACCACCTTAAATACCTTTATATCTCATGATGGACACACCTGTCTATGAAGTTCAAGGCTTAGCGAGCTCATCAACCAAGTAAAAAGCATTGAGCAGTGACAGGCATTCAAATCAGCACAATGACAAGGGGACCCACATTTGTGCACAGCCAGTTTTTCACATTTGATTTCATTTCATACAACTAAATACTGTGTCACTAAAAATCTTTGTTCAGAAAACACCGCAGTACTCAGATGTTCCTAGGAAATGAAAGACAGACCACTGTTATCTTTACTGTTGAAAGGAGAGTCAATTATTATGCAGGCTGAGAGGGGCTCCCAAACTTTTTCATATGTATTCAGTTTGTATATTTATATTTATATATACTGTATATATAGAGAGATAAAAGTCTATTTAGTTATATCCTTGCTCTTCTCCTATCCTTTGGATTTAGCCATCACCCTTGAAATCTCTGTGTATGTAACAACTGTCCATTTGTGCCGACCTCTTCGTCATTTCCTGGTACAATTTATGTTCGACATCATCCTTCTTCTGCTACCTGCCTCCTTTACTGGACCATCTCAGTAGTTTTCCAACACCAATTCTTTTATATTTCAATGCGCAAACCAAAATGCTTAACTGCTGTTACCTCTAAACGACTCTGTCCCGCTGAGCTGGGCCCTCAGGTGCTGCCGTTCAATATTTTAGCACGGCCCTAGTGTGTGCTTGGTGTGTGGGTGTGTTTGTGTGTGTCCTGCAGTGGGTTGGCACCCTGCCTGGGATTTGCTCCTGCCTTGTGCCCGGTGTTGGCTGGGATTGGCTCCAGCAGACCCCTCTGACCCTGTGTTTGGATTCAGCAGGTTGGAAAATGGATGGATGCTTCAATAAGAACCTGCTGCCATTGCTGAGGTGCAGTGGCGTTGACCTTGTGGTGAAGACTTCTGCTTGGTCTCTTGGTTTCATGGTCTCTTTCAGTTTAGTTGGTGGTCTTTTAACATTACTTTTGGATTTCTGCTGTTTTGTTTGTTTATTTCCATTTCAGGTGGAATTTGGTTTGGATTTGTTGGGAAGGATCAGTTTGTGAGGCGCGTGTGTCTCATCCCTCTTAGGGTTAATATTCATTTTGATTTTGGTTGGGTTTTGTAATTTTTGTTTTCTGTCTTTGGAAAAGTTTATTATTGTTACCAATAGTGAGATGGGCCTTCGTTGCCTATTGAGTTGCATATTGTAATCTCTTTAGTCAGCCAATTAAAGGGGTCATTTTGCTCGACTTCTCACTACAGTCATAATGGCTGACACGGTACAACACTCTATTGTTAATATAAATAATGTTTATGTTGTGATTATGTTATGTTTATCATTTTTTACCCCTTTTGCTTTGCGCCCTTCCCCCACCATAACCTATTGTCTATGGGGGAGAAGCGAAATCTTTAGATTAGTCAAAAATTTCTATCTCCATTTTTCGATGGGTCTTGATGTTTTTTGGTCCCCGATATTGAAAACGTCGATATCTCGATGCTGGCTGTGTGTCTCAGTTTCTAGAGGATGGTCTTGAGCAAAAACAGCTGGACGGAAAAATACCAAACTCGAAACTTCAGCCTGTTATGAGATGACGAGATGCTGATTAATCGTATAAGAGAAAGAGACCCTCAAATACCGTAATTCTGCAATGAAGTATGAATTCTTCTCATCAATTGCTATCGTAATGACCTACTTTATGATAAGAAACATCAGCATCAGAGCGGTAAAGAATTACTGAAAGTTTAGAGATTAATTTGGTTAACTTCGTTCCCGGGGTGCAAAGCCTACTGATGCGCACATCCTCATTTCTTTTGTTATATATTATGTGTTTTTGGATATTAAATCCAATTTTGGCCTTATCATGATGTTAATATTCTTAGATTCAGAACACGTCTTCTTCCGACTCCATTTTGTCTTTATTCTTGAGTTCCACCATTTTGTGGCTCCGATTGCTAAGATGCGTCCTCCAGTTTCAGGGGGTGTGGTCAATGAGGTCGTGACCCTGATCTCATGCAGGGGTCGACTCAAGCAGCCATCTTTGATGGATCATTTCCGTGACCCCTTGCACTCTGTGTTTCTACTCGTTTTTCCTGGTATTTGAATCTTTGTTAATGTTCTTTTGACTGCGATCTTGGGTTTTGATTTGGTGTGTTGGAGGATCGACTTGATTTCCTGTCGTACGCTTCATCTTCTGCTCCTCTATGATTATGTGCTCCCTGTGTGTTGAAGAGCACTGTCTGCTGTGAATGAATCCCATGTGTGGCAAATGGATGGTCTTATTTTGGAACATGAAAAAGTATAAAGCTCAGGCAGCTGAACCTTAGAGACCACCTCTGGACAGATGGAAGCCATCGCTCCTGACGTACTGAGGAAACATGCCACCCGCACTCCCGAGGAGGTCAGAGCCGACTGCAGGGACCCCCAACTGCATCACGCTTTTCACCAGAAGTTCTCCTCCATTGAACTAATGATGGGACTCCTAAAGCCGTGTGGCTGCACCAGTGAGGATTTATGGGAGTCACATTAAAGGGGGTGAACACTTACGAGATCAATCAGTTTCGGTTTTAAATTTGTAATTCATTTAGACCACTGCTCAGAGACCTCTGCTCATTAAAGGGTCTTTCTCTGCTGATCAGTGCAGAGCCGCTGCCAGGGGCAGGCAACCATGAGGTCCCGAGCAGTGGGAGGCTCTCTTGCGCGAGGCTAAATCCGCAGTGAATGAAATGGAAATCCATGCAGTGTTCAAATCAGGTTAGCGTCGCAAAAGACCGAGACGTCTTATCGAGTCCGATGGATCTGACGCGGAAGCAGATAATCGGGAATCCCAAGATCCAGAAGAGGCCCATTTCATGTGATGATGGATTCCTAAATTTCAGAATCGTCCCGGCGTTTTGAAAGCCTAAACAACACACGTCGCCTTTTTTTTTGTCCGATTTTAAACTTTAGGAGCGTGAGCACGGAGGAGATCTCAGCGTCGCGTCTTGTGTAAATTTAGATACAAAATATTCAAAGGATCGGTCACACCATTTGAAAGGTGAGGTGATTCACGTCAAGAACGGGTATACGACGCAAATGTTAAGCTCCGAAGGTGGGCACTGTGATCAGTGATAGGATATCATGAGGTACACATACAGAAATGAAAACGTCAACTCTGTTAGTCATTTGAATTCAGAGCTACCAGACCCTCCACGCATCATGAGACACGACCTGCAATACGATATTGCCTAAATTTAATTATGGCTACGTGAACTTTCAATGTAATTGGCGTTAAGCTCGAGTGTTGCATAGGCACGTCACTCGATCAGTTTGGGGAGGCAAAATTATCGTAAGTACGGAGCCGGGGGGCCCAGGAGCTCAGCCATAATTGTCAGGGGCCCAAGATCTTCTGGTGGTGGGGCTTGTCAATGTCGCCAAATGGCATCTGTTGGGATTCAATGCAATAAGATGTGAAGACCTCCAAGGGGGTCTTGACAGGCAGCATAGTGAGGAGTGACGTCCACGATGAGACGTCCCGGTAAAGTCCACAAACGGAACTGACAATCTCAGCCCACCTCTGAAATCTACCAGCATAGCAGAAGACCACCAGGAGTGTACCACCCGATCCAGGAGCTCTCGCTGTGGCTTCACGGCTGATTGAACTGGATGGTCAGTGACTTGGACCTTTTCTCGTCTCCATCTCCTGACTTGTTGTTCGGTGGGATCTTTCGTCTTCACGCTGCAGGTCAGGCCACCACACCGACTCGCCACAAGCTGGACCTTCCACCTTTAACTGCATTTAGGTGACAATCAAGTGAAACCCTGATGGTGACCTCCATTGAACTAATGATGGGGGGGGCTTCTAAGCACAGTGGGCTGCACTTAATGAGCATCTGTTATTTGTGCGTTTCATATTTGTCATTCAGGGCGGCACGGTGGCACAGTGGGTAGCGCTGCTGCCTCGCAGTTGGGAGACCTGGGGACCTGGGTTCGCTTCCCGGGTCCTCCCTGCGTGCAGTTTGCATGTTCTCCCCGTGTCTGAGTGGGTTTCCTCCGGGCGCTCCGGTTTCCTCCCACAGTCCAAAGACATGCAGGTTAGGTGGATTGGCGATTCTAAATTGGCCCTAGTGTGTGCTTGGTGTGTGGGTGTGTTTGTGTGTGTCCTGCGGTGGGTTGGCACCCTGCCCGGGATTGGTTCCTGCCTTGTGCCCTGTGTTGGCTGGGATTGGCTCCAGCAGACCCCCGTGACCCTGTGTTCGGATTCAGCGGGATGGAAAATGGATGGATGGCTGGATATTTGTCATTCATTCAGACCACTTTACAGAGATCTGTGCTCACTTTGACATTAAAGGATCTTTTTTTCTGATGGCCAGGGTCTTAAAAGCCAACTTCAATCCCCCGCGACTCTGTAGCTCCTAAGCGACTCGCCAATGGCTGCACAAACAGCAGGACCCGAGCTTGTGACCTTGGCGTTAAAAATCCACATCTGTGGCTGTTAGCCCCCCAAGGGGGGGGGGGGGGGGGGTCACAACACTTGGGAACACCAGGACCACGGCGGGCACTAACAATAAGAAACAAAGTCAAGTGAAGGAAGGCAAATGTCGACAAACTGAACACGCCCGGCGTGTCCCCCCCTAAATGGCATGTTTGACAATACCCCTCAAGCACTTGTGACATACGGGGACGCCGCCTGAATGGAGCCAATTGATTCTAATGGGATAATGAGAGGCGGGGGGACGGGGGGCTCACGTGCCGTCACAGGCAGGCAGGGCGAGGGGCCGCAGGCTGCTTTAATTGGAGAGCCGGCAGAAGCGGCACAGGCAGGCAGGCGGGCGGGTGGGCAGACGGGGCGCCTTTTCTTCTGCACAACAGAGTGGGTGAAGGTTGTATATACGGTGGCCTTATTAAAGTGACAAGGCAATTTCATTCTTTTGTGCAAAATGATTCTACTTCATTGATTTACAAAGGAAAGGATATAATTTTGCTGGTGTTGGCAAAAAGCTCAAATGTCAGCCTTTTCAAATTGCCATACTTGCCTTGTTCAGGATGAATAATGAATAAGTCGCCTTTTGTCTACAGTTAAATATTCCTGCATAAATACAAAGGAACATAAAAACATAAAAGAGGGCCTGATTTCGACTTAAAATACAGATCAAACGCTCTGATAAATGGCACTGCCACTGACGTTGTGTGTGGCACACAGCAGCGTGGGTGGGGGTGTGGGGGGGGGGGGGGGGGGCTAAGACACGGAGGTGGGCTGGCAGCCCAGGCCATCGGCATTTCACCCAACGTCTTTGACGCCGGCCAACCATTCAGCAAACAGGGCAACATTTGGGAAAGTGGAGCCCCCTAGTGGCGCAGCACAAGGTCACATGTTCACTGTCCTCTGTCCGGTCAAACGTCACTGAGCCCCATAGAAATGAGGCTGCTATCTTTTGGGCTGTTCTGTGTGATTTTTTTGGGCTATTTTTCAATACTTCATTGTTATGCAAATGTGTGGATTTGTGACATCATGTGACGTTAGGTGACCTTTCCAGCCATTTTCAGGCGTGGCCTTCATTTACATAATTTAGTGAGTCAGAGGTAGTCATGTCAGTGCTTGGTGAAGCCCACCTGGGGCAACCCACCCCCAACCCGCCTGTCCATAGCAGGCAGACTGTATTATTAGGCTTAGACGACCTGGAAGGTGGGGGGTTCCCCCCGTGTCCAGACTACACGCTCCTCTGTGTAGGATGTGGATGGCCAGGCATCCTGGCCAGTTTGGTTGCTGGCACCTGCCCTGGGCGCCATAATGGATGGACAGAGGGAGGCTGCTTCTCAGGGTCGTATAAATAATAATAATAATAATTCATTACATTTATATAGCGCTTTTCTCAGTACTCAAAGCGCTATCCACACAGGGAAGAACCGGGAAGTGAATCCACAATCTTCCACAGTCTCCTTACTGCAAAGCAGCAGCACTACCACTGTGCCACCTGTGAGGACAATACGTACCCCCAATACACTGGGTGGCAGCATCCCACCTCTGGAACTCCCATCTGTACGCCTGCAGGGCATACTGGGAGCTGTAGTCCTGAAAGGCAGCTCTGTTGAGGTACTAGGGTGCCACCAGGGGGAGCTGCAGGGGAATGGCGCCACTACTTTGGGGGGCTTCTAGCTGGCCTGGAAGTGCTTCTGACAGACCATGCTGTGGTAGTGGAAGTACTCCTGGGTCCGGCGTGAGAGACGCTGCTTCAGGGAGTCAGCGGGCAGTAGAAGGAGACAGAGGGGCTAATTGAAATGTTATACGGTGCTGGACTGACTTTAACCCTCTGAAGGCAGTTTTGTCAGATTAATGACCCTCTTACTTAACTCTGAGTCTTTGTTCAGCTGATTTGTGTCTTGTGTTGGGGGCGCCCTCTAGTGGCCACAGTTCATACTGCGGAATTTACGGAGCAGGCGCCCATTCACTTTCATTAATGGTGTCGTACGGGTGACGGTGCTCAGACAGTATTATAAGACTTTGACGACTTCCCCCTCTGCGTCTGGAGTGGGAACCCCTTCAGTTACATAAATAGCCCCCCCACTGTGTACATACCTTACGAAGAGCCCAACCATTAACTTTCCTATTTATTTTTTTGTTTGGATGCCCCTTTACCGCCCCTGCTGAGATGCCCACATTATCTCAATCTGCCACCGAGTCGTGTAATGTGACATACCCAGGGACTCGCCTCCCACATACAAGCATTTAGTCGAAGTGGCGCCTCCTGTGTGTGACATCTGATGGCCAATGAGTGCTCATCGAGAGCTGCAATGTACAGAAGGCAGAGACGAGGAACGAGGAGCCTCACAAACAGAAGAGATGATCGCCTGTTTTATGTGCCACGACAGAATGGAGTCTGCAGCTCCACTTGCTGTACCTGTCAACCGCTTGTGTGGCGTGTGCTGGAAAGTCGTCATAAAGTCCGCAAATGTGACATGGCCAGCGACTGCTGTTGTGTGTTGATGTGGTCCACCGATGAGAGCAGCAAACAGTCGTCAAGTTTGACAAACCCAACAACCAGAAGTTAAGTAGCGTGACAACATTGGCTTTATCTCCACCTTTAAAACTCAACTCTTCTGCACCCTTTTCATGCTAAAGGACCCCAATGTCAGATTGTGTGTGACAAATATATAAAAATTAAAAGCGATGCTTTATAGTGCCTGGCGATGGTAATCGTTCATTAATTGATCCATCAGGCGTTGCTTTCTTCAACAGCCCCCCTCAATGGTTTCCAATATGTGGCTAATTAATCGGTGGGATAAAACGAGCCCCGCAAATACAAAACGAAACAAAACAAAAAACAGAAATGGCCCGCGGAGAAGCAGGAGGACCTCTGGAGGGCCAGCTGACTAATTGCTACAACCAAACCCCAGCAGAGATGACCAATGGAAGGCGCTATATAAACAGCAAATACCGCTCAGACAGTGGAGCCACCTAGTGGTCGAGGTCTTTACTGCATCATTGGACATAATGTGGGCTGGCTGGACGGTAAAGTCGGGCAAATCGGAAAATGATAGGCTTTTATAGCGGCTACCTGATGACCTGACACTCCCAGTGATGTAAGAAACACACGACCGCAGTCCTCACAGCACTAGCAGAATTAACACTAGAATTGCCAGAGCCTACGAAAAAACTCGTATATCCGGCCCACCTTAAATCGCTTCTTAAATCCGTTCACACCTCTCCGCCAGCATCCTTTGTCCTCTAAATGTGCTGATAAAAGACAAGCTGCCAGCAGCCAGCTATTCCATCCCCCAATTGACTTAGAACGTGAGCAAAGTTTTCCCAGCTCACACCTTGATTGATTATGTGGGAGTGAAGTGGAGTTTTACAGTGGAAATAAGAGATCATTATTCTAAAGTAATCTGTGTAAACACATTGTTAAAACAGAAACTTTTTCATATTTTAGTAATAAATGTTACAAAATGTAGTAGGCATAAACTATAGAATATATAAAGCCCGAGTTCCAAAGATCAAATAAACACTTTCACAAAAGCTTCAAAAATGACTTAACAGCTTCTGTGGTGTAGCGCGTTAAGATTTGCCTCTTAGTACAGAGCAGCTTTTTCTTGCCTCACAGACCTGAGTTCGATTCCCTGCTGGGGATGAAGTGTTGCATTTTTTTTCTTTTCTTTTAAACCTCAAACGGACATAAAATTTATACATTGGTATGCACTGTCAGTTACTGAGATCGTTATATTTTCATGTGGGATGCTCCTTTTCAAATATTTTTTTAACAATTGAGACTGCAATTAACAGGAACAACTGTCCTTATAACTTATTTTTAAGATCCATAACACACAGACAGACAGAGCACTGCGTAATAGAGAGACAGACCGGCAGAGAAGTCACTAGATATAGAAATAAACAGGGAGGCCACGTGTACTGAAAGAAAAAAAGAACAACATGTGCGTTGTCCCTGCTGCACTGAATAAGCGCAGGCGCTCTAACATCACCCCTCCCCCGATCTTACTTAGAGAGTCAGGGACAACGCACATGTTGTTCTTTTTTTCTTTCAGTACACGTGGCCTCCCTGTTTATTTCTATATCTAGTGACTTCTCTGCCTGTCTGTCTCTCTATTACGCAGTGCTCTGTCTGTCTGTGTGTTATGGATCTTAAAAATAAGTTATAAGGACAATTGTTCCTGTTAATTGCAGTCTCAATTGTTAAAAAAATATTTTAAAAGGAGCATCCCACATGAAAATATAACGATCTCAGTAACTGACAGTGCATACCAATGTATAAATTTTATGTCCGTTTGAGGTTAAAAAGAAAAGAAAAAAAAAGCAACACTTCATCCCCAGCAGGGAATCGAACTCAGGTCTGTGAGGCAAGAAAAAGCTGCTCTGTACTAAGAGGCAAATCTTAACGCGCTACGCCACGGAAGCTGTTGAATCATTCTTGAAACTTTTGTGAAAGTGTTTATTTGATCTTTGGAACTCGGGCTTTATATATTCTATAGTTTATGCCTACTACATTTTGTAACATTTATTACTAAAATATGAAAAAGTTTCTGTTTTAACAATGTGTTTACACAGATTACTTTAGAATAATGATCTCTCATTTCCACTGTAAAACTCCACTTCACTCCCACATAATCAATCAAGACGTGAGCTGGGAAAAGTTCGCTCACGTTCTAAGTCGGTGGGGGGATGGAATAGCCGGCTGCTGGCAGCTTGTCTTTTATCAGCACATTTAGAGGACAAAGGATGCTGGCGGAGAGGTGTGAACGGATTTAAGAAGCGATTTAAGGTGGGCCGGATATACGAGTTTTTTCGTAGGCTCTGGCAATTCTAGTGTTAACTTGACTAAAAGTCTGCTCTTTCCAGTGAACTCTCCAGCATACGATATTAGATTGGACACCTTCCCTTTTATCATCGCAGATCAGTTTAAATACCTCGCAGTAAACATCACAAGTAAACATAAAGCTCTTTATCCACAAAATTTAGCAATTTGTAGAGAAAAAATTACCGTACATACGCGCGTTTAAGTTCTCCCATGGATAAGTTGGGGCTTGATTTTACCGTATAATTTCCTGTATTTTATAATGTCGGTCGTATAAGTCGAATGCGGAAAACTCACGCTATTGGTCCAAGAGATCGATATGCTAACGCCCACCTGAGAGAGTAACCACGGAGCACACAGCCTTTTTATTTCTATGTATTGTACCTACGTGACCACACAGTAATACCTGAACTACTCCGAAGCGACATTTACACTGATTTGTGTTTTTTGTATCTCACACCCTCATACACCTTTATAGTAAGAGCATCCCTTATCTACGATGGAGCGCTCAATCAGAAGAAAATATGAAGCTGGTTTTAAATTAAAAGTCGTTGAAGTGGCGAAAGAAATTGGTAACTGCGCTGCTGGAACAAAATTCAATGTGTCTGAGAAACTGATAAGAGATTGGAGGAGGCAAGAAGATGTAAAAAAAAAAAATTAAGTGTCATATTTTTTGAAAGGGCATACAAGTCGGGGTCTGATTTTATGTTCAATTTTTCAGGTTTCAAGACATGACTTATATGCGAGTATATACGGTAAGCAAGACTTACATACTGTACAGTCATATGAAAAAGTTTGGGAGCCCCTCTCAGCCTGCATAATAATTAACTCTCCTTTGAACAGTAAAGATAACAGTGGTATGTCTTTTATTTCCTAGGAACATCTGAGTACTGCGGTGTTTTCCAAACAAAGATTTTTAGTGACACAGTATTTAGTTGTATGAAATTAAATCAAATGTGAAAAACTGGCTGTGCACAAATGTGAGTCCCCTTGTCATTGTGCTGATTTGAATGCCTGTCACTGCTCAGTGCTGATCACTTGGTTGATGAGCTCGCTAAGCCTTAAACATCATAGATAGGTTTGTCTCATCATGAGATATAAAGGTATTTAAGGTGGTCAATTACAAGTTGTGCTTCCCATTGACTCTCCTCTGAAGAGTGACAGCATGGGATCCTCAAAGCAACTCTCAAAAGATCTGAAAACAAAGATTGTTGAGTCTCCTGGTTTAGAGGAAGGCTACAAAAAGCTATCTCAGAGGTTTAAACTGTCAGTTTCTGTAACTGTAAGGAATGGAATCAGGAAATGGAAGGCCACAGGCACAGTTGCTGTTAAACCCAGCAGGTCTGGCAGGCCAAGAAAAATACAGGAGCGGCATATGGGCAGGATTGTGAGAATGGTGACAGACAACCCACAGATCACCTCCAAAGACCTGCAAGAACATCTTGCTGCAGATGGTGTACCTGTACATCGTTCTACAATTCAGCACAATTTGCACAAAGAACATCTGTATGGCAGGGTGATGAGAAAGAAGCCCTTTCTGCACTTACGCCACAAACAGAGTTGCTTGTTGTATGCCAATGCTCATTTAGACAAGCCAGATTCATTTTGGAACAAAGTGCTTTGGACTGACGAGACAAAAATTGAGTTATTTGGTCAAAACAAAAAGCGCTTTGCATGGCGGAAGAAGAACACCGCATTCCAAGAAAAACACCTGCTACCTTCTGTCAAATTTGGTGGAGGTTCCATCATGCTGTGGGGCCATGTGGCTAGTTCAGGGACTGGGGCCCTTGTTAAAGTCGAGGGTCGGATGAATTCAACCCAATATCAACAAATTCTTCAGGATAATGTTCAAGCATCAGTCACAAAGTTGAAGTTACGCAGGGGTTGGATATTCCAACAAGACAATGACCCAAAACACAGTTGGAAATCTACAAAGGCATTCATGGAGAGGGAGAAAGTACAATGTTCTGGAATGGCCGTCACAGTCCCCTGACTTGAATGTCATTGAAAATCTATGGGATGATTTGAAGCAGGCTGTCCATCAAATTGAACTGAACTGGAGAGATTTTGTATGAAGAATGGTGAACAATACCTCCATCCAGAATCAGACACTCATCAGAGGCTATAGGAGGACAGCGTCTAGAGGCTGTTAGATTAGCAAAAGGAGGCTCAACTAAGTATTGATGTCATATCTTTGTTGGGGTGCCCACATTTATGCACCTGTCTAATTTTGTTATGATGCATATTGCATATTTTCTGTTAATCCAATAAACTTAATGTCACTCCTGAAATACTACTGTGTCCATAAGGCATGTCAGATATTAAAAGGAAGTTGCTACTTTGAAAGCTCAGCCAATGAGAAACAAAAATCCAAAGAATTAAGAGGGGTTCCCAAACTTTTTCATATGACTGTATATATATTAGAGAGCGAGAGAGAAAGATAGATAGATAGATGTGAAAGGCACTATATAACAGACAGACAGACAGACAGACAGACAGACAGACAGACAGACAGACAGACAGACAGACAGACAGACAGACAGACAGACAGACAGACAGATAGATAGATAGATAGATAGATAGATAGATAGATAGATAGATAGATAGATAGATAGATAGATAGATAGATAGATAGATAGATAGATAGATAGATAGATATGTATAAATGCATTTGTGATAAAAGGATTAACATAAACTCACAAAAGGGTGAGTGATTTCACAATAGTATTTTTCACCATTGTAACAGCCGTTGTAGCTATAATATTCTATGTATTGTACTGGTGGACTTTGTTTAATACAGGGTGAGTCAAAATTATGTAAACATTTGAATGGCGGAGACAATTTATTCACAAAACATACTTCATATGTAAAAGACGATTTACAGGAATTTTTCAAACTGTTTGCCATCATGTACCGTATGTGGCACATAAATTGTCCACAAAAATTGTATATAAGTATATACATAGCAGTACCATAAGTGTTAACATAATTTTGACTCACCCTGTATATTCTGAATTTTTTAGGCATGCATCCCACCAGTAAATTGCACACACTGAGTAACGAGCCAGTTTATTATTTGAACTGTTCAGTAGGTCAATTTAATGAGACCTTACAGAGAGCCAGTAAAAGCACACAAAAGGCAAGATGTCACCTATTTACAAGTTTAATTCACAGAAACACCATTGTTGCTTGTTAGTGAGACAAAAATAAATAAATAGTGGTCACAAGACAATAACATGAGACACGCAGAATTCAGGGAGGAGCGCTACTGCAGTGCTCAGCCATGACATGTTCATTTCAATTTTAAGACAAAATGCATAAACACGTGGAGCTTTAAAAGTCATTGGTCATTGCATTTGAATGTTTGTTTTTTTTTGAATTAACACACGTCACAGGACTGGACTCTTCTGCTTCTGAAACATACAGTACTGTACTCTTGTGACCACCTAGTCTGTGATACATGAAAACTGTCATCAGAAATACAATTCTGCATTATTTACAAAGAATAAAGTAAATGCTTCCATTTTAAAGTCTTGTATGAAACAATATAAAATGAGTTTTTTTTTCTTCAAAACACTGGACAAACAGGAAGTTGAGGTAATTAAAAACAGGCAAATAGAACAATAAATCACAGAATGAGCGGCAAAGAAGGGCAAGTTACCTGAACGCTGGCCTGTACCTGTGCTCGCTTTCTTTATATAAAAATAATTCTAGACTGTAGTGTGGCCTCAGAAGAACATGAGGCATGAGTGAGAAGGAAATGCTCTCAGAACTGCTACCCAAGAGCCGTGTCTTTTCATTCCGGTCCGCACCTCCTTTGAATTCAGCAGGAAATGTGGCAGTTGCTTCTAGCCGGATGCTTACAGCAAAGGCAGCTCATGCACAGAAGCTGCTTGCGCTCACCAGTGACAGGCACCGAACTGCAGGCTGTGGATTTTTGATCGCTCTCTTCAGAACCCAAAGATGAAAAAATAAAAAAAGCAGCACTTGTAACCATACCAACAGGCTCACCATCCCAGTCAGCGCTGTTCCACGGCTCAGTGACCACAAGTTTATTACTGATGGCTGGCTGGATCCCTGATGATTGGGTTGAAAAGACTTGCAGTTCATTTATATTCAGTCAGCGTGAATATGTCATCTGAACGTACGGAATTAGAGTTATCAGGGATGGTTTGTCTACAAATTTGTTTCATCCCATGAAGGATCGTTCATATTCTTTATAAGTTTCCTAACAAGCTTCTCCAACTCTTTGCGAGCCCTTTGCTCTTCTTCAAGTGATTTTTTCATTTTCTTATTATCCTATTCAGAAAAGAAAAAAAAAACATTATTGTACGCGACTGTAATTTCTTCAAAGCCACAAAGGTATTAAACATTGTTTTACTTGAAACTATTTAAAAACAATATGCAACGACAAAAAGGGAATCGGAACAAATGGTTTACCATAAAAGAACAACGTGGAAACCAAGCCATAACAATGTCTGTTCATATCAGAGAAACACATACTTGCAATCAACCACAGCCATTCTAAAGGCCCTGCTGTATAACCCGTCACTTAAGGATACAGGGGAGGCAAACATCATAGGAAACTAAAAATACTAAGGACGCTATTTAGCAATATATAACAGAAATAAAAACAAGCTGAGAACAGTGCTGCATGTAAAGAAGAAAGCAAAATCGGCTAGGGAGCTACGAGTTTCTCATGCCTCATACTTGCGTCTATCGTGTACTTTGTGATTAGTGGGTCCAGGAGTGACACTCGCTTGGAAGAGTTAATTGAGTCTGAGCTATCTGTCACAAAGTGACACAAGAACTTGCCATTAGTCATCCTTCCTTTGAAATTCAGAGGCATCAAGGACTCAAATCTTCAGTCTTTTCAATTTCAATTATCGAAAAATAAAAAAACAAGGTCAGATATAAACTGCAAGCAACAATTTTAGTCAGTTCACCATGGTGTGGGATGCATGTTTACTGAACACAGAAATATTACTGTGGTACTATAGAATTGGCTTTGGTGAATTCTGTTACTTAGGATACGCATTTTGTCACAAACGTGGCCTTAAAGATGCAACAAACCTTTAAAAGGAGGAAAACATCTGAAAAATTAAAGCATCACTAATTTGTTCACATTTGAAATTTCACTTAACTTGACTTGCCCATTAAATATTACCCTTCTGTGCGATTAACTACCTAAAGTCTTCTTAAAGCATTGATGCAATCTCATAAGCCTGACATTGTGATTTTCTAAAAAGCCTGACTGCAAAAGTACGTAAGTAACTAATTGAGTGAGTCTGTCTATCGATCTATCGTCACACACGTGCGATTAGGAGGGAGCTGAACGGACCAAGCACAGCCTGGCAGGCCAGGTCCAGAAAAACGTCACTTCTGGTTCCTACGCCTAGAAAGATGTCACTTTCGGTTCCGGCACCTAGAAATATGTCACTTTCGGTTCCGGTGCCTAAAAAGACGTCACTTCCGGTTCAGGCGCTGAGAAAGATGTCACTTCCGGCCAGACGACATCACTACCGGTTGTAGGCCTATAATGACTCCACATCCCAAAACCTGATCAGTTCAGTCTTAGAACTCAAACCATTCACATCTCTCTTGTTTTTCAATACCCTTTTGCAGCCAGGGACAATATATAGGTGGCTGCCCCACTACTACTTCTTTTACACTATCTATATGCATACATACATACACACACACACACACACACACACACATGCACACACGAGGGGGACCCAAACATCCCTGTAATCAGCCAACTGTACAGTAGTAAGTTGCAGTCAAATCAAATATGCTTCTAGATCACATGCCTACAAGTGTGGTTAATCAGTCTTTTAGGTGGCATTGAGCTGCATTGATTGAGTGCATATTTATGGCATTTTATTCTACAACACTGCAGGTGAATTTGGCTTTTTTTAACCCCCCTAAGCCACCCTGGCAGATTTCTGAGAGACAGTAATAAATTGCATTTCATGACATTGATGGACTTGTTCATCAAGAGGCTATTCAGTGGGAAGAGAATGTTAATCAGTGACATTACATGGAAGTGCGGGGGGCATCTACCAGAAAGTATTTGGAAAAAAATGTCCAGAAATGGCTCATCCAAAACTGCATTTTGCATCATGACAGTACACCTGCACGCGCTCCTTTAGCAGTCAAAGAGTTTTTGAACAAAACATTATGGTTGCTGTAATTTTCACCAGATCTTGTTCCCTGTGACTGTTTTTGCTTCCAAAATTAAAATTAAGACAGAAAAGAAGATTTGCTACAGTGGAAGAAATCTAAACAAAAAACATCCTAGGCTCTAGACACGGTTAACAGAAGATGAGTGCAGGAATTGTTTCCAGGAATAAGAGAAGCGCTAGGACATTTATACTGCATCTCAAGGGGGTATTTTGAAAGCAACTGAAAAGGAATTGCTATAAGTTTAATAATACCTTTTTAAACAATCTTGTTTAGTGCTGTGTCAGTGTTCCAAGCTAAATGCAGTTTAAGTGATTACACAAAATCTATTTTATTTCTATATATATTTTGCTTATGCTTTCAGAAACACAGCATGGGCATTTGAGGATATTTACTAATTTAGATTAATTTTTTTCCCTAAATAAAATTTTACTTTTACGTGAGTAATTTTTTTTACTTTTGCTTGAGTAGTTTCCATGTCAGACACTTAACATTTTGTCTACATACTAATTTGTAGGTTTTATAGTATATTCTCCACCTCTGTAACTGCCAGTTATGCAAGAGGTGTGGACAAGGGTGTACTCTAGATCA
The DNA here is from genome assembly GCF_900747795.2 of Erpetoichthys calabaricus. Lineage (NCBI taxonomy): Eukaryota > Metazoa > Chordata > Cladistia > Polypteriformes > Polypteridae > Erpetoichthys > Erpetoichthys calabaricus. The sequence continues at coordinate 12,706,553 of NC_041397.2, read as the reverse complement.
AGGCATGACAATCATCATCAGCAAATGAGGTGGGCACTACAGTGGATTGACTAAGTGCCAGAATGATCTGAAATGTGAAGAAAACCACCACATGAATGGCTATACAGTTAAAGACTTCTGACAAGGGTTGGTAAAGGTGAAGTGGGAGACGGACACTCTAACAAAGATGCGCAAGATCTTTATGTGCATGCATTATATAATCAGTAATTTGTACAACAGTGATTGCATTTTAGCTGTGAAATTGTCACTGTGCTCTAACCATGCAGGGCCAGACGTGATTCTCAAACGAGAATACACACCTGGGGACAAACAGTTAAAAAGTGTTTAGTGAACTGTGAAAGCTCTACCCACAGGACTTCCTCCTGAAACATCTGCCCCCAACTTCTCCAGTCTTTGCATTTTAAACTGCTGCTGGGGTATCAAGGGAGAGAGCAAACAAGATACTGAACCAAATACCTGATGCTGAGAGAAAATAAAAAAGCTAAAATTGCTCTTATTCATTTGGAAGCTCAGTAGCATGAGGTAAATGAAGCTTAAGAACTAATTTGAATGTTTCAATGAGTGCTGCAATAGTGGAAACAGACAGAAAGGCACGCACGCACACACACACCACACATGCACACACTAGACCTCCAGCACCTCTGATCTTTGTCATTCAAAATCCCTGCCCTTACTTTGAGCACCACCATCATGAGGAGTTGGATTGGGGTAGAAATGTGACACTCAGTGAGCCGGTTAATTGTTCCTACCCAGTTTTAAGGAAATTTCATTCATGGTTGTCTCGAAGTGTATGGATTATATGTCTGGCTTCAGCTAGACTACTGTGCTCTGACTCTGCATTCAGTGAAGAGGGATATACAAATAAACTGAATTGAACTGAATGTGTAAAACCGGAAATACAAAAAGATTTTTAGAACCGTTAAATACACTTAAAAAAAAAAAAAAACACACAAAAAGCTTCACAGCACCACACAACTCACACCAGGAGTATTTAGAATGCTTATTCCTTTTTTTTTTTTTACTTATATTAGTACAATACAATTCATTGCCTCTCAATATAGTCACATTTGTTGTCAGTACACTTATTCCAGCATTTAACAAGCTTGTGCTTAGTTAAGTCGGAAGCCAATTACAGTGGAACTTCGGTTCACGAACGTCTCGGTACACGTACAAATCGGTTTACAACCAAAAAGTTCAACAAACTTTTGCCTCGGTTCACGACCACACGCTCGGTATACGAACAAGCCAGTGTCCCTTTCGGTTTGTACATGTTCAGTTGCTCCCTGTGCATTTCCTGTGCAGCGAGCATGAGAGAGAGCAAGAGCGTGCAACACACACACACACACACACACACACACACACACAGAGGCAGCGCGAGAGAGAGACAGACGCATACACACAGGCAGCGCGAGAGAGAGGGCTGGACGCATAAGGTAGGAAGGCAGTTAAAGAATGCACTGAGCTTGATTTTGTTTTCACTTCTGTTTACAGAGATCGGCTCTTCGCGTGCATTGTTGCAATGTTACTTTTCTTGGTGGTTTATTAAATTACGGATTTTTTCAAATGTTCATTTTTTCCCCTGTGCTTAAAACTCATTAAAAAAAAAGTGTTTTTAGCGAGCGGTTGGTAGCACTATAGCGCGAACTATTGCAGTGTTACGTTTTCTCTGTTGTTCAAGGTTTTCTCAGTGTTATTCAATGTTTTTATGTTTAGTTTATTATTACGCTGTGCATTCTATGGTTTAATTAACTATATTTGTGCTTAAAAACTTAAGAAAAAACTTAAACAAATATATATATTTACATACAGTTCGCATGGTCTGGAACGGATTAATTGTATTTACATACAATCCTATGGGAGAAATTGCTTCGGTTCACGACCAGAGTTTTAGAACGAATTATGGTCATGAACCGAGGTTCCACTGTATATGCGGCAGCCTTCACCCTTTCATCACTTGAAAATTAATGACCAATTATTGTATGGTGAATTTCTTGAGCATTGCTCAGCTGTCTTTTGAGAACGATGGCCCCAGCTTCTTCTTACTTCTCATTAGTAGTTGATGAAGATAGCCATCACAAGCGTGGCAACGGTCACACTTGCACAATCACACTTGAACACCTCTATCCATTCATACACATTTCAGAAAGGCAAAATATTGTCCCCATACCAGCACCTAAATGGCTGTGAATTTCTATTCTTTTATCATTTTTCTACGTACAGAAACTGTATATCATATTATTCCTGTTCTTTGATGCAAACTGATACATATGAAGCCATGTTTTCAACTCAATAGAAACTTGCACAGTGGTCAATGACAGCAGGGTACTGAACCGTCCGACAAAGGGTTAGATTGTTTTTAGGGAGCTATCGCACAAAAATAACATGGACACTAAAAAGTAGGACATTTTTTTAACCTTCAACAAAAGTTACTAGACAACACAATGGGATTATGGGAAAAGTCTAGTTTGATTCAAAACATCTTGTAATGTAAGGTTATCAACTGTACTACCAGTCCAAAACTTAGAATTCAATGTCAAATCACATTTGTACCTGCTTCAGTTCTTGAACTTCATCCTTCAGAGCATAAACTGTATCCACAAGGCTCCTACAAAACATTTCACAAAAAAAAGATTAGGGTACTAGGTGTTTTACCAACAACAAACAACACATCAAAGAAAGCACTGTACCTGAATTTCCATCTTTTAACTGTCTGAAACAAAAGCATATTCTGCTTAAATTGAACACATACAGCTATAACTAAATACATACGGAAAAGAAACTCTCTTACTTTTCCTCTATCACAGTCTGGCCATTGCTTTTGGTCTCTTCAACTATTATTTTCTCCTCTTCTGGAAACAGCACATGGGGCGCCAATTCTTTTCTAGAGCCTGTTGTAACACAAGAAATTGCCCGCAATTTGGATTTAGCCTAGTTTTAGAAATGAACATCATCCTACAGCATACTCTGGAACAAAGGCATGCTAATGAAAAATAAACAGACATACAAGAAGATTCCATGCACTGTAGCTGGATCTTAGTTTCTACATATAATATTTTTTTAATTAAAAAAAATGAAATTCAAAAATTGAACACTGTAACCAAAATCCTCTTGCAGTATCTAAAAGAGGTTCCACCTGTGCGATTTTCTTCTGTTTTGAAGCATCTCGAGAAAGCGGGCAAGAGAATGGCCCCTCCAGAAACTGAAGGGACAGGGGAGGCCGTGCTCAGCAGTCAAGTAGATAATTCTGTTGGTGTCCTTCCCAGCATACAATTAATCACCTGAAATCACTTTTTACTTTTGATACGCTGCATTATTGTATTACAGTACTCTATTTTTAAATATATTAACATATTCAGATTGAAACTTTAGTAAACGTTTGTCTGAAACTGTACACTAAAAGTGGTCCATCTTAAGGGAACAACAGTGCATTCTGAAAGCTTCAGTGTCCTTTCCGTCATGTAACAAGAAACAGGAGAATCTGCTACCACTCAGAAACAACAATCATAAAAATACCACAAGCTATCAAATGCAAAATTTATTTCAAATTTTATATTACAATGTGGGGATTTTTAAATATAAAACAAACACTTGTCATTTTCAAAACACAGACAATAATGCACATACTGTACAATAAATATGCAACACTGAAATATACATAAAGTTAGGATTTGGAAAAGGCAGTTTTCTATTTTGGATGGCTTTCCACCTCTTTGCAACACTCATTGACAAGTAATATTCGTACAATTTGAAGACAATTCCTTAGTTTTCCAGATAAAAAATAAATTAATTCATAAAATAAAAAACAGGTTTAGCAAGACATTCCACCAAGCTGATGGAATGATGTCCCACTTCCTTCTTGCTTCTCCTTATTCACAACTTTACAGTATGTCCGCATCATGTTGCTGACCAACATATTGAGAACTCACTATAAGGTATTTTTGCATTTGTATCCCATGTATTTTTATTTTTAAGGCCATCTACTTTAAACACCAGCTCAACACTTGGGATTTCCCAGTCAAACTATTGTTACAGTGGGAAATTAAACTAAGATAAAACTATGAACTACAGGTTGAAGTTCAATTGTGAGTTGTAATTTAATTTAAAACAACAACTCTGTTAAAATAGCAGTATATGTAGTTTTGAATGTAATCTTCGCAAGTCAAAATAATATGCAGACGTAGTTCAAACAGACCCCCTGTCTGCTCCCTGCCTAATTATGCATATGAGTGAGAGGTAGTGAACAGCTCTTGTTGATCTCTTATTGAATCAAAGCACCAAATTTCAGTCCAACCGTTTCACAGCAGCAGCTTGCACTTGAATTGGAGGTGAAGCAAAATAAAGCAAAATTCTTATTGACTATGCTTTTCTCAATTAAATGTCACTATGGTAGGAATCTAATTTTAAAACACTGTAATTAGCTTTCACTTTAACAGTGAAAATTGCTATTTGTTACTAATGCTTAAATAGAAAAACAATGCCTTCAAATGAGATTTTTATATTGTACATGAAACATTTTTAAATTAGTGCAGCTGCACTGCCTAATGAATTCAGACTATATCATTATGTATGCATCATGATTTGCTTGCTTTATGTGAACCAACAGCTGGTTAAAAAAAAAAAACTATATAGCAATCAAAATTCTATGTGTAAAGAATATTAAACAGTTAATAGGTACTGGCACACAAGTGAAAAGCCAATGGCATCCTTTGTAACTGCTGAGTAAATACATCTGGAAAGAATAGAAACTATAAAAATAAATAGAACAGATACCAACACATACAGTAAAAACCAATAGATAATTTGAGAAGTATTGGGAATGCAAGCTTTCAATCAGATTTTCAGGTGATGAATGAAGGCTGCCTTTAAATAAAATACACTTTTCCACAATATATACCAAATCAGGACAAATGTATCTCAGAATGGTACAGCACAAACCTCTTTCTCCACCTAGACATTCACAAATACATCAAGGATGAAAGACTGTTTGTGAGTGACGTCAACAGGCACCAGTGTGCTTCATAGTGTTCCTCATAATAAACCCTAATCCATCAACAGCCCGGTCTGGAGTGACCCCGGAAGATATTACAGCTTAGTCAACAGTGACAACTTGTACTATACTTGCCAGCATGTCAACCATCTTACTCAATTAGGAGAATCAGAATTTGCCTGTCAAAGGTACAATGGGGAAAGTGTTGCATTACTTTATCCAAAAAAATAAAACAAATTAAGTTCAAGTGGAACTACTCATACTGTATATACTGTCAGATACGCAAGCTTAGTGCATGCCTTGCAGTTATGGTATAGTTAAAAACATGGGGAAGAGTCTGATTGCAACCCCTGCTCTAACTCAATTTCTATTTCCACAAGAGTGGAAGAGGAATTATTGGAGGGACACTGACATCACTTCTGCCCATCACCCCACTTCTTCCGCCTCCACCTCCGTAACAACCACCTGACCCAAGAGGATGCCATTGTGACTGGGATGACAAGAACTACAGACGTTTGTGAAAAGCTGCGACATTTACGTAGGAAAATCATTAAAGAGCGCTCTTTTTATTTTTTTGATTCAAAAGTTTTTCTTTTTTCAGCTGGACATTAAACAAGGATCATGTCAGTGCCCCAACTCTTTATCTTCGCTTTCAGAGCCTTATTTTCGCTCTCTCTCTGAGTATATAATATATACTCATATAAATGAGTTAATAAGGCTCTATACAGACATATATTCCTTGTCCTCTTAGGGAGTCGAGTCAGGGGGCTATCAAAAACTAGGGCCTGTTAAAGCCCATTGAGGCATTCCTTGTGTGATTTTGGGCTATACAAGAAACTGCAGTTTATATATACTCTGTGTGTGTGTGTATGCATACAAACATACATACAAACATACATACACACACATATATATTATATGAGTGCTGTGAAAAAGTATTTACCCTCTTCCTGATTTCTTATTTTTTGGCATGTTTGTCAATAAATCAAATCATCACTTAAAAGCTGCATTTTGTGTTTACTTGGGTGTTCTTTGCCTAATATTTAAATTTGTTTGATGATCTGAAACATTTAAGTGTGACAAACATGCAAAACAAAAATAAGAAATCAGGAAGGGGCAAATACTTTTTCACAGCACTATACATATATATACATACATACATTATATATACATACATATATATATATATAATATACATATAATATATACGTATGTATATGTGTGTGTGTGTGTGTGTGTGTGTGTGTATTATATATATATATATATATATATATATATATATACACACACACATACACACATATATATATTATATAAAAAAATCTTGGGTCAAGACATGATTTTCTCGGAGACAATTTAATGTTCCGCGAAGACAAAGAGGACACCTACTGTACAGGCTTTTTAAATGATTGTAGCGCAGTGTGACATGCAGAGGGGGTGGGTGAGTGAAGCCCATATATATATTAAATTAATAAAAGTTCCTAGGCTTTTTTTCAAAAATATGTGGTAGAAAAAAAAACATGCAGAAAAACAGAAAACGTACAAACAGTGACGAGGTTACACTGGGGGCAGCACACATTGTTGCTTGCAATACAAAAGCTTTAAATTAAACAATGGCTTCAGGCAGGCAACTAAACAAAACAGAGAGACTGCACAAAAGAATTGCCAGGGTGACTTTACATCTATTACTAGTCTAATACTGTACAATATATTTTACAGTTTAAGGTACACAAAATTGATTCTGAGCAGAAAAGGCAAAAAAAGAAAAATTTGTGACCGTCATCTTCAACTCACAACTAAATAGTAAAGCACAATGACTTTGAGCACAGTTTCAGTCATACTGCTTTTAGAATTTTATACAATACACATTATTATTATTAATTTTATACTACAATATGCACAATTGTTGTGAAAATAAATGTTTCTTAGTGCTCTTAGAGAATATTAGAAAACTCTTTAAAGGAGAAATTTAGCATTAATAAAGGAAATAATTCCAATTAAGTGAAATTCTAGCTGCTTATATTATTTTAACTGCTGTACTTAACAATGACAACAGCCTACTGCCTGCACAAAATATCCGAACGGGTTATGTGATACTTCTGTGTGAGTGAGTTGAGTATTTTAGCAAATTTAGAAGAGTCTAATTCTGTAACACTGCAAGAAGCAAAATGCCAGTCTGTTATTATTTTTTTTTATTTTTTACTTTTTTCACCATATATGAAAGGAATGAATTAATCTGTATTACTGTAGAATATAATCACACATGTGATGAAAGGAAATACACTTTACTGACACTAATTTATTTATAATACAACTATTGTGCTTTTCAGAAAAATCAAGATGTAAAAATACACATAAGATGCAAACTAATCAAAGGCTTTGCTTAAATTTAGGAAATATTGATGCGCAATGAACAGCCTCGATGGGTGACACTGAAGGTATGGCTGCTGTTCACTGTGTCCATTGTACTTTACCCACTGTGCACTAACACAATTTTTCAAGACTGCTTTTTAATTTTTCTGTACATTTATGGTTTACACTTTCATAGTATAGACTAGTTTGAATATTTGATACTTTATATTGTATCATTTGAGGCAACCTTTTAATGATATTAAATAAAGACTACTGATCTATAAATTTACATCCATCTTTTCTATATGCAATATCTCTGCATTACTGTGTTCCTTAAAATGACATTACCAAGTATAAACTTAAGGGAGCATCAAATTGATCTGTACTTCATCTGGTAATGAATAAAAAGAGAAGATCAAACATAATAATAACATAACATTCTCAAAGCTGCCTAATCTAATTGAGGGTCAGTAATAGTATATAACTGGCAATGAGTTATCACAATTGAGAAGCAAGTTGTGTATTTTCTTACACAATAAAACAAGCTGTCATGTTACTGAAAATGTTTAAACTATCTCTTTTTAAAATTAGTTTTAAGTGAAAAATCAACACACAGGTCAAGGCAGCCAAGTTTAACAGAACTATATGCTAAGCGATCTGTATTGCTTTAACTAGATATAACTTGTATTAGTAGTCAATGGTGAATATATGTGTTTGACCTTTTCGAATTGCCCCAGATAAGGCTGGTATTTAATACCTGCTATTTTGTTCCCATTTTTGCACAAAAACTGGAAAAGATCTTTTAGGATGTCAAACTGCTTTCCTTAAAAAGAATTCATAGTTGTTAATGTCTCTATTCATTTCAGAGACTGTACTCCAATTACTCATGGTGTTCAGTACACTTTTAAAGTCCTGTGTTCATTATGTAATCCTTTCCTTTAGGGTGAACTGGTGTCAGCACAAAAGCTGAGCCTCCATGAGCTGTCAGGAAATGCCTGATTTTTGTATGATTCTGATACTGCATCAAGGTAAGCAATAAAAAAAAAAAAAAACAGTAATGAGAAAAAGCAAAATAAGACAGGGTATGTCATTATTCACAAGTGAAGACACCAACACTAAAGGTGAATCAGTTCTGAATTTGTGTTGATGTGCTAAGTGGTGGTTGGACACTCAAGAGGTGATGCCCAGCACCAGTAATATGTGTAGCTTTACTCAATAGCTGTACTGGAAAGAGAAATACCATTGGAGTGGGCACTCTTTTATGCTGTGAACCAGACTGGAAAAACATATTATTCTGCCTGTTTGTAAGTGGACCTTTAACAGTTCCGGGATAAAGAGTATAATCTCTCCAGGAACCATTCAGGAGGAAATACTGTCTATTGGCCACCGGAGTTTTAGGATAATTTCTTGATTCTAAATGTAATTCTGGAAAATCTTCCATAATGGACTACAAATAGCCATGGCTTGCCAGCAAGAAAACAATCAAAAGCAAAGAGGCACATTGTACCACATTTGTGGCAGGAAACTGAATTGCCAGGACAGTACCATAGAGCCTAAGGAAGCATTTGAAATGGTGAAGGCAATGTATGATGGTTACTGTATATGAGGATAGTGGTGCTTAGTAACAAAGCAGATAAGCGCTTGCTGATTTCTTGAACATGTTTCCCACTTTTTTTGTTACAGAAACTGTGTTTTGCATACGTTTGTATTCTGCCATATTTTGGTTAAGGGATTGGCAAGAACTGCTTTATAAAATACTGCAGATCTAGAAAACTGAGACAATGCTCATTTTGTCTTCTGTCTGTTTGGAATGCATTCATTTCCAAAAGAGAGCAAAGTAGCTTAAAGATACCATGCACATACTATATACTGTACCATGCAAGACTAATACCACTGAAACAAATTTTCATTGGCATTATGCAAATAATGTATGCCTCCTTTATGCCACACAGTTGTTTTCAAACTTCAGTGAAGTGCTATTGGCTTGTTGTAAAGCCAACAGGAAAAAACAATAATATAAGTGTCATTTATTAATGCCCGTTTAAACTAAGAAATTTCCATGGAAAACCAGTATGCTGCAATTAGTTCAGCCTTTACTTAGTCAAGTTTATCGTAACTCAAAAAGTTTCTTACCAAACTGGTTCTTGTGTCCTGTCCTGAAAAGCCAAACTACAGGAATTCAAAAACAAGACGCACACTACAACATGTAACAATTTTCTAGTTTCCATTACCTCAATTTTTAGTGAAACATTTGAAAAGCACGAGCATCATATTATCTTTACTGTATGAATATTTCAAACAACATATGAAATTACAGTGTTCATTTTAATATATATGTAATGTTTGTTTATTCAAATTAAAAATATAAAAATAAGTACAAATTTGAATATATTTGAACTTAGATTAAAGATTTTGGAATTCTGGATGCATTTTTTTAATACTCTATTATGGTAGCGGCCGCAGCACGAACAAACACAAACAGGGGAGGAAAAAAAAAAGTATTCTAGCGGTACTTGAGCAACTCTTATTTAAATATACGAGCTATTAAAATTGTCAGCATCTGCACCACTGTCTTCTTTTCATTCCAGTACTGATAGCTGGGTGCGAAAGTCGTTTGTGGAAGAGCAAGCCAATAAAGCAGCCAAATCAAAGGAAATGAAATCCATACAAGCCACACACGCCAATGCTGCTCATTATTACTGAGATTTTTTAAATTTTTTTTTTTTTTTTTAACTCGGACATCTGCAAATCATGAAGCGCTTATGACACAGTTGTGGGGGTCCTGCTTGCAAAACTCAACTGCAGTCCTGCAGTACAAACGTAATATGACAGTTTAAGATCAGGAGGAATATCAGTTAGTTAGTAAGACCATGATAGGGTGAACATAGCGAGCAGGCAGGCACGTTGAAGACATACTTGATTTTGAAGGGGTCCATTGGGCAGCAGCAGGGTACCATTTATATTGTGACATTCAGAATAAAAAGTCACTCAGCACCTGTGGACTCATCCAGAAAAATGTAATTATCACAGTATCAATTCAGAGTCCATGCAATCTGTCTACTTTTTACTTTCTCCTTTATCAATGCAGCAATATTTTAATAAACCTCATTGTTTTAGACATCAAACTAGCTACAGCATACGATAGACACTAATTGTGGGACAAGGCGTGTTGAATGAAAGGCTCTCTAAATTTGGGGTTTTAAAGTGCAATAAAAGGAAAATCAGAATTATGACAGTTATTTTCTCTTTGCTTTAATGTGAAGGTTTTAACATTAAACAACAGTGAGAGATCTCAAGTTAAAGAGTGAATGGAACAGAACCAAATGCAAAATTATACTTTATTGGCACAGGCAAAGTGTTTCGAAAAACAGTTCCAAGTAGATTTGTAGATCAAAGTGCAGAGTAATGGGATAAAAAAAAAACAAAAAACAAAAAAAAAAACGAAGGGGTCTGCTTGTAAATTTTACTAATGAAGATAACAAGCTAATTATTCAAAATTATGAACAGGCTTTATACAGCATGTCTGGAGTAACAAGATGTCAAAATCAGTGCAGATAAAACAAACAACCGTTCCTTTACAACTGAACGTCAGTATACAGTAATCCCTCGCTATATCGCGCTTCGCCTTTCGCGGCTTCACTCCATCGCGGATTTTATATGTAAGCATATTTAAATATATATCGCGGATTTTTCGCTGCTTCGCGGGTTTCTGAGGACAATGGAGACTTATAATTTCTGGTACATGCTTCCTTAGTTGGTCTGCCCAGTTGATTTCATACAAGGGGACGCTATTGGCAGATGGCTGAGAAGCTACCCAGCTTACTTTTCTCTGTCTCTTGCGCGGACTTTCTCTGATCCTGACGTAGGGGGATTGAGCAGGGGGGCTGTTCGCACACCTAGACGATATGGACGCTCGTCTAAAAATGCTGAAAGATTATCTTCACGTTGCTATCTTTTGTGCAGCTGCTTCCTGAAACGACATGCTGAACGGTGCTTCGCATACTTAAAAGCACGAAGGGCACGTATTGATTTTTTTATCTGTCTCTCTCTCTCTGCTCCTGACGGAGGGGGTGTGAGCTGCCACCTTCAACAGCTTTGTGCCGCGGTGCTTCGCATACTTAAAGCCAAACAGCCCTATTGATTTGTTTGCTCCTTTGAAGAGGAAGATATGTTTGCATTCTTTTAATTGTGAGACTGAACTGTCATCTCCGTCTTGTCATGGAGCACAGTTTAAACTTTTGAAAAAGAGACAAATGTTTGTTTGCAGTGTTTGAATAACGTTCCTGTCTCTCTACAACCTCCTGTGTTTCTGCGCAAATCTGTGACCCAAGCATGACAATATAAAAATAACCATATAAACATATGGTTTCTACTTCGCGGATTTTCTTATTTCGAGGGTGGCTCTGGAACGCAACCCCCGCGATGGAGGAGGGATTACTGTACACAGTATATCATATATTTAAAGAAGGCTGTCACTTCTAAGCAATAACTTAAATGTTTAATAGGCAGTAAAAGATGTAATAATGTATTGGTCTTTATACCTACTGGTAATGTTGATCTCATAATGGGGCATTGTCAGCTGAGTTAACAACACTATTCGCACCAACACTTCACAAGTGTTTATTACAAAACAAAAAAAAAATGAATAAACTGGTTAAATAATTGTCACAGATACTTTTTTTTTATCTACACTAGTGTATTTATTTTAATTTTCCTCCCATGATACGGGAGCCACAGACTCATAACAGACTAAACAAATACTTTCAAAAGACGATTCACTCATGGTCCTTATCCCGGTTCCATTTGCCATGGATTGAATGCTACTGTCACACTGATAAAGAGACACTCATTTTTAGAATATTGTAAATGGAATGAAATCATCTTTCTTCCATGGGGGTTGCACAGAACACATTCAAATGTGGTTTCTACTTGGTAAGGAGTAACAAATATTGATCTGGATTAGTGACTCTCAAACACTGACCTATAGCTTCAGGTTTTTATTCCAATCAGTTTCACATAAAATGAGTCATTTTACCTCAAACTGATATCATTTAATTAGCTGATCTTTTTTCTCTTGTCTTATACCGCATTCAGAAAAACACAGCAGGGTAATTTTTACATTCATGAACTATTTGGAAATTTTGGTACGTTGCTAAAGCTTTAAATGCTTAACTCTTTTCTATGTCTTTCTAATAATTTGCCTTTTCCCTTTGTTGTTGCCCCCTTTATTGCATCCTAATAATGACAATAACAATTAGCAGAGCAGAGACCCAACAAATGACCCTGAATGCTGAAATGCTACTTCAGCATCAGACCCCACTAATGTGTTTATTTTTAATTAATGGATCAAATAACCAGAACATCTGGAAGGAATTAAAATGATAGGATGATGACGAAAATCTTAAAAGGCAAGTTAAAAAACACTAAATAATCATTTGGCATTTTCTAATAAATATTTATCAAACTTTTTTAATCTTTACTTTGACCATCTAAAGATGAAACTGGGAAGTAACAGCTTGCTTAATTAGGCCAATTAAATACAAAAAGTGTAACAAAAACCTGCAAATGGATGGGGCACCCAGGACTGAGTTTGAGAACCACTGTTCTAGGTGAATGTTCATAGTTCAAAAAGTGTTACATATAATAATGTCAGAAGCAACGAAGCAAAAAGTGATAACACTAATAGAAATACTTGACAGTTTAAAGTCAGGCCGTATTTGTAAGCAGAATATACAGTAAGACTAGAGAGTTGAACATGAATGGTAAACATACCAGAAAGGATTCTTGCTACATTTATTTTCATCCTACTTTACAAAGGTGCATTAATTAATTGCATGTCACTGTCACAAATTGTCATCCACACATTCAATGTGACTTGCACTTCAGTTCAACAAAATGTACATAGTATTGGTACTTTTATAGTCAACAATGGAAAATATTTGGAAATCATTTGAAAAAGAGTGGAGCTAAAAAAAAAAAAAAAACACACAACTATGTACGCCAGGGAGAAATTATGAAGTCTTAACTGCAAAAGCACCATTCTGTAAAGGGCTTGAAGGCATGATCATCTGGTCTCAGGCAGTGCTAATCTTAGTGTCTTCCCTGAGCTTCTTGCAGTGTTCATATGAGTACTATACAATGCAGCAAAAAACACAAACACAGTAAAATGATCTAAATTAATAAAAGGCCACTCTAGAAATATTATAACTAATCTAGTTGAATTGTTTAAATAATAAAGTAATGGCTGATATCCTGCTTAAGGTTCTCTCTTCTGCACTGAAAAAGTAAAGCTTTTGGAAAAATACATCTACATTTCTTTTAAGTGTATTTATGGCAGTTGCAAAGTTGCTTCTATAATGAAAAGTTTGATACACATATTTTGTATCTCTGTCAATTCTTTTTCATACTGCACAAAGTTTCCAGCAATTACAGATTGCTTTCAAATCAAGATCTTTCTATAGTGCTCTTTCTGAATGTGAATACTGCAACCTACTACCATAGATTTTTATTACAAAATAGATTAGATTATTGTTACCCTCTTACACAAACATTTCAAGAGTTACAAATATCAGTTTAAAAATAAGGACATCAAGACCTACACAAAAGGCAACAAAGGCACTGCACATGTTTAACTATTAAAACTACTCAACTCACTGCTTACTCATTGATGTTCGACCGTGAAAAGTAGATTTTCTTTTGTAAAATGTAATAATTAGGACGGTTAATAAAACGTTTCAGGTTTCATTGATAAGCACACTTTTTCACTGCTCTCAGTATTTTTTGTCATGTAAATTTCTTCAGATGGCATTCCTGAAAATAAATAATTCAGTGAAGGAACAATACAAAGAGTAAATACTGAAATGAATAATCACAAAACTGCACATACATTTTCTGTTCACTGAAACAAAAATCACCCCATACAGAGATACTCTTTAAAAGGCATTAACAGATGTAAAACTGTTTTAAAATTAGTCATATATACAGCACACACACAAATATGTGTGTGTGTGTGTATATATATATATGTATATATATATATATATAAATTTAGAATACACAATACTTACATACATTAAAAGCAACAAATAACTGTATGCAGCCCTTCCAAATCATTCTTAATATCTGATATTTTCTACAGGTTTACGTAAAAAAATGAAACAGAAAAATAAATTAATATAAATAAATACCACCCCCAGCCCACACCCAAAAAAAAAACTGCAGGAAAAAGCACAGAAAAAGTAAACAGTCAATACAACAAGCAGGTGTTAAGAAAAGCTTAGGAGTGCTTTAGTTCTGATGAGATATATATGAGCAACAGCTCTTACGAGATGTAGAGCCCATTCTGTAACTATGGGTTGTCCATATACTGTCATAATCAGAGTCTTCAGAGAGGTCGGAAGGTTCCAAGCGGGAAAGGCTACTGCGACGACCCAAAGATTCTAGGCTTGATTGGTCATCATCAGCCAAGACGTGATTATGCATCAGGTCAGTGCCTTGCCATGCTAAGGGGGGAGGGAGTGTGGTGGAAGAAAATAATATGAATGGGTTGGGCAAGGGAAATTATAGAAGAGGGAGGGATGGGAAAATGAAAGCAACAAACCCAAAGAAGAAAAAACGCAAAAAGGTGAAGGGAAGAAAGGGAAAAGAGAAAACACTGTTAAACAGAGGTAAACATTCAGCAAGATATCTGTGCTGTAACACTTGTATAGAGCTATTCTCAACATGCATTAGGCTAACTTTCAGAAACACTATAATGACACCAGCTCTTCTAATCTAATAAAACTTGGGCCTTTGCATGCTATTAAAACCAAGGCAAAAATACAGTTTATCACGTAATCTTGTAAGTAGCCAACATTAAAATTAAAGCTTAGCAGCTTAGTGTTAAAGTAAAAAAGGGAGTTGTGTTAGAAAGAAGAATGTAGGACATTACAAAAGAAGAGAGAATCCCTGTGTGCATCTTATTTTACAGCTACAACCACAGAAGGCATAGTTTACTCAAGGTTCAGCCCAGCAATATTGTTTAGTTGCATATTATTTTTCTTGTTGAAAACTCCCTGGATGATTTCATTTCCTTCCTGGAGTAAAAAAATGAGAAATTAAAGTTCTACTTTATTATAAACTCTTAGAATCTTCCAGCCATGCACTCCTACACATATGGCATAATAACAGTATTATTATTATTATTAGAAGCAGAAAACTCAGAAAACTCGGATGTCTGCTCTTTAAAAGCGCAATTCAGTCCCCAAAAAAAGTTTTCTCAAGAAAAGTTCAAACTGCTGAGGTTAACTTAACTTATTTTGTGAGTTGAACTTGTTTGATAATATAAAAGTAAAGCCCAGTTCTTTTAGATGTATGCATTGTCAGTTATAATCAGGGTTGCACATAACTGGTACACATGCGCGACAAAAACTGTAACTACGTAACGTCATCTGTGTCCCTACGGCGCCGGTGCGTACCTGACGGTCAGAGAGGGCATCGACACCTCATGTTGCTAATATACGTTGTTTTCTTTTTGGTTTTGATTATCTTGTGTTGCCAATATGTCTAAAAAACAACAGACATTAAGCAGCTACTTTGGCGTTTCATCACCTGCAAAGAAACAACAAGCCAAGCCAGAGCAGAAAATTTTTTTCTGAAAAGTGGCTCCAAGATGTGCCGTGGCTTGAAGCTAATGATGAACGCACTGAAATGTGGTGTAAGTTGTGCCGCTTGCATCCACATATCGCAGACAAACCAAGTGCCATTTACACAGGCTCAAAGAATTTCAGTCATCCGTTATTTGACAAACATGAAAAGAGCAAGGTGCATATGAATGTAGTACAAGCTATTTCTAATAAGCAAGCTAGTCAGGAAGAAATTTCCACTCGCCTTCTAGCTAGATGGCGAACAAAGGTAAATGATGAACAACGGCAAGCTCTGTGTAATATTTTTCTCCTTGCCTTTGATAATGCTAAACACGCTCGTCCCCTATCTTCCTATGCTGAAGATATTCCTTTACTGGAGAGGCTAGGAGTAAATGTCGAAACTGCGTATCATTCACGTGAGGCGGCCACACGGATAATGCAGACCATCGCACGCACAATCAGAGCGGAGTTGAAAGCAAAGTTGGAGTCTGCTGAATTTTGGGGACTGATTTTTGATGGATCGGAAGACATCATTAAAACCGAGGAGGAGATCGTTTTCATTGCGTCTGTGTCCAACATCGGGCAGTTTACCACGGAGTTCCTTGGCCTAATCGAACTGGGTACTGACCGATCTGCGCAGGCTGTAACAGACGGACTCGTTAAACTTTTTCAAGAAGCAGGCTTAGACAACTGGAAGAGAAAGTTGGTCGCCGTGTGAACAGACGGGGCTGCTGTTAACATCGGTATATACAACGGCATTGTTCCGAAACTACGGCAACTGGCTGCAGTAGGAGACTCCCTTGTGCACATTCTGTGCACCGCACACACACTAGAAAACTGCGGAAAATCAGCTGATCGCAACGTTCTGTACTGTGAGACCTTTAATCGCTTCGTGGTCAAGCTGCTGCAGTTTTATTTACAAAAAGGTGGAGCAAAAAATACGGCTGTGCTTAAGAAGTTGTGTGAAGAGAACGGGATCTCCTTTGTGAAACTGGGTAAATTTCATAATATCAGATGGTCTGCATGGAGGCATGACACATTGCTAAAAATATCAAGATTATTGCCAGCCATTAAAATGCAACTGGCCATGAGTGATAACAGTGACTTGCAGCATACAGTATCCGCAGAGACCAATTTCAGTGTTTTCTGGGCAACGTGCTTGACATTGGCAAGATTTTGAAGACCACATCCATTGTGTTTCAGAAGGAAAAGCTGAGCATTGGAGAATGTAAGGATGAACTCACGGTGGCCATTGGACAGTTTACACTTTTGCTTGATGCTGAAGGCCACTGCAGAGCATATACTGTTTCTAATGCTGATGCTGACAGGGACAAGATAAACTTACTCAGGGGGTTAATTGAGGAGTTTGGAATCAGATATGACTCACCGAAGTCATGTGATCATTTCTTAGTATTTGATCCTTCAACTTAAATACAAGATTTACATTGTTTTGGCAACACAACAGATTGTACCATTCTTCAGAATTATGAAGCCACACTGAGTCTTGACAAAGACACAACTGTCACAGAATGGATGCGCTTAAAGCAAACAGGGAAATGCTTGGCAACATCCTCTGTGTATGACTTGGTTCAGATAATAAATACAAGCAATCCAGATCTTTACTCCAACATTGTCAAATTGGTTAAACTGTCTCTTACACTGCATTTGAGCAGTGCAGCCTGTGAGAGGGGATTCTAAAATCTTAACATAATAAAAAAACAAGCACAGATCTTGTCTGTCCCATGCTCGCCTAATGGCCCTAATTCACATCCACCAATCAAAGAAGACCACAGAGACATTTGACGCAAAACCAGCGGTTGACCTGAGGATGGAGACAGCTAAGCGGAGGCTTAACCAAGGAGAGGGAGATGCATCTGCAGCATCATCATCTACCTTGTAGGAAGCTGAAGTAGAGGACTGTGAGGTAGACAGCAAGGAGGACAGTGAGGAAGGTTGCACTTATTAAAACCTTACTCTGTATAGAGTGATCAGGCATTATTGATTCTTAACCTCATTTTAAGCTGCTGCTATATTTTTATTTTATTATTATTGTTGTTGTATCTGTATTTATTTTTTACCCTAATTCTTTACCTTACTGTTAAATCTGTTATAGAAATTGTTTTATTTCAATTTCTTCAATTTCTTTGACAAAACTGTTTATGGTCATGCCAATAAAGTTCTTTGAATTGAATTGCGTACCAAACTCCATCTGATGGTACTCACTTGAGTAACTCACTGAAAAAGTTATGTGCATCCCTGGTTATAATCTATCATGCCTTTTACAGTGCACTCCGCAATGTTTGGGACAAACACACATTTTTTTTTTTGGATTTCCCCCACTGCTCCACAGTTTAAAATTACAAATCAAACAAATGAGACACTGTGATTAAAGTTCACATTGTTGACGTTCATTTCAAGTTATTTGTATACATTTCAGTCACACCATGTACAAATGACAACACTTTTTCTATGCGGCCACCCCATTTCAGGGCAACATAATGTTTGGACACAGTAATGGCAGGTGTATTAAAGCAGTCATATTTAGTCCCTTTATCACATACCCCTTGCATGCAATGACTGCTTGAAGTCTGGGACTCATTACATCACCAGGTGCTCAGGATCTTCTCTGATGATGTTCTGCCAAGCTTATAATGCTCCATCTTCAGCTCCTACTTGTTTCAGTTGCTTGTCCCCTTAACTTTTCTCTTCAGCATATGGAAGGCCTGCTCAAATAGATTTAAATTAGACTGGCTTGGCTATATAAGAATTTTCCATTTTTTAGCTTTGATAAACTCCTTTGTTGCCTTAGCAGTGTGCCTGGGATCATCTTGTCATAGGATGAAGAGCCGTCCAATGAGTTTGAAGGCATTTAATGGAACTTGAGCAAATGTTTCTATACCCCTCAGAATTCGATGTTCCAATGCCATCAGCAGTTCCATCCTCAATGAAGAGAAGTGTGCCAGGACCTATGGCAGCCATACATGCCAAAGTCATAACACCCCCAGCACCATGTTTAACAGATGAGATGGTCTAGTTTGGATCTTGGGAAGTTCCTTCTCATTTCCACACTTTGCTCTGGATGTCACTCTGATGCAGGTTCACCTTTATCTTGTCTATCCACAAGACCTTTTTCCAGAATTCTGCAGGCTCTTTTAAGTCCTTTTATGTAAACTGTAATCTGACCATCCTGCTGTTGTGACTAACTAGTGGTTTACATCTTGCACTATGGCCTCTGTATTTCTGTTAATGAAGTCATCTGCAGATAGTCGTCTCTGACACACACACATCTGCTCCCTGAACACGGTTTCTGATCTGTCAGACAGAAATTGGGGGCTTTTTCTTTACCATAGTGAGGATTCTTCTGTCATCAGTATTGGAGGTCTTTCTTGGCCTACCAGTCCCCTTGCGATCACTGAGCTCACCAATGTGTTCTTTCTTCTTCATGATATTCCAGACAGTTGATTTCGGTCATACTAAGGTTTTACTGATGTCTCCATTGGTTTAATTCTTGTTTTTCAGCCTCATAATGGCTTCTTTGACTTTCATTGGTACAGCTCTTGTCTTCATGTTAAACAATGACAACTACAGACTCCAAAGGGTAGAAGCAAGCTGAGGTATCTTATGAAGCAATGAAACCCACCTGAGGAATCACAAACACATGACGCCAATTGTCCGATTGTTTGCAATGTGCACTTTAATCATGTCTGAATTTTCTGATTTGTAATTTTAACTGTGGAGCAGAGGGGTAACAAGGAAAGATGGGGTTTTTGTCCCAAACATCATGGAAGGCACTGTATATCATGTTGTTTCACATTAACACTCAGCAATGGTGGCAGGTAGTGAGTAGATGATGGGGCTTCTAAAAAAAGTAACTTTCTGTCCATCACCTGATACAACCAATCATTCTCAATTACCAAGATCATTATTTGCACCACAATGGCCTGTTTTTGGTACGAAACTTTGAAATCAGTTTGTGTTCAGTTAAAAGCAACTCAAGTGGTACTGTCTATCATGCAGGGTCAATTTGTTACTAAGAAAATGTTCAATTATTTTCTGTAAACACTAACTCTGCTGATTAAAATTCTTATGAATCAATCACACTGCCATTCCCCTTTTATAGTGTACAGAATAAATGTCTTCCAGGTCATTTTCTATTAACCCCTGCAAAAATAAATTATATTCTAATTTCTTAATTTCCAATTAACCATATAACTGTTTTAAAGAAAGAATTTAGAGAGGATGAATAAACATGACTATCCAATCGTATACATTAAGCTGTTGTGCCCTTATTTCTTTTAAAATGTCTATTAAAGCAGACACTTTATAATAAGCTCATAGGAGCAAACAGATGGAACTGGAAGTGTTTCCTACTTAGCTCACATTTTCATTGCCATCTGTGCCCGCTAAAAGTCTTTTTATGATAGATTACAGTATTTAGCTGCATTTAAGGAGGTAAATTATTATCTAGAATGTGAAGTAAAACAGAATTAATAAAAATGTAGATTGGGACTGTAAGACTTAAATAAATATATACTTCTGTACATTCTCTATTAATGCCTATTCCACTTAGTGTTAGGATAAAAATACTCTACATTAGAAATATCTTACAAACACTAATCACAAAACAAAACATATTTAGCTCCACATAATGAGAGTTAAAATGAAGCCATTAATTTAACAAATTCCTGAATTATGGATAGGTACTGGACCTGATAAATAAACCCAATGGAAGCAGCCACATGGTATAGCTCAGGCCAAGTTTGGAAAGCACTGTTCCAGAATTTCAAACATACAGTGACTAAAAGTGCATGGAAGATGAATTCTAAAGAGTTTTTAAAGCAAATTACAAAATAATAATATGAGGCAAAAGATAATACTAATCACAAGCTGTAGTATTTCCTAGATTGAATGTTATCCCATTTAATTGAGCCTGAGATAATTGAAAAAATGTATGAGACCAAAATGTTATATGTCAAAATCGATGACAGTTTTTTTGCCCCTAATGCTAAATAGTAATCAAACACACACCATGCAAGCAAATACATAAACAAATATTTTTAACATTTCTTTAATTTATGATCACTATTAATAATGTATAATGATGTTGGTACATTTGTTGCTGAATCAAAACTGCCTTCTTGACTGTATGGAGTTTGTATGCTGTCCCTGTGTATAAGTTGGTTTCTACCCACATTTCTTCTCATGGACCAAAGATATTCTGTCAGGTTGATTTATTGCTGTCTCTAAATTGTACAAATGAGAGTGTGTACTTCAACAGACTTTGACAGTGTTCTTGCAGGTTTTAGTTAACTTTATCTTTGTTTACTTTTTGTCAACCGTGTAGGCAGTTTAATAATAGTTGGCCTCCTGTTCCATTGTTTATAGTATCTTTATTTTGTATTTCATACTGTGCTCTGAACGACTAATTATAACTCTGCTACATTCAAAAGTGAATTAAAGTCACACTCTTTAACTTCTGCTCCTAAAAATATTTGGGATTTGAGTAGCTGATGGAGTAAAAGGCTGAGTTGGATCTTCATGCTGGCTTGGTCCTAAGCCCGACACTGAATGAGAGAACAATCAACAAGCCCTAGGCTCCCAAAGCTTCTGGGCCTTAAAGCAGAAAAGTAGGCTAATGTATGCTAAAATGTTTGATGAGGTAACTCAAGTTTTACTATGGTACAGTGATATCCCATTTCAGTATGTGTACATTTTTTTCAAAATATTTAAAACAAGGCTACAGAAAATGGAATGTTATTTTAAATTTGGCAGTTTTGAAAAAAGTAATTTCAATTATGTAATTTACAATAATGAAAGTAGTGACCATTAATTAAATATTATTTGAGATGTCATTTAAAAATCATGTTAAATTATAGTGCCTTCCATAAGTATTTGGACACTGAAATCCAAATTCCTACTGTTACTGTATACATAATCATTAAGATTTTAGATTAAAAAGTAAATATGAAGTAAAAGCACAGAATATTAACTTTAAATCTATTGCATACACTATATGCTTAACAGTTTTACAGTAACAGTTGCTCGTCTGAAGCATTAGGAATAGAACACAAAAAGTGGTATTTTTTTCCCAAAATACAATAGCACCCTCTCAAACAAAAAATGATAACCACTATGTCAGCCTCATATTAAAATGCTTATCTTAATTTTGAATCATGTGTATACAGTAATCCCTCGCTACTTCGCGGTTCACTTTTCGCGGATTCACGACTTCGCGGATTTTATATGTAAGCATATCTAAATACATAACGCGGATTTTTCGCTGCTTCGCGGGTTTCTGCGGACAATGGGTCTTTTTACTTGCTTCCTCAGTTGGTTTGCCCAGTTGATTTCATACAAGAGATGCTATTGGCGGATGGCTGAGAAGCTACCCAATCAGAGCACGCAGTTAAGTTCCTGTGTGCTGCTGATTGGCTCAGCGACGGAGTGTTGCATTAACCAGGAAGTCTCATCTCACTCATTCAGCATTAACGTGCTAATGCTTCAGGGACCGTGTCCAAGCACCAACAGAAGATGCAAATGATTGCAGAAAAGGTAAAAGTTTTGGATATGTTGAAGGAAGGGAACAGCTACACCGCTGCAGGACACCGATTCTTTTTATTTAAAAAGGAGGAAAAGTATATAAGATCTACGGCCACAGTGTCCTTTAACCAGGGTGCAAAACGAGTTGCAAGTGGATGTGATAAGGCAGTAGTCTGGATGGAATCTGCTTTAGGAATCTTTGCAACAAGGTTGACGACGTCATGACCGCCTACAAGCTGCTACGTGTACTTCGCTATACAGTAAGTGTAAACTTATCTACCGATTTCATATTGCTTAGCAGTTGTCCCTGTTTTTAATAGAGTAAATGTTGGGTTGTAAACAATACAGGGAGGGTTTAAAAACGTCCAAATACACGTTAAATAATTAAATAAATATGGTGTCCCTACTTCGCGGAAATTCAGTTATTGCGGTCGGCCTTGGAACCTATCTCCCGCGATAAGTGAGGGATTACTGTATATAGAAACAAAGGCAATTTTGACTTAACTGTTCCAATACTTGATGGAGGACACTGGATATTTATTAATATCCTCAAGGTCACATTTTTATATACAGATATCCTTAATATTTATGTACACACACCATTGCTTCTGTCTTATCCTTAATTTTTGAAACGTTATCTCTCAATAAACAAACATTTAAAATCTTTATACTGCAATTCATATATTGGGCTAACTCATAAATCATCTGAAGAACTAATGAAACAGAAGTCCTATCTGATGGATTATTCCAAGATTAACTAGAAATGACAAATTTCATTGATTTTCAATTTTCTTTGGGATGAACTCAATCACTCAAAACTAGCTGTAATTTTGATATAACCAAGAGATAGTGAAACATAAAAAATAAAAAAAACAGTCACTATTATTTTACAAAACAAGGAAAGTCTGGGAAAGATGAAGATCATGGCTTAGCAACTAACTCTTGTATGCAGACTGCAGGGCACATATCAGAGTGACCGGGAAGTCAGGGCGAGTTACAAGCTTACTTGAATTAAGTGTCTGTCGTGTTTTGGCACTGGTACAGTATGCTTCTATTACTTTTAGTATCTGTGCATCTTCTTCAAGTGCTGCTGTACCTAGAAAAAGGAAGGACACAGACAGAATGGTTATTTGATTACTGAAAACATTTAAAAATCCTTAATTAAAAGCATCTTACTATACAGTGGCATGATAATCCAAAGGAACAGGTAAATTAACTGGTGACTGTTTGCGTGGAGTTTGTATGTTTTTTCTGTATCTGCAAGGGTTTTTCACTTTATACTGTTGTGGCGGAAGGCCGGGGCACATGCCCGGCCGGGATGCCACTTCTGTATATGTTCCAGGGGAACAGGCACGGGCTGCACAGTACCTCCCCCGGACCATTTGGTGGCAGCCCCCCTGGGTGACTGTGGTGCCTCAGATACCCGCAGGGCTCCATGGGAGATGGAGTTCTCCACAGCCCTGTTGGGATCCGGGGTGGCCACCAGGGGGAGCTGCAAGGGTTCCTGGGCCCATCTGGTCCGTAATTCAGCCACACCCGGAGGTGCAATCAGAGGCAGGTGGTCAAGCACCTGAAGCACTTCTGGGTGAGCTATAAAAGGAGCCAGCAGCCAGAGTCGGGAGGAGGAGGAGGAGGATGAAGCTTGCTGGGAGGAGTGGAGGCGAAGGAAGAACCAAATTTTGTGGGTGCTTTGTTTTGTGTGCTTTTGGGACTGTGTTGTGCCTGTGGGTACAGGGAAGGTGTAACCCACGGACGAAGAAAAATAAACCTTTTTTGTTTAGTTTTCACGTGCCTCAGTTGTCAGTCTGTGTCAGGTCGCTGGTGAAGCGCTATTCTCACACTGTATACCACAAAGACATGCACGTTACAATAATTAGTGATTGCAAATCAGCCTGGTAAGAGTGAGTGGGTGTGGGTGTGTGCTTGGTGGTGGGGATTCAGAGATGGTTCCTTTCTTGTGCTCAGTGATGCGGTGATAGAGTCACACTTCTCCCATCAACACAATAATTAGACTTCATTCAATAAGGGAAGACACCTACATCATCTTTTAAATTAGTTGCTATTGATAGTTATCACGATATATAACTCAAGTTATATATCAATTTTCAATTAATCAATTACACAAAAAAACAAAAATATTAAATCTCGTCAACATAAATGCTAAAAGCGTTAAAGCACTAAAGGCTACCAAAATATAAACTTACAGACTTGGATACCTAACGGCTTTGTGCATAGTTAAGTCAATACACACGGTCTTTCAAGCTTTTTTTCGAGATTTTAATGTCAGTTAAAGAAACAAACAAACTGTCAAAACATGTTGCTTCTGCAAATAAATCATGCTGTTTACTAAATGACTGGCACACAAAGGAAACTTAGAAAATCAACAGAACTCATCCCACGTATACAAATTCAAATAAATAAGACCATTTTTGATCATGCCAGATTGAAAAACAGTCAAGTAAATAAAACTAACTTCTGGAAAACATATCCTTTAAACTGTAAACAAAAATAGCCATGCTCGGTTTTGCATTTCTAAACAAAAATAAAACACTAAATTTTGCTCTTGCTTAATGATGTCAATACACACAATTTTAACAGGGCATTTCCCTACAATTCTGGGTAAGGAAGACGAGCCGACAGTAGGGTTTGGTGCTGGGCTTTCCAGGGACCTGCTCGCTGCTAGTTTCTGTAGATGGGTTTGACGTGGCTGCTGTTTGCGACTGTGGGCACTGGCAATCTGTATGCTCTATTGAATGGCAATGCCTCAGGTTGTAAAAAAAAGTCTGTAGTATGTCCAGTTTTACATGGCACATGTTTCTGGCAAACTTTACAACGCACTGCACCAGTCTGTTGCGTGTCAGACTTTATATAGCCAAAGCACTGCCACACCGTTGACATCACTTTACCTTGTTTATCCACAATATCATCTTCTTTTTTTTTTTTTTAATAAATATTTTGGGCTGCTGAGCTGTCACTTCCCTTACTGACACTTAAAGATTCCATTACATGAGTGTTCATCCTTTCCAAGACTCTCATGTATGCAAAAGAATGCTCTGCTGTCTGAACCAACCTTGCTGTAACTTTCTTGTTATTTTTGTGGACTGGTGTTTCTTATTTATAGGAAAAATAGTCATTTAATTTTTATTTGAACGATAAGAGTGCATTACTGTTTGTATCACCAGAACTAATGTGCAGCATTGTTCATAACAGCAGTCAGTTCTGTGTTCATTCTCTCCTTCACTGCTACCACAGCAGGTTGAGAATACATCCCATTAATCAAGCTTTCCTTTATAATTAGCTTGTTGATTTGGGGAGCCTCTCCTGAAGTGATGTTACCAGCTCAGGACACCATAATGTAGAAAATATATTGGTTGGAGTAACATTTATAAGATCACTGAAATTCATCGTTTTAAGGAGGGCTGTGGAGTTGGAGTCGAAGTCGAGAAGTTGGAGAAAATTTTGGGTACCTGGAGTCAGGGGTTGGAGTTGGCAAAAATTTACTGACTCCAACTCTTAATAAATTCAATGAAGAAAAGAGAGAGTCGCTTACTGGATAATCAAATCTTGTTAGCCGCTATTTATGTTGATCCAGTGAGCCGAATTTTGTTGAGCAGTGACCGGATTGCTAATGGAAAAAAGGCACTCTATGATGTAGCAGTTTCAGGTAGTAGTAATCCCTTCATGCAAACACCACCACTGGATGAAACTATAAGCACTGGTAGCTCATGATCATCCTCTTCAAATGAAGACTTTGATTTTTACTTGGACAAAATGGAAGTTTCAAAAGCAAAGCGACATCTCCTATGTATGAAAGATAAACGACCAGTAAATGTCCAAATAAAGAGATTCCAGCAGGAGTTTTTTAAAGAATTAAAAGAAGATGAAAAGTATGATCGCTCATTGAAAATGACTGTAGAAGAAGTCATCTTTGTTGATCCAGAGATTATTAGTGATGTGGCTAGAACTGTAACAGCAATGCCAAGTCAGTGTTGAAAGACTATTT
Source organism: Erpetoichthys calabaricus (assembly GCF_900747795.2). Lineage (NCBI taxonomy): Eukaryota > Metazoa > Chordata > Cladistia > Polypteriformes > Polypteridae > Erpetoichthys > Erpetoichthys calabaricus. Next base: position 12,680,047 of record NC_041397.2, on the reverse strand, counting down.
TCAACTCTAAAAATAATCACGTCAGATTTAAGAGCTTCTATGAAAGACGATCTGGCAGAAGCAAGTCTGTTTCTTAGAACACTAAATTAAGTTAATTTTGGATTGCATTTAACAGCTATTCTACTCTACAACTATATTCTAAGTTTAATATATAAACTTTTTAAAAATTTTCCAGCTTTTGTTTTTTGTTCATGTAGTTAAGCTTTGTTTTTGTTTTAAAACTACTTTCCCAAAGAATGTGGCTTATATTTTTGAACTGATGAAGTTCCTGTTCCTGATTTTTATGCATCCTATTACTTTATAGCCACTTGATAAAAACAATAAATAAAACCTCATTGCTTTCATTTTTTGTCTTTTCTTTAAACTGGCCAATACAGTAGAGAGTCAGCTTCATAGCCAGTAGTTCTGTGGTTAAATGACATGTATGTGGCCTTCCTTCAATCAACATGGAAAATACATTAGCATATAAAATACTGAGGAGTCGGAGTCAGAAGTACCGGAAACTAAGAAGTCAGAGTTGAAGGATTTATCTACCAACTCCATAGCCCTGGTTTTAAGTCTTTGCATCAAGTCAAACATTCTCATGTTTGGAAACAGCACTAAAGATAAAGTTAACACATAAAATATAAATATATAAAAAATACAGTACTGCTCTGAAATAGCCCTGCCCAGGGTTTGTTTCCTGCCTTACGCCCTATGTTGGCTGGGATTGGCTCCAGCAGACCACCGTTACCCTGTAGTTAGGATATAGCAGGCTGGATAATGGATGGATGCTCTGAAATATTTCAATGGTAACTAAAGTTTTTACTCAGCACACATTGACAAAATTGTCTACTCAGCATTTAGAATTTCACATTTGTTTGATACCTTGGATCACCAAATGTAATCAGAATAATAAGTTTAATGTCACTGTGCTCTGTACAAAAAATATTTTTTAAATCCACTCACATGTACAGGCCAGGCCAAAGTTAGCACACAGGGGCTCTCAGCATTTAGAACTGCTAGGCAAGCATTTGAAAAGAGAGGTACAACTACGAAAATGGGCATTGTACTATTTCTGTATGTTAGAGATGAAATTGAATCCTCTCCTTGCCTTGTTTGGAACCTAAGTAAGGGCCTGCACGTGGAGAAGACAGTATAAAAGACTTGGACAGCAGCCAAATACTTGGAAGCCGACGGACAAATGGGAGGTATCGTCATTTTGTCCTGAAAACCCCTTCCAGCGTAGCGATGAAAATGGCAGACTGTATACGTCGAGATCCCACCTCGATAATGGTCTTGCTATGGCTTCCTTCGTCTGTAATGCCGTGTAAATCGTCATTAAAGAAAGCTAAGTTATTTTCTCTTATGTGATTTTATGCGGCCGTATCACTATGAGAGGGATATCGCCTTTTAATATTATATCTATATAGTTTCAGGTTATTTAAAACACCGCAATTAAAAAGAACTTATTCCAAGTAGGGGGCTATCACCCCTATTGGAAAATACCAAATTCAACCAAATTTATCACAAGGCTCTTTTTTTCCTTTAATGCATGTGTTTGCAAATCACACCAAACATTCTATGTAAACACTACTGGCCTCAAATATACAGTAAAGTGACTGAATGCCACTTTTAGGAATTAACAATGTGAATACAATGGTGCAATATAATCAAATCCCACATTGACTTTTAAACCAGCATACACAAGTCTTTGGGGTTTGGTTTAAATCTCTGCTCAATTCCAGTTACTTTGCCCTTAGGGAAACTTAACAAAATTGTTGGGTTGTGTGTATTTCCAGTTAGAATTTAATTAAAGATTCAATAAAGCATATTACATCAAGAAAGATAAAAAATATACTTCCACAAACACTACTTATCAGATACCAGAAATCAAGGTAAACAGTCTTTCTGTGAGTTTGTAATGCTTTACGCAGACATTTTCTGATCATATGGCCTGATAATGGTATACAGTAGTGGGCAAAAGTTTTGGCAGTGATACAAACGTTGTGTTTTGCAAAATTTGTGGCTTCAGTTTTTGTGGTGGCAGTTCACATTGTTTTTATATTATTGTGCAGAATGATCAGATGCATATTGATTCATTGCAAAGAGTTTTATTAGCATAAAAAGTTAAAATTTTATCACAAAAGCCCATTTTCACTTATTTTGGCCCTGGCACAAAATGATCAGTTAAAAGAGTCCAACAGGCGCCAGCATTGTCTCCTCTTGAGCAGTCAGCTACAGAATCGTGTTGCCAACAGTACAGATCTTGCTCAGTATTGGCAGCAGGTGGGTGTGAGTACATCTGCACACAAAGTGAGGTGAAGACTTTTGGACAACAGCCATGTCAAGAAGGGCAACAAAGAAGAAAAACATCAAGGACAGACGGAAATCTTGCAGGAAGTACAAGGATTGAACAGCAGAAGACTGGCACAAAGTTATTTTTTTAGATGAATCCTTCTTCTGACTGTTTGTCTGGAGAAGGAAAAGGTGAACACTACCATGAGTCCTGTGTCATGCCAACAGTAAAGCATCCTGAGATATTGCATGTGTGGGGTTGCTTCTCATCCAAAGGAGTGGACCCACTCAAAATTCTGCCAAAGAACAAGGCTATAAATAAAGAATGGTATCAAAATGTCCTCCAACAGTAACGTCTCCCAACAAACCAGGTGCAATTTGGTGATGATCTGTGCATTTTCCAGCATGATGGCACTCCATGTGACTTGGCAAAAGTGATAATTAAGTGGCTCATAGATCATAAGTTTGGACCCTGTGGCCAGGAAACTTCCCAGATCTTAATCCCATTGAGAACCTGTGGTCAACTCTTAAAAATCGGGTGGACAAGCAGAAGCCTACAAATTGTGATCAACTCCCAAACACTAAAAAGGTAAGAATGGATCAGCATCAGTCAGGATTTGGCCCAGAAGCTGATATCCAGCATGCCACAGTGAATTGCAGAAGTTATGAAGAAGAAGGGTCAACACTATAAATACTGACTGTTTACATAAATTTGATGTATTTGCCAATAAAAGCCTTTGAAACTTATGAAATGTTTAGAATTGCTCTTCAGTATACTATAGAAACATGTAAAAAAATAAAATCTGAAAATGCTTAAGCAGCATCGTTTGCAAAACACATTTGTGTCACTGCCAAGACTTTTGCCCACTACCATAGACATCAAGGATACCAATGCAAGATAAACTGACATTCGAAAGAGTGAAAGGTTTACAACCATTTTTAGAAAATACACGTTTGAGGAATAAAAGATCAAATCTATTATTATGAAAGAAGTTAAATAACATGAAAAATTAAAGTTAAGAATTATGACTTCATTTTCTTTATTAATACACCAGTAATGGCGCACTGCACAATAACGTGCAGTGAATACACTTGACTTGACCATTCATAGTCTTCATACTCTTTCTCTGTACGTTTATCATTAATTTGCTCTGAGGTTGATGCACTTGCTGCTTCCTGAGCAGCTCTTCTTTTCTCCACCTTAGTGGCCCGCTTCTTCTCTTCTTTCGTCTGCATCTTTTCCAGTTAAAACTGATTAAGTCAGTGTTTATGTTGTAATTACTTAGTACATTTTCTTTCATTTTTCATTTAAACTGGCACTTAAGTTTTCAATCTGCCTCAAGAATGATTTGAGATATGAAGAGGTAGGGGAAGTGACGACGAAGGTGGTGCGGATGAGAACGGCGCCTGTACACATGCGCCGCATGGTTGCCCTGTTGCCAAGAGTTGATTCTACAATAAAATAAAATAAAAATAAAAAGAGGAATAACCTTGGAGGTCAATCATCACCCCAAAGTGGATAGTAGAGGTCACGTAGTATATGTGTACCAAATTTCAGGTCAATAGTTTCATACTTTTTGCGAGCTACAGGCGATTTAAAATCCTGGACAGACAAACGGACAGCCATTATACAAGAAGATGATAGGTGATTTGTTTACAAATGCATTTTCTTAAACATCTTTGTTTTAGGAGTTGATTTAGTTTGTCTTAGCTCTTATCAAGCAGCTAACATATTCTTTCAGTTTTACCAGATATCGCTAAGCCAGCTGCCAGTAACATATATACTTAACAAGCATGTGCTCTAAATCTTCTAAAACACTGATGTTGTGTTTTTTTTTTTGATAATTTATTGTCTCTCTTGATTACAACAATAGTGAAATTTTGATGCACTTCTTGGCTGCATGGGGTGATTTCAGAGAAAATATCTATTTAGATTACACTGATGAATTTGCTTGCATTCAACTGGTAAGCTTCTTTAAATGGATATGGAACTATATTGCAAAAAGCTAAAGTACCTCATAATAACCCACTGTCTTGTTTACATATGTTAGCACTTGAAACCACAATTAAAATTTTGTGGAATACTTTGCTTAACATTCTAGCACTATGGATTCAAAGTAGTATCAACAGGAGATTTGAAAAAATGTTATAGAAATCTAACAATAATCAGTGTCACTACAGAAATACACAGTTTTGCATAGGCCATGTTGCCAAATGACATATTTGTAAGTGCTAAGAAGAAACTTTGACTTTCGATTCACAACATGAAAATCGAGAGGTTAGATTCAATAAAGAGGAGGCATAATGATCTGCTTTCAGATGTACTCATATTACTACTTTACACAATAAGTTCAAATTCAGTTTATTCCTTAATCTTGGCTTTACTTTTATTATTATCCCTTTCAACATGACAATATGTGTCCATGTCAACCAATTTCAGAAAAACATAAGAGAAGGTGAAACAGCATGCTTTTAAACAGATAAGTATCATTTGTCTTTATTCTTAATTTCTCCAGTAACTTGTACCTGCACACCACTTTTAAGAACTCCAAAGATGGCAAATATTCTCATTTTTACTTATGCCATTCAGCCACAACATTACAACCTCCTGCCTAATATTGTGAACTTCCCTCCTTATCCTGCTGAAACAGCTCTGACCCATCGAGGCATGGACTCTACAAGATCTTTGATGGTGTCCTGTGGTATCTGGCACAAAGATATTAGCAGCAGAGCATTTAAGTCCTGTAAGTTGTGACCTCCAAAGATTAGACTTGTTTTCCCAAAACATCCCACAGATGATTGAGTGGATAGAGATCTGGAGGCCAAGTCAACAACTCTTTGTCATATTCCTCAAACAATTTTTGCAGTGTGGTAGGGCACATTATCCTGCTGAAGGAGGCCACTGCTTCAGGGAATACCGTTGCCATAAAGGGGTGTGTTCTATAGGTAGGTGGTACATGTCAAAGTAACATCACATGAATGCCAGGAGTCAAGGTTTCCCATCACAACACTGCTCATAGTATTACACTGGCTCTGCCAGCTTGCCATCTTCCCATAGTGCATCTTGCTGCCATCTCCTCTTCAGGCAAATGATGCAAATGCATCCAGCCATTCACATGATCTAAAGAAAACATGATTCATCAGACCAGGCTACCTTCTCCCATTGCTCTATGGTCCAGTTATGATGCTCACATGCCTACTGCAATACCCATCAGCGTTGTTGGAAAGGGGTTAGCATGGGCATGTGACACCCGGTATAGTTGCAAGGCTTGCACCAGACTACACAGAGGGTATCTTGTAGATCGGGACCGACCGGGATCAGACTTGACAGAAGTCAGACATGGAGACACGGACACAAAAAGGTGGTATTTCCAAAACAAAATTGGGTTTTACTTACAGGTGCAAACACACAAAAAAATGTCCCACTCAAAAATAGTGAGCAATATATACAGTGAATATTCCAGTCCCTACATGAAAAATAAAGATAAGAATGTACATACACAAAACTGTAGTCTTCCTAAAGAAAAAAACAAGCAGGAAGAAACTACACACAATAAAGGCCAAAAAATCTGCAGAAAATATTTACAATGAAAAAAGAGTGTATATACAAGAAAAACAAAACGTGCACCGCAGGCCCACAGTATAAGATACAGTACCTACACCAAAACAAAACTACAACTAGAAGATATCTATATAAAAATATTTGCAGATATATGCACAAGCTGTTGTTTGGGATATCAAGGAATGAGCTATACCACCATATTGCCGAGTCAAAAGACAATCCCCAAGAGGCAGGAAGTAAATCTTATACTCTGGGAACAAATTTTCACCCAATCCAGTAACACGCCACTCTCTTCCACCTATAGTGGCTGATGCAGGTGCATTCTGCACAGGTGCTACACTCAGCCCTTGCAAGGCATGTATTAAATAGGGCTAGAGGCCTCCAGACACGCTCTGCAAAAGTCAATTTATTAAAAGTTAGTAAGAGTCAACTCGTTCTTAGGAGTTTTTCTTTCCTTTAAAGTTGTAATGTCTGGAAGATGGATTACTACAGGGCACTCTGACCAATCTGCAGCTACACAGTGAACTGTGTGTCCTGACAACTTTCTCTCATGGGCAGTGTTAAGTTTTTCAGTAATGTGTGCTATAATACTTCATCTGTGGGACTGGACAAGACACTCTAGACTTTACACCACATGCAGATCAGTGAGCCTTGGTCACCCAAGACACTGAGCCCAGTTCACAAGTTGCCCTTCCTCGGGTCACTTTTAGTAGGTATTAACAACTGCATACTGGGAAAACCACACAAGACCTGCGATTTTGGAGATGCTCTGATCCAGTCATCTAGCCATCATAGTTTGGCTCTTGTCACAGTCCCTCAGATCTTTACATTTGCCCATTTTTCTTGCTCCCACACATCAAGTACAAGAACTAACTGTTCATTTGCTGCCTAATATATTCCAACCCTTGATCGGTGCCATTCTAACAAAATAATCATTATTGACTTCACCTGTCAGTAGTTTTAATGTTGTGGTAGATCTGTGAATGTTAGTATGGGTTAATTAATTCAAGATAAACCACAAACAGGCAATAAAGTGAAAAATCTTTTCAAAAGAAGAATCTGCATTTAAAACTAAACATTGAACTATAAGATTCACATAATATGGAGCACTACAATGCAAAAAGTTGCAATACTCTGCAATATGAAAGCAAGTATGTACAAATATATCCAGAAATAAAAGATTTACGTACCACATTCTGCCATCTGCTTGTGGTCTTCTTTAAGGTCCTTTGCATTAATTACCAAAAGATTTGCTGAATATGATTAGTACCTAGTGTTGCTGCCTCACACTTTAAGAGTACTGGGTTTAAACCCCAGCCCGACATTGCACATTCTCTACGTTCCCCACTCTCACGTTTCAAGGATTTGCTTGTAAATAATATATTAATAGGTCAATTTCTCCTTGAAAGAGGAGATTTATTTTATACCTAGAAACACAGTCAGTCTGCAAGGATTCCTTTTATGATCATTAGTTTATTCATTCATTTTCTAAATGTACTCATTCGAGTATAGAGTTACTGGGTACTTGCAGTGTGAGTTGGACAAAGGAGCCTAAGGCAGAAAAAAAATCTCTAGTTATGGTGCCAAAATTATGAAAATTGTATCACTGTCTAAATACTTATGGGCCTAAATGTATCTTAAAGAAGTTGTTTACGCATAACGTTTCTGTTAAACCCTCTGAATTAATGCTGAAAGCCTACACTTCAATCATGGAATTATTTCTTCATTGAAAATCCACTGTGATAGGGTATAGAGCCAAAATTATGGAAATTATACTTCTTGTGGACTTGGCCAAAGTAAAGTTTAAGACCTTCATATTAGAAGTTATAAATATTATCTATCCATTTGCTATATCAATCAATAAATCAATAAGACCAGCAATGATGTATGGGGCTGAGATATGGGCATTGAAGAGTGCAAAGGAGAAGAAGTTAGATGGGGTAGAAATTAGAATATTGAGACAGATGTGTGAAGTTGCAAAAAAGGACAGCATAAAAAAATGAGACAATCAGATGTACAACAAAAGTGAGAGAGATATCTAAGAAAGCACAAGAAAGTAGGTTGAAGTGGTATGGACATGTAATGAGGAGAAACAAGGAATATATGGACAAAAGAGGGATGGGGATGGAAGTACAGGAGAAAGAGAAAGGGAGGGAAGCCAAAGTGGAGGTGGATGGATAATATAAAAAGATCTGAAGGAAAGAAGATTAACTAAGGAGGTGGTGCAGGACTGAGCTTTATGGAGAAGGTTGATCAAGCGCACACAGACCCCCAACATAGAAGTGGGGAAAAGATGAAGAGGAAGAAGATTTGCTAAATCAATCCCCTCTAAATTAACTTTCCAGATCTGTTACTTTATTGTCATCGTCATAAAGACAATAAAATTCTTATTTCACACTTCCCTTCAGAAAAGCAATACAGACAAGTACAATATAAGCATATTAGTAGCTTGCACAACATACAACAAAAAAATCAGCATAAAAGATGTAATAGAGTATACAAAATTCAACAATGGTGTAGTATTGAGTTAAATTGTACAGACAGTCAAGATCCAAAAGTGGAGCACAGGCTTATTTGTGATAGTTCAGCTCTTTAAGCTCAGCTAGCTGATTTTGGCAGTAGAATTTGCCACATTATTCACACAAATATGGCAGAAATAACACACAAGTTTTTAAGACAACTGCCAATGCAACACGACTGATAGGGTAATGGAGACAGGCAGAACCAACCAAGTATTGCACCTAGAGCAGTTCTCAGGATATTTAGCATGCATACAGTAGGTCCATAATGTCTCACAGGTATTACACTTCTGCATTATATTAATGTCAGCTTGCAGTTTCTAAAGTCAAGATTTGTAACTTGTTTATTAACAGCTCACTCTCTATTTGAAAAAAGAGATTTACTTTATACCTAGAAACACTGTCAGTCTGCAAGGATTTCTTATATATTAATTTTCTAAATATACTCATTCTAATACAGATTTACAGGGTGCTTACAGTGGGAGTGGGACATAGGAGCCTAAGGCAGAAACAGTCCCTAGATACAGTGTCAAAATTATGAAAATGATATCACTGTCTAAATACTTATGGACCTAACTGTATCTTTAAGAAGTTGTTTATATTCTGTATTCTAGTGCATTCATTGTGATTATCAGACGTTGTAAGCCACTTTAAAATTCTCAGGATAAAGAAAACTAATGGTGAGTCCCTAAACTCTGGAGTGATACTCCAATGGCCTCAACCTTTACAACAAAGGTGAAGCCCAATATTGTATCACAGAGTGCTCCTATTTGAGCTGTTGCTGAAGCTGTTCATGTTACTTTTTAATAATTTGGACAATCAATGTGACAATCAAGGTTCTAGCTAAGACTTTCCCATTATCTGTCTCTACTTGGTGTTCTGTGGTGGTGAGAAGTTTTGTTTGGAACACAACTTTAATATAACTTGCCATCATCGATGACAGATCCAGTGTCAGATCTTCCTAAAAATTCCAACAAAACGGGTATAGACAACTAAATCATTATCCCTTTAAAAAGCTGAAAATACATTTCAAACCTAACATGTACAACACGATTGTCTCCATGTTCAAAACCACTATTTCATGCAGAAATGTTAAACAATGTTAAACACGGCTTACTTTTTCTTAGTGCAAACTCTTCATCAGATGGCTTTCTTTCAGGCTTACGCTTAGGAAGCAGTTTCTTCATAGTTTTAGGGCTTTTACTAAGATCCTTGACGAGAGAGAGAAAAAAAAGTTACTCACTTTCAACCAATTATAGACCTAGGAAAGCCCCTTGTTTAATCTGTATAGTACATTATAACCATTATACATCCATCTATCCATGATAGATAGATAGATAGATAGATAGATAGATAGATAGATAGATAGATAGATAGATAGATAGATAGATAGATAGATAGATAGATAGATAGATAGATAGATAGATAGATAGATATGAAAGGCACGATATAATAGATAGATAGATAGATAGATAGATAGATAGATAGATAGATAGATAGATAGATAGATAGATAGATAGATAGATAGATAGATAGATAGATAGATAGATAGATAGATAGATAGATAGATAGATAGAGATACTTTATTAATCCCAAGGGGAAATTCATATACTCCAGCAGCAGCATACTGATAAAAGAAAGTATTAAATTAAAGAGTGATAACAATGCAGGTATACAGACAGACAAAAACTTTGAATAATGTTAACGTTTACCCCCCTGGGTGGAATTGAAGAGTCGCATAGTGTGTTGGAGGAACGATCAACTCAGTCTGTCAGTGGAGCAGGACAGTGACAGCAGTCTGTCACTGAAGCTGCTCCTCTGTCTGGAGATGATACGTTTAGTGGATGCAGTGGATTCTCCATGATTGACAGGAGCCTGCTCAGCACCCACCGCTCTTCCACGGATGTCAAACTGCCCAGCTCCGTGCCTACAATAGAGCCTGCCTTCCTCACCAGTTTGTTCAGGCGTGAGGCATCCCTCTTCTTTATGCTGCCTCCCCAGCACACCACCGTGTAGAAGAGGGCACTTGCCACAACCGTCTGATAGAACATCTGCAGTATCTGATTGCAGATGTTGAAGGACGCCAGCCTTCTTTTACGCACACTTATTCATTTTGGGGCTGGGGGGGGGGCTAAGCCTATCTTATCAGCAATGGGAATAAAGCAGAAGCCAGTCCATCATGGGTTTACACACACACACACACACAGACACCATACTAACTCTTTTCAGGCAAATTTAGGTCATCAATTGACCAAACCATTAGCATCCTTCCATTCATCTTCCTAACCTGCTTCAAAGTTAAGAAAAAAGATAATTCTGTCATCTGTGAATCCTCAGCCATTATTCTGCTTAGTGCTAGTAAAACTGAGGACTCTGCTCTCATTTATAATTCCATTATAAGTATTCTTCTTGAATCACAAAAACAGGAAATTTGAGCTTTGGAACTGTGTACTGCAAGTAAAACTGTAGCACATATTTAAAACAAAAGCAGCATGTCTGTAATGCATTAAAATAGCCAGAAGGGCTATGTTTTAAACTACTCATCTAAAAAAAGGAGCATGACTCAGAAATTCACATCATGCATATCCTTAAAATATCTAGCAGGATCCAGAAAAGAAATTAAAAAGTGGATGACATGTCTGTAAATGCAAATGTAGCGTCAGAGTAAAAGAAGTGGCCTTAGATGTACTATGCTTTATCTGGCTCTCGGGAAATTTGTTTCCCACTCAATTCTGTCCCTACTACATATGGCGGCTTTAATAGCAATAGCTATGACACTAATTTACCAATCTGTGATGTTTCACATTCAAACAAGTTAACTCATGGAATTCAACTCAGAAAAATATCAATACAGTGATCACATTTTAACTCATACAGTTTAGAGCAATCCAGTTAGCTTACTATAAATAGAATTTTGAGAAATATTACGCCTATAGTATGTGTCTCTGTTTATAGAGCCTTTGGAAAATACAGTGTTTTTTTGTATTGCTTACTTATTGTAAGACAGAACATTTGTGCTATGGGCTCTCAACTACCTTTCTGTATATACAGGGCTATTCAAAATGAAATAGCAGATTTCAAAAATGTATTTCAAACAAACTATAAGACAGAAACACATTCCACACATCACTGGATAGAGGAAAGTTCAAAGTTTAAAAATTCAACTTCAAGAAGATTTGAATGACTTCATTTTCATACAAGATGGTGCCCGCCTCATTTCCACTTGGAGGTCCGGTGTTACCTGAATGACACCATTCCAGGACAATGGATTGGAAGAGGTGGACAAGATCTTGCTCATTGTCTATGGCCTCCCAAGTCTCCAGACCTTACCCCCTATGGGCGTATATTAAAAAAAGAGTGTTTGTTCCACTTATGCCCGCTGATCTTCAAGATTTGCGACATTGAATTAAGGAAGCTGTGAATTCAGTAACTAGGGACCAGTTGACTCATGTGTGGAAAGAAATGGTCTACCATTTTGATGTTTGTCGAGCCACACATGGTGCTCATGTTTAGTGCATGCAACCTCAAGAACCATAGGACCAAACTTTGAACTTTTCTCTATCCAGTGATGTGCAGAAGATGTTCCTGTCTTATAGAGTTTGTTTGAAATACATTTTTGAAATCTCCTCTTTCATTTTGACATACCTGTGGAAGCATGGAACTGTTTAGGAGAGATGGCAGTGGAGTTTTTAACCAGACTGTTTAATGAAATCTTGGAAAGTGAGAGGATGCCTGAGGAGGAGAAGAAGTGTACTGGTGCCGGTATTTAAGAATAAGGGGTATGTGAAGGACTGCAGTAACTACAGGGGGATAAAATTGATGAGCCACAGCATGAAGTTACGGGAAAGAGTAGTGGAAGCTAGGTTAAGAAGTGAGGTGATGATTAGTGAGCAGCAGTATAGTTTCATGCCAAGAAAGAGAACCACAGATGCAATGTTTGCTCTGAGGATGTTGATAGAGAAGTTTAGAGAAGGCCAGAAGGAGTTGCATTGTGTCTTTGTGGACCTGGAGAAAGCATATGACAGGGTGCCTCGAGAGGAGCTGTGGTATTGTATGAGGAAGTCGGGAGTGGCAGAGAAGTACGTAAGAGTTGTACAGGATATGTACGAGGGAAGTGTGACAGTGGTGAGGTCTGCGGTAGGAGCGACGGATGCATTCAACATCATTATACATCAGGGATCAGCTCTGACCCCTTTCTTATTTGCAATGGTGATGGACAGGTTGACAGATGAGATTAGACAGGAGTCCCTGTGGACTATGATGTTTATAGACAACATTGTTATCTGTAGCGAGAGTGGGGAGAAGGTTGAGGAGACCCTGTAGAGGTGGAGATATGCTCCAGAGAGGAGAGGAATGAAGGTCAGTAGGAACAAGACAGAATACATGTGTGTAAATGAGAGGGAGGTCAGTGGAATGGTGAGGATGCAGGGAGTAGAGCTGGTGACGGTGGATGAGTTTAAATACTTGGGATCAATAGTACAGAGTAATGGGGATTGTGGAAGAGAGGTGAAAAAGAGAGTGCAGGCTGGGTGGAGTGGGTGGAGAAGAGTGTCAAGAGTGATTTGTGACAGACGGGCATCAGCAAGAGTGAAAGGGAAGGTCTACAGGACGGTAGTGAGACCAGCTATGTTATATGGGTTGGAGATCGTGGCACTGACCAGAAAGCAGGAGACAGAGTTGGAGGTAGCAGAGTTAAAGATTTTAAGATTTGCACTGGGTGTGACGAGGATGGATAGGATTAGAAATGAGGACATTAGAGGGGTCAGCTCAAGTTGGACGGTTGGGAGACAATGTCAGAGAGGCGAGATTGTGTTGGTTTGGACATGTGCAGAGGAGAGATGTTGGGTATAATGGGAGAAGGATGCTAAGGATAGAGCTGCCAGGGAAGAGGAAAAGAGGAAGGCCTAAGAGAAGGTTTATAGATGTGGTGAGAGAGGACATGCAGGTGATGGGTATAACAAAACAAGATGCAGAGAACAGAAAGATATGGAAGGAGATGATCCACTGTGGCAACCCCTAATGGGAGAAGCAGAAAGAAAAAGGAGATTTTGAATAGCCCTGTATTATAAAGGACATATTCCTTAAACACTTAGTACTAAGTATTTGAAAGACTGGAGTTTTGGAACACTCCCAGTTTGTTTTTCATCACATAAAACAAAGAAAGCTCCTACAGTAAAGGATGTCTATGCACAACATAAGTAACCTGCAGGAAATGACCCATAGTTTAGTTTACAGACAGCAAGCAGTGCTCAATATATGCTAGCCCTGGTAAAACAGAAATATACAGTGCCATTACTACAGTGCCCCTGAAACAAGCAGGACCTGAAGTTGGCTGCATTAGAGGCTTGGCATTGGATCACCAGAGAAGATCCTCCTTCAAGCAGTTATTGCATACATGGTATATGCAACAAAGGATTAAATATGATGGCTTTAACAAACCTGCCATTGATGTGTTCTAAACATTGTTGTGCCCTGAAATGGGGGGATCACATAGAAAAAGTGCTGTATGACCGAAATGTATGTAAATCCCCTTAAATGAAAGTCTGCAATGTGCACTTTAATTACATCTGAATTGTTTGATTTATAATTTTAAACTGTGCAGCAGAGGAGTAGTTCAAGGAAAAATATGTCTTTATCCCAAACATTATTGGAGGGCACTATATTTCAGACAGGATAAAGTTGAGCAAAGAATGACACTGACAGAAAACAATGACAAACTATATCTCAAGTTATTTTGTCACATTCAGACTAATATAAAAAGTGATTGCAAGGCTAGTCAGGAGAATGGAACATGAAGAATGCTGAACCACAGGGTGAAGTCAAAGTCAGTCTTCAAGAATTGGACTGCAAGCACCAGCTTGCCTTGTTTTACATGACAGCTCAAGACATCACTAAAGCAGACAGTGAACTTGTGTTTGATTTCAGAAGTAATCTTCAAACAGAGCTAAGCACGATCTGTGTAAGTGATAAACCTCAGGCCATGTTGAGTAATCAAATGGTCTTGTTACTTTAGTAGAAGCATCTGTTGTTAAAACGGTACTAAAAAGAGAATTGTGTAGGCAACTGTCAGATGTTGTTTTCTGAATTACGCTCTGCTTAGAATAACTTAAGGCTTGAGGCATTTTCTGATACTTATTTGGGTCCAGGTCACAGAGGCAGCTTTCTTAGCAAAGATACCCAGATGTCCTTTTACCCCATCACTTCTTCCACGGGGATACTGAGGTGTGGCAAGGCCAGCCTGACAGATATTTCTCCAGCATGTCCTGGTTCTGACCAGAGGTCTCCTCCAAGTTGGACATATCTGAAACATCTCCCTCCAGGGATGCGTCCAGAATGGATCTTAAATCAGATGCCTGAACTACTTCAGCTGTCCCCTTTCGAAAGGAGCATTTTAAAAGTGTGCTTTAGAAATTTATACAATGAGGAGACCAGCACAAATGTCATTGGGGTTCAAAAGTAGCTTACTCACATTAAGAATCTTCAAATCCTGGAAGGAAAAACTCATGTACTTTTACAGGGTGTAACACAAGAAGATACAAAACTGGGTGTGTTTATTGAGACTAAGCTTCCTGTATTCTAATGAGAAAAGGCAATGAGCCAAAAGCTGCAAAAGGGCAAACAGAGGACGAAGTACAAAGCTAGTCTCTGTGGAATCTAATAACTCTACTGAACTTCACAGCTGAAAAAGCACTCTTCAGGCTCTGCACAAAGAACTTAAACAACCAGTATTGTTCACTTGTGTCAAAAACTAACATTCTGACGTGAATCATAATTGGATCCCAAAGTAAAACATGCTCACAAGTTTCTACATTACCTCTTTAAAGCAAAGGGCTGCTGAGGGCCGCAGTGGAGGAGCAGGTCTCAGGCAACTCAGGCTCCAGGGCTTCTGCACTTTTGGAGGTTCAAGAGGTCCCCACATCATGGTGCTGTGAGGGGTGCCATGGGAAGAAGGGTGAGGGAGTGTATGGTAAGCAGGGGCCACTGTCATCGGTCTGCTCTCTGAATGTCGACTCGATGGAGTAATAGGATGAGAAGGCAGCTGAAGAAATAAACAGAAAATAAGATTTCTGAAAAACAATACCTGAAAATAATTGTGCATCAGATAACTGAAAACAGATCCAATTTTTACGGAGTCAGTCAGTCATTTTCCAACCCGCTATATCCTAACACAGGGTCACGGGGGTCTGCTGGAACCAACCCATCCAATACAGGGCACAAGGCAGCAACAAATCCCGGGCAGGGCAACAGCCCACCGCAGGGCACACACCCACACACCAAGCACACACCACAGACAATTTAGGATTGCCAATTCACCTAACCTGCATGTCTTTGGACTGTGGGAGGAAACCCACGCAGACACAGGGAGAACATGCAAACTCCACGCAGGGAGGACCCAGGAAACAAACCCAGGTCTTCTTACTGCGAGGCAGCAGTGCTACCACTGCGCCACAGTGCCGCCCTTGTTACGGAGTTTCCCTGTGTTTATGTTAAGCCCTTCATCTCCAAACATAACTCAAAAAAGAACAGAAGACAATCTGTTGTTTAAAGCTAAAGTTTGGAGAAGTGCTTAGAAAAGTTTCTTCTTTTTAAAACTGTAGCATCTACACGTGCAGTTCGGGGCAGAAAGCGGCAACAGTAGTTTCAGAATCTACAAGTTTGTAAGTAAATAACTGGCGTCACAGCATCAAACAGTTAAAAGTATCAGTGATTCCTTAGAGGGCAGAATTTATGGTATATAACGAATAATTGCATAGAGCACTATACAGCACTTGTACAGTAAAGCGGTAGTGCTATTAGAAGTCTTTCGACACCAAGTGAATTGCAGACACATGAGATATATTACCAAGTAGTGTGGCATACAGCAGAACTTTAGGGACCTTCAAAATTTGACTCGATTTTATTTTAGAGGAATTAAGAGGACAGAACTGGCAATCTTTGTTGGGCTGAATGGCCTGTTCTCACTGAAATTTTACTAATGTTCAAATTTTAAAAGGAAAGATACCATACTTTTTAAAATCAGAGAAAAATAAAATCCAGACAGACACCCAAAACGCAAGACAATACTGGAAAAAAAAAATCCATAAACTAAACCAAAAGTCAAAAACATTAAACTCTGGAAGAAGAATGTGATACACTAAATATGGTGAGCTCAAGATGGACAGTTGTAGAGGTATGAAACACTATCCAAGCCAGCCTAATTTATGCTGGGGTTAATAGAATACACACAGAGATTGATGGGGCAGAGTCAGACCACTCCAGAAAATGATCAAACTACTTCTTTTGAACTGAAATCGTCATAACTTGCCTGTTGAGGGAAACAATTCAAAATGAGGCCTCAACACAGTTTGAATCTGGACTTTAAAACATCTGTATAAACATATTTCTTTGTAAATACAGAATGATGTTCCTCCCTTTAAATTTCTGTTTATTTTGCACTTCTTCAATATTTGCAATTATTGGTTGGCACACAGTGCTCTTAAGTGGAAGTTCACTTGATAAGAATTGAATGAATTCATATTGAGGAAACAAACCAACTTAAATGGGAACATCATTAGAAAATAAAACAATTATTGAGATTAAATGTTTCTATTAATTCCAGACAATAATAAAAAATGGATGACACAAGTAGCATAAAAAAACTCACCTGAAGTTTTAAAACATCAGATTTTTTTGCTGAGAACTTATTTTATTTCTTTTCTGAATCCTGTTTTAATTAACTAAGGCACAGAATAATGTTCTAAATAGACTGAAAATTTATTTCAAATTTTTAATACCAAAATATCTTTAGACCAACAAATCAAAAGAAAAAACTGTAAAACTATAATGTTCTTTAAATACATTTTGGATAGAAAATGAACATGCAGAGTGTTCATGCTGATGATAACGCATATGTGTGCGCTGCTAGCAACAATGGAACATTGTGAAAACATCACAGATTTGTAATTTTTGCACAACTAATGTGTAAATAAAATGACATGGTTCATTAAGATAAATGGTTATAATGTTTAATATCATCTATTTGCTGAAATGTTGACAGATCGTGTAAGTTTTGCTTCAGACTAAATGAAAAGAAGTGAGGCGGCCTCAATACTGAAGGTGACATGACACATAAATCCCAAAAAGTGCCTGTGCTTCAAGCATTCAAATATTAATTTCAGTAAGTGCTGTAATGTTCATATAATGTGTTCTGGAGTAGACCACATAATGAAAACTATGGCAGTGAGGGGAGTGGATTTGAATACTTGATTGACTGCTAATGGTTTACTTTTAGTGCTAATTATAAGATCTAATTAACTTTGATAAAAAAGTAACACTAAAAACCCAAAGAACAATTAATTCCTATAAATGTAATATTGCTTTTGAGTTATTGTTTGGACTTTTCTGTGCAAGTGCTTCATATACATACACACCACTACTTGCTATTTTACAAAGCAAGGTGAAAAACAATTTAAAGAAACACAGTAAAATACAAGTCCATTCAATATATTACAAATACAAATATTTTATCTAGTAACAGAAATGTACAAGCTGCATTCATGTGAAAGAAGATAACATTTATTTATTCATCTCACAATTCCAAATCATTCTAAAGATAGTTTAAGTACATGTCTTGAGCTTCTCTGTGTCTTTCTAGCCAAGTCATGGAATGTACTGTGTGCGTCGATTGCTTCTAATCCTGATCTAAACTGGAAACAGAAAATTCCAGTAATTACTCTTTCAGTTTAGTGGCTTTAAATCAGTAAGTTATCATCAATTACAACATTACCATCCCTTTTATCAATTATTCCTGTGCTTAATTCTTTCATAAGCTTTCGGTATAAAATTCTGTCATAACCAGATCCACAATTTCCCAGTGCTGATGCTGACACTGCTCTGTTATCTTATCACTTTTTCCTGACCACTGACTCCTATGTTCATTCACAAAATTGCCTACAGACTTTAGTGGGGTCTTAGTATTTTAGTCATGCCCTAGATAGTCGTGCATTATGCTATTATTTGCTTTGTAGACTGGATGATGAATGTGAACATTGTGAAAGGCACTATAAAAATTTTTCACTGCTTCTGAAAATGTGTTCATACAATTCTTGTAGTATTATGAAACTGGAGGATCTTTACATAATGAGAGTCATGTTCACCACTTGCCCTTATGGACCATTCAATCTTTTACTCTAATTCAGTACTTACTGTGTGACAAGGCACAGACTGCGGCTTCATAGGAGGAGCTCCGATGGTAGATACTCTAGTCTGTTTCTGAAGATGGTCCACCCAGTCCTGCAGATCCTGTTGGTTGTTGCATGACACAATTATCCTCTCAATCATATTTCCTACAGGACAAAAAATGAGCAACTTCAGAAAATCAGGTAGAATAAAGTGTGGTAAAACAGCTCCCCATAATAAACCAGATAACCCTGACACTCAGGCTGAGATAGGATCTTTTGATCATAGGTTGACACCTAAAAACAACAGAATTCACTAGTATGTTCGGATAGTGGGTCTGCAACTGCAGTTTTTTCTTATTATTAGGTTATGTTCAAGCATTGACTTTCACTATTATGAAGAAAACATGTATTATTATGTGAAGGGATGTAATAAAATATATTAATTAATGGTATGTTGTACGTAGTAGTAGGATGTTGTACTGTGTTAGCCATAATGGAGTTGCCTGAAGAAGGGACTAAGCTGCTTGGAAATCTTGCATATTGTAATCTTTTCAGTAAGCATAAAATATGTAATTTTGCCTGACTTCTCAATACACTGTACAATAGCAATTGTGCAACACAAACTAACAACAGTTATTCCAAATAAGATTTAAGCACCGAACACATTCCCTAGTGTTTACCTTTACATTGTGATTATAAATTATTATCATACACTTTCTGTATTATCTATTATTTATTTTATTACATATCTATTGACTATATTTATGTATCTAGATTGCAAATACCATACATTGCATCAATGTTCATATTGCTTACTAGACGTTAATATTGCTGTTACTTCTTTGTCTTGTCTTTTGTGTTTTAATTTTAAATTTAAATTTTAATTCTATTTTTAAATTATTTTTAATTTATTATTTGCACTTCATGTTGTTACACTGTGGACCCTGAGCTTCGCAATTTCGTCTAACTGTATACTTATATATGGTTGAGATGACAATAAAGTTCACTTTGACTAAAGCTACTTTACATTTTTTTTCTTGCTCTGCCCAAAAAAATCCTGTTGCATTCTTGTGGCTGCTAATTCCATAACTTACTTAGCATTACACAGGTGTTCATACAGATAAAGTTGCTGCAAACAAACTCTTTCACTCACCAAATAATTATTAAAATAATTAAGGCAGACACAAAAAGACAGATTTATTGACCTGACTATGTGTGTGTGTGTGTGTGTGTGTGTATTGATTACTCATTATGTTTTAGCTTTTCAGAGGTAATGCATGTTCAGGATAGTGTAAAATACTTATCATGGTATGTCAAAGGAAGAAAACATTATCATTGCTCATTTTCACCCTTCTCGATCTAGAATTCCGTTTTAGACACTGGTTTAAAAATCAAATTCTTAACCTCCAAATATAAGTAAATTGGCTCAAGTACTGATTTTCTTCAAACGGGTATTAGAGTTTCTATTGAAAGAATCACATGAGCAAAAGAACAGATGAAAAAAAGATCAGAGACCATCAATTAAATGATTGTGAAGTTGTAATTCTACTTTTTTTATTTTATTGGGATCAATACGTTGGATTTATGAAGATTTTTTGCTGTTGGTTAACAAGTGCAATGACCAGTACACTGTATTAACGTTTTGAGACTTGTAAAGTATTAATAGGATACTAAGCAATAATAATTGTACATACATTGAGAAATAAATACAAAAAACACATTGCAATAGTTGTGTTATGCCTGGGGATACATAATGTGACACTTCTACCTACTGTTTTTCAGTCTGATACGAGCACATACAAATGAAACTTTTTATGTGTTGGTGGGGCTGAGCTGATGATCAATGATATCATCGCTGGTTGGCTGGACACATCATTAATATAAATAAACATCATTGGTTAAATCCAAACATTGGCAGACATTTCCACAAATGCAGCCACCACGTTTTTCATTTTTTTGAATCTCAAACGCCTCACAAGAAGGCTGTCAGACACATATTCATAGCAGGAAGTATACGAGATTCCCATGCTTTGCTACTTTAGCAGGAGTATGCTGTAGCTTACAAAAAGCAGCCTGATCAGTGTGTCACACACAAAGTTTCAATGTGCTCCGAGTGCTTGAAGTGGGCCGGTACCAGCAACACTCGAAGCTTCAATGGGACCCACCCTCTCCTCAATATTATATACTAATATACACATACTCCGACCTCCAAGGGGATGCCGCCTGCCCCATCATGTAAAATTAATAACAAATTTGGAGGAGAAAGAGGAGCAAGACGTGGACTACAAGCACTGCTTACGGACAAATGGTCTAGAGACTCGGCTGTGAAGTGGACAGTGGCCAGTGGACTTCAGTCTATGCAAATTAAAACTGATGAAAGAAACTGAGGGCTGAGCTCACCAGGCTCCCCACAAACCAAATGATGTTTACAGAAGAGGACACCATGCAGCTGTCTATGCAAAGAAAGAAGAGTTAAAACAGAAACAGAACCAGGCTGCAGGGGCTGGAAAGGGTCAATGAGTAAAGAATGGGACTGAAAAGAGCAAATGTGCATGGGTCACAATAGCGAAACGGCATGCTTTGGAGCCAAATGAAACACTACAGCAGCAGAAGCAGTCAAGGCGTTCTTCATGGCTATAACAATGGAGAAGTGGCTGTCAGAGATGTAAATGGTTATACTGTAACACCAGTTAAATACAGTTGAACCTCAGGTCACGAACGTCTCGGAACATGTACAAATCGGGTTACGACCAAAAAGTTAGCCAAACTTTTGCATCTGTTCACGACCACACACTTGGTTGACGAACAAGCCAGTTTCCCTTCCGGTTTGTACACACTGATGATTTCCGCACATGTTGTACATTGTTATCGGTAAGACGTTCGTGCTTTCGCTGTGAACTCTTTGTGCTCTACAGTATTTCGTTTCCCTTCCGGCTCGTATGCGCCGATGATTTACGCATGTGTTCAGTCACTCCCTGTAGTACATTGTTTTAGGTCAGATGTGCATCATGCAGAGGGACTCTACCTCAAAACTGTAACCTCTTCTCCACCCAGCTTCCTGCTCACTTCCTTCATGCCAGAACTCGACTCATGCAAGGTTAGTTTTCTTGGTTGTTTATTAAAAAAAAGTGTTTACAGCGAGTGGTTCCTAAAGCTGTAGTGTGAACTCTTGCAACGTTAGTTTTCTTTGTTCAAGGTTTTTTCAGTGTTATTCAACATTTTTACATTTAGTTTACTATTACACTGTGCATTCTATGGTATAATTAACTATTTTTGTGCTTAAAAATCTTTGAAAAAAATATATTTACATACAGTTCGTACGGTCCGGAACGGATTCATTGTATTTACATACAATCCTATGGGGGAAATTAATTCGGGTCACGACCAAATTGGGTTGTGACCAGAGTTTTGGAATGAATTACGGTCGTGACCCGAGGTTCCACTGTACACTATTTATTTTCTATCTTTATAGCAACCTTAAATGTGAATAAACCTTTCAATTTTTTTTTTCTTTTTCAATTATTTCCACAATCCACGTTAACCTCCCTTCTCCTATATCCACAAGGAGGACTGCTGTAACAGGAACGAAAATTGTGCTGTGTACATGAGATAAGAAATATAAAATTAACTAATTATACTATATATCAAATCACTGCCTCGTTTTTTTTTTTTAAAGCCAGTGCCGTTGTCCTCCTGCTTGCACATCATATACTGCAAGTTCATAATACCAATCAACAGTCAGCTTTATACTTTTTTTTGCGGCATGTTGTTTGCATGCTTGATAAGTAAAGGCAAAATATGTGCTATAGCTAAGTCACAATCAAACACAAAGGACGATTTTTTTCGATATTGCATGCCAAGTTGCTTTTTTTGTTCAGAAGATGGTACGAAGAGAACAACTGAGGATGTTGTGCTTGAGTGAGTAGAAGTAATTAGCAACTTCTAGTTTCTTAAATAAAAACTAATTAACTAATCTAGTTTCCTGTTGGTAGACATTTATTCATATCAATACCAGCATCATGATTTGTACCAATTTTAAAAGAATGACCTTTAAATCATCGTAATAACATTAACAAATACTAATACAGTATGTGTGCTGAGCTGCAGCAATCTGTGAGACAACAAAACTACTGCATCCTGAGCTAAAATGACTACACTCCATTAATCCAGTAATAGTATCATACATCATTGATGTTTTGAAATGTCCATGTGAAGTTTTAAGGCATCGTACAGCCCTGTGTAGAAGCCTGAAAAGAAAGTTTACATTTAAAAATGTTGTGATATTTGTAGTCCTAATGACAAGTTTTAAGGCATCGTACAGCCCTGTGTAGAAGCCTGAAAAGAAAGTTTACATTTAAAAATGTTGTGATATTTGTAGTCCTAATGACAAAGCTGGATTGAAAGATTTTAGCTCTTTTCAAATGCAAAAGAAATACTGCATGTGTTTTTGGAAGCAAGTATCACAGAAACAGAAGCACTGTAAGAAAGACAAAGCAATACTTTTGGATTTGAAAATGTAACAAATTTCAGAGGTAAAAACATTTCAGTAAACCATACTAAGATTTAAAGAAAACAGAAATTCTGCAGACTAGTGAATAATTTATGAATTTCCTCATGAAACTTGAAGCTATAAATAAGTTATCCGTTTCAGATGAAAACACAGTCTTCTTTTTCTTCTTTCAGCTGCTCCTGTTAGGGGTTGCCACACCGGATCATCTTCTTCCAGATCTTTCTGTCCTCTGCATCTTGTTCTGTTACACCCATCACCTGCATGTCCTCTCTCACCACATCCATAAACCTTCTCTGAGGACTTCTTCTTTATCTCTTGCCTGGCAGCTCTATTCTTAGCATCCTTCTCCCAATATACTCAGCATATCTCCTCTACACATGTCCAAACCAACGCAATCTATTTGCAACGAATGCTATATATGTTAGGGTGCTTCATTCTCAAACTGGCCTAATCTCAATTTGTGCTCCTTTCTGTTGTTACTTTCACAATAGTACCAAATGTGAGAACACCAATGTAGAAAGTAGGCTGCTCGAACAGCCAAGTAGGCAATAAATGACAAAGATACTCAAAAGAAGGTGCGAAGATATCCAAAGAAGGTGCTCTTAATGTTAAGCATCATTCGCTATGGCAAATTAATAGGCTAAGGATTAAGCAAAACTATTAGGAAACTTGTTAAATATAATTAACATTTAGTTTAATTGACAATTTTTTTCCAAAGTGACTTAAAAATCAAGCATGCACAATTCAGCACTCGCCATATTGCGACTGTATTACTACAGAATACCGATGAGGGAAGTGACCTGCTAAAAGTCAAGAGTAGGTGCTAAAGACCTCCCTGTTTGTAATGTGTATTGCCATGTACTAGATATATTTTGCTGCGGTGGGTTGGCACCCTGCCCGGGATTGGTTCCTGCCTTGTGCCCTGTGTTGGCTGGGATTGGCTCCAGCAGACCCCCGTGACCCTGTGTTCGGATTCAGCGGGTTGGAAAATGGATGGATGGATGGATAGATATATTTTGAACTACAGTATAGGTTTTTGTTTTCAGATGTAGCACACAAACTGTAGAGCAAGAAAATAAGTAGATTTTGGTTATTTTCAGTATTACCTGAAATTTCAAATGCATTTTTATGAGTTTCAGTGTCTTCAAGTTTTAATATTGTCATCCCTGTCAATGGCAGTTTACCCTGCAAAGAAAAAAAAAAAGATTCTTCAAAAAGATGGCTTCAAACTCTACTATCATTATAACACACTTGCTTACATAAACTGGCTGCAGGATTTTATAAATAAGAAAACAAGCAAGTCTGAAAATAAATGAGTTAGAATTCCAAGTCTTTATACACCACTTACTAGAGCTGCCTGAGCAAGAATTTCAGATTTTCTGAAACTGTCACCATTTGCATTTAAGACCACTCTATTAAGACAGCTCTAAAATTACACTTAGTGTAGATTTTCTTGACCACAAGCATAGAAGCATTCATGCGTTTCCAAAAGCTGGAGTCAGAAAAACTAGATCAAATTATTCATTAACTGCCACTAGCTACGAAAAGCTCTGTGGTTGAAGAAGGTTGAAAAATGTGAGAGGCTATACATTAAAAGAGGTTTACCTGGTAAATAAAGCCACTCATTCTTGGACTGGCAGACAGCATGAGCAACACATGAGGAAACAGAAGGAGGTAGCGCTCATTTTTTTCCTTAAAAGACATCAACAAATATTCAGTTATTATAATACAAGGCAAGATGGAAAGCAGCAGTAAACAACAGATTGTCTTAATTTAGAATGTACAAAAATAAACCACTTTAACTTTAAAAGAAACCATTTTAATAAAACCTAAACAAAAAAGGATACAGTCTTGAATTTATAAAACAGTTGTTAAACACCAAAAAATTGGGCAATAACTGAAAAAATAGAAATTATATCATATTTAACAGTTAACAAGATAATGGCATTGAACATTAAGGTATCTAAAGATATAACATTATATAACAAATATTAACACAGATGTGCAGAAGTGTACTTGGTAGAGGACATTGGCTTTTATGTGCAGTCCTTGTACACATAACATAGAAATAGTAAAACATACACTTACAGTATCTCACAAAAGTGAGTACACCCCTAAAATTTTGTAAATATTTTATTATATCTTTTCATGGGACAACACTGAAGATATGACACTTTGATACAATGTAGTCAGTGTACAGCTGTATAACAGTGTAATTTTGCTGTCCCCTCAAAATAACTCAACACACAGCCATTAATGTCTAAACCGCTGGCAACAAAAATGAGTACACCCCTAAGTGAAAAATGTCCAAATTGTGCCCAATTAGCCATTTTCCCTCCCCGGTGTCATGTGACTCGTTAGTATTACAAGGTCTCAGGTGTGAATGGGGAGCAGGTGTGTTAAATTTGGTGTTATCGCTCTCACACTCTCTCATACTGGTCAATGGAAGTTCAACATGGCACTACATGGCAAAAAACTGAGAATCTGAAAAAAAAAAAAATGTTGCTCTACATAAAGATGGCCTCGGCTATAAGAAAACTGCCAACACCCTGAAACTGAGCTGCAGCACGGTGACCAAGACCATACAGCGGTTTAACAGGACAGGTTCCACTCAGAACAGGCCTCGCCATGGTCGACCAAAGAAGTTGAATGCACATGCTCAGCGTCATATCCAGAGGTTGTCTTTTGAAAATAAACATGTGAGTGCTGCCAGCATTGCTGCAATGGTTGAAGGGGTGGGGGGTCAGCCTGTCAGTGCTCAGACCATACGCTGCACACTGCATCAACTTGGTCTGCATGGCTGTCATCCCAGAAGGAAGCTTCTTCTAAAGATGATGCACAAGAAAGCCCGCAAACAATTTGCTGAAGACAAGCAGACTAAGGACATGGATTACTGGAACCATGTCCTGTGGTCTGATGAGACCAGGATAAACTTTCAGATGGTGTCAAGCGTGTGTGGCGGCAACCAGGTGAGGAGTACAAAGACAAGTATGTCTTGCCTACAGTCAAGCATGGTGGTGGGAGTGTCATGGTTTGGGGCTGCATGAGTGCTGCCGGCACTGGGGAGCTACAGTTCATTAAGGGAACCATGAATGCCAACATGTACTGTGACATACTGAAGCAGAGCATGATCCCCCTCCCTTCGGAAACTGAACATGATAACGACCCCAAACACACCTTCAAGACAACCACTGCCTTGATAAAGAAACTGAGGGTAAAGGTGCTGGACTGGCCAAGCATATCTCCAGACCTAAACCATATTGAGCATCTGTGGAGCATCCTCAAACAGAAGGTGGAGGAGCGCAAGGTCTCTAATATCCACCAGCTCTGTGATGTCGTGATGGAGGAGTGGCAACCTGTGAAGCTCTAGTGAACTCCATGCCCAAGAGAGTTAAGGCAGTGCTGGAAAATAATGGTGGCCACACAAAATATTGACACTTTGGGCACAATTTGGACATTTTTCACTTAGGGGTGTACTCACTTTTGTTGCCAGCAACTTAGACATTAATGGCTGTGTGTTGAGTTATTTTGAGGGGACAGCAAATTTACACTGTTATACAAGCTGTACACGGACTACTTTACATTGTATCAAAGTGTCATATCTTCAGTGTTGTCCCATGAAAAGATATAATAAAATATTTACAAAAATGTGAGGGGTGTACTCACTTTTGTGAGATACTGTGTAAGTATATAATTAATAATAATAATACTAATAATTCTTTGCATTTATATAGCGCTTTTCTCACTACTCAAAGCGCTCAGCAATTGCAGGTTAAGGGTCTTGCTCAAGGGCCCAACAGAGCAGAGTCTCTATTGGCATTTATGGGATTCATCCCGGCAACCTTCCGATTGCCAGTGCAGATCCCTAGCCTCAGAGCCACCACTCTGCTTATATAAAGCTTCTGAGTAGTTGTCTTGTAATCTTGACAACATTCAAATGGAAACAATACCAACGTAAAATCCTGGTAATACCAAAATGGCATGTGAGGATGCTTTTCAATGGAATACGGCTAGGAAATGCTTAAATGCGTTTCTTCTTATTTTTTGAGTGGGGTACTTTGTATTTATAGATATTGTCCTCCGCAAGCAGGAGACTGTAGTATCTATCACTTTGCAATCTTCTAACAGAAATACACCAAGTCATAAATCAAAAGCTTCATCTGAGGATTTAGCTGCAACTTCACCACCATTAGACTATACCAATAAATTTAGCTATTCCATTTACACTGACTCAAGAACAAGGCTACAAAGCACTTAAATTTCAGCAACTGGAGCAGTGGCTATGTGATCCCCTTTTTGGGAGCTAGCATAAACTCTAACATTTTCCTCATATATGCCTGTCAAATCATAGTAATACATTTATTCTCCCATTGGCTCGACTCCAAATGCTACTTTCTTTATGGGTTGAACACAAATGCCAGAGTGTTTTTGCATGCAATTACCTGTGTTTAGGCCAGTCTTGGCACTAACACACATCACTGAGAAAAACTATTTGCCATCCTTCTTAATATTCTTTGCTTCTGCATATTTTACATAATGAACGGATTCAAATGTTCAGACAAAATGCAATTTTTGAGGACGTGAACCCAAGTGAAAACACAATACAATTTTTAAATCATGTTTTTCTTTATTCGAGGAACATAGTTATATAACACACCTATGGCCTGTGTAATAAAAGTAATTTCCTGCATAGTTTCAGCATCATTAGCAACTAATCACACCTAAACATCTCTTGCTATTTGATATTAGTCTTTCATATTGCTATTGGGGAATTTTAGGCTATTCTTCTTAAAAGAACTACTTATATTCAGATACACTGGTAGGTTTGTGAGTGTGAACTGCTCATTTCTGTTCTTCCCTCAGCATCTCTAAGGGTTCATGTCAGGAATTTGACTAGACTACTCTAAAACTTGAATTTTATTTCTTCAAAGCCATTTAGTTATATGATTGGTTTTGTGTTTTGGCTTGTTGTTTTGCTCCATAATGCAATTATCTTTCAGTTTCAGGTCATGAATACATGACCAGACATTTTCCTTAACAATATTATGGTAAAGTGCACAATTCTTGGTTCTTTCAATAAAGGCAAGTCATCCATGTCCTGAGGCAGCAAAGCACCTTCACACCATGACACTAGCACCGCTAAGTTTTACTGTAGGTGTAAGTGTTAGTGTTGAACACCAGACATAGTGGGATCTGTCATCCAAAGAGTTCAACTTTGGACGCATTTCTCCATAGTACATTAACTAAATGCTTGGGGATCATT
Source organism: Erpetoichthys calabaricus (assembly GCF_900747795.2). Classification (NCBI taxonomy): domain Eukaryota; kingdom Metazoa; phylum Chordata; class Cladistia; order Polypteriformes; family Polypteridae; genus Erpetoichthys; species Erpetoichthys calabaricus. The sequence continues at coordinate 12,651,756 of NC_041397.2, read as the reverse complement.
GTTTCTTTGCAAATGCAAGATGAGCACTGATCGTACTCTTAGTTTGCAAAGGTTTCGGCCTTGCTACTCTCCCACAAGTCCAATTTTGCCTTTTTCTGTTTCTTCTTGTAAAGTCATAAACACTGACCTTAGATGAGGCTAGAAAAGCTAACAGTTGTTAAATGTTCTTTTGGTTCCACTGTGACCTCTTAAATGAGTTGTTGAGGTGTTCTTGGGTTAATTTTGCCAGGCCAGTCTTTACTGAAGATGCAACACTGTTCTAAATGTTTCCTGTTTTAAGAATATGACTCTCAGTGTGGTGCAGAGGAGATCCAGAGCCTTAGAAATGGCTTGGTAAACATTTCTTGACTGGTAAGTTTCAAATATATTTTTTTTACTCTCTTCTGAAATTTCCTTTCATTGAGGCATAGTGTTCTTCTGGAAACCTTGTACAGATTACCTCAGTCTCATGGCAAGGGTCAAAATATGATGAGATTTAGGTTCAACAGAGATGGTTGTGTTCACACAGTAAAGTCCAAATATCAATTAACTTTAGTCAGCTGTGTGAGTTAGTAATTACAAGAAACTACTCAATTTTTCAACAGGAATTACCTTTTCACATAAGCAATACAGGTGTTGGATAACTTAAATATTTTGAGTGAGAATTCAGAAACTGTGTCAAAGGTTTACTCTGATTTGCATTTTCTAATATTTTGTCTAAATATTTGAAACCAATCATTGTAACAAACATACAAAACTTCAGGATGTCAGCAAGGGGCAAATATTCTTTAACAGAACTGTACACAAAATGTTAAATCGTTTACCGAATAACCCAGAGACCGACAACAGTTTTGTGCTAATTGTCAATGCAGCCCAAAATTAATAAGCATTCATAACAATATGTTGAACAGAACAAATAAAGGCAACAATGTGTCTGATCTCTGGTTTGCCACGCTTTGGTGAGATATGTTAAGTTTGAAACATAAGAAACACAGACACATTTACAGCTAGAATATGCTTGAGACATTATATAGACATATTTTTATGCTCCACTCTATGAAATGTTTAAAAAACAGTATTGGATTTTAATTATTTTTAAATCGTCTTTGAAAGAGGTAAAACATATTGGAGTTCAAATGCCTGTTCAAAAAGGTTTTAATGTTAAAATGCTAATTGTGTATATAAAACCACATCTGGCCCCTCTTCAGTACTTTCTTGTTGGCTTTCAATTCCTACTAATAACTCTGTTCTGCAAATATGAAATGTGAAAGGTGAAGCTGTGGAATCTTCATCTACACTGTTGCACCAGTTATAAATCTGAAACTAGCATTCCTAAAGGTAGACTTTATTATTCCAGAGGGAAATTAGTTCAGAATACTTCACCCAAAAGTTATGGTCTGTATGTGTCTGTATTTATGTAGGTAATATCATTGTGCTGTACTCTAAAGTGAACTGTTCATTTCTGAGACAGGTGAACCTAATAAACTTGCCCTCTACAGCAGAGGTAAATCTTGATCTGCCTTTCTTGTGGTGGTCCGCATGAGACCATCACAATAGTTTGTTGTGCCAGCCACTTTAACCAGAGTATTCTGTTGGACTACATCACAGGCAACATTTGCAAGTACTCACTTACAAGGGTTATATACATGGAACAGGAGATATTCATGTACATTGGAAACCATAGTGAGGTTTGGTATTGAAAGTAAGAGCAACTACTTAAAAAACCGAAGTGTGAAACCATGGATGTAGTCAAAAAGTGAACAGCCAGACATTTGCTACAAAAAAGGTACCATCACAAAACATAAACATGAAACCGACAACAAAGTTGAAAGGTGAACTGCCGTAAGTCAAAAATCAAAAGACATACTGTCACCAAAACTAGAAGCAAAACTGTTAACGGTGTCAAAAGTGGAACTGCTATTAGTCAAAAACCAAATGACCTCCAAAAGTATGAATACCCATTACTTAAGTTGTTCAAAAGTTGGATCCTAAAACCAGAGGAGCTTTAGAGAAAAACAAAGTGTAACATTTTAATTAAAGCTAAAATGAGAATTGCCACCAAAATCTAGACTTAACACAATACCACAGTAAAAGTAAGCTGCTACAAAACTCTAAACTCAAAACCGTACAAAAATTAGACAGCATAAAGCCACTAAAATCTAGACACAAGATTGTTACAGAAGCTAAAATGAGAATTGAAAACAATAAAAAATGGAAGTCATTTACACTAGAAGGCTCATGCCGATGTTGTTTAAATGTGGGATCCAGAATCATGGATGTTGTATCAAATGCGGTGGCAATATGTCCTTACCAACAGTGCTGTGCATCTTGGTAACTTAGTCTCATAATGTTGAAGCTACAAAACATTGACTTGATGCACTTAAAAAATAAATATTAATCAAATTACATTAAGTAGTTAAAATCTGAACATGAGTCAACCATGTATTAATGTTCTCTGACAAATGAAGCCTCCAAAAACCCACAACAAGGTAGCTGAAAAAATTAATAAGAAGCAAAAAAAAAATGAACAAACTGCCCCAAATCTTAACAAACTTTATGGTTCTGATGAACTTTGCACTTTGAAAGTTTCATTAATTTCTGAAAATAACGATAGACAGTTAGTTCTACTTGTTAAGTTGCACTCTTCTTTTCATATTATGAACTACTACAACCAGTCTTCTAAAACAGGGCTATTTATACTCACACCACCTTGTCATAACATGACCAATTAGCTCAAATACACTAACGAAGAAAGAAATTCCACAAATTAACTTTTAAAAAGAGGCATACTGTACATAGTACTTAGAATGAAACAATGATGGTGGTTCAACATTTTCAATTGGTAAATTATGCTAAATGAAAAGAGGGAAAGGCATTAACAGATTATGCTTAAAATACATCATTTTTGTTTTCCAAAGAAATCCATACATAGACATTATGTTCACTGTTTAGAATTCTCTCCAGAAACACATTTCAGATATTTAAGCCTATATATGTCTATAAGTTCATGTAACTGTACATTCCATCAGACGTATCCAAACATTTTAATTCTGGATTATGTGCATATTTTTGTGTATGTTACACAATGATTTTTCTGTTTTTATTTTGAAGGTAGCAATAAAGTTCCCTCAGTTTTCAATATGTTACTGTGGTCTGTGTAATTAGTAAACTTTGCACTGACATACCTAATCTTCATATTAAAAGTTATCCTTTCATATATAATATGTATTTCTATGAAATAATAATAACATTGCAGTTGTCAAATTGCTATCTTTTGTATTAACCTGTGAAAAAGTATTTCCTGTGCTCTTTCAGGACAAACTCTAAGAGAGTTTGTTTTGTTCCTGTAGTTTTCTACTAAATGGGCTGAGCAAAGCCTTTGGTTAAACACTAAATGGTTTATTGTACTAAAAAATATTATCCTAAAGTTAGAAGAACTGTTTCCATACCCTGTTATTTGAGAACATCACAACTGCTGGACTGTGGAAATGCTGGAGTAGCACAACTGCTGACCACTTCAACCCTGAGACTTTTGAATTGCGTCCATCCTTAACTTTCCACCCTATAAATTTCTGAAAGCTTCAACAGCACCTGAAGAAGATAATATGCCGGAGCATTGACAGCACCTCATCCAACCTGTCGATATTCAATGGAGGTCTCCCAGCAAGGCCTGATCTGGAATTATGCTGAATGATTCCTTAATACAAGCTAAGCTTAAAATTACTATTTGTTTTGTGATTGGTTTTTGTCATTGCTGAGGTTACTATGTAGCCATTGTGGCCCTGAGGCAGAATTATAAGTGGAATTACATCTCCACTATGCATTTCCTAGCATTGAACCTGGTCTATTTCTTGGAGCTGCTGCTCCCTGTTGGACACTTCTATAAATTGTACAGGCCTCTTAAATATAAATGCATTTAATAAGAACTTATTAAAATGAAAGTGAAATTGATAAGACTGGGTATAATAACATTACTTCAGGAAACAATATTTATGTTTTAACTTTTTATAAGTTTATTAAAATTAATAATAATATATATTTTTAGGCAACGTATTTTGTGTGTATCAAGGAAGAAAAATCACCTTAAAGCATTAAATTTTAGTAGAACACAACACAATCTGCAACCATTCAGTACAGGGTTTGGAGTGTTAATAAAGGTATTGTATATAGAATATTCTCCATGAAAAACCAAAGTGATCAAATTAAAAAAACACTGTAGTGTAACATTTGAGTACATTAAGAAATTATCACTGACTTTCACACTTTATGACCTTCAGGTTTTACTGCTGTTATACTTTACCTCACTTCCAGCACAATGTATCATTACTTGGGACATGAAGATGACATTTCCAAGTGTTTTGATGTCATCACCTTCCCAGCAGCGGATAACTTCAGTCAGGATTTGTAGTTCCAGTTCTTTTCTTTTCCGCACTTCTTGACACTGGGCCTGTTCAAGTCAATGAAATATAAACACCATCAGTATCATAGAAAACAGCTCCAAAATTTCATAGATTTTAAATGAGGAATATAATGGAGCAAAAAATGCTGCAGCTTGACAGAAGTCCTTTCCAACAACTTGTCATATTTACAATTTAAATAGATATGTGTCAAAGATATTTAGTTATACAGTATAAGACTATCAAAGACAAAAAGAATGTCTAACTTCTAAAACAAGTTTAATATTGTATGTTTGTAATAATTTCAACAATTCAACAATTTAAATGGCACATCTTTGCTTTCATATTCATACATTCTTCATAAGTTTCCCTTCTTGTTTTTGAAAAGTACAAAAATGAAAAATGACAAGAAAACTAATGTTACGTGACATGACTAAATTGGCCTTACTATAATTAAAGACTGCAATGAAGTATAAAAAAAATGATTTTTTCAGGGTTCTGAGGCATAGTAATTGAATACTATCTATCTATCTATTAGTAAGAGTTACCAGTACAGCAAACAGAAAGACTAATCGATAAGAAAGAAGTTAATATGCCTGCTCATCGCTGGAAGGGAAATGATTCAACTTGGTGGGAGTCTCTGATCCTTTGTAACAGGAGAAAAGATAAAGGAGACATCAATACTGCCGGTCTACAAGAGGGGATAAAACCTGACAATTGAACACAACCTCTGGACTCTGACACAGAAATTTAAAGCCACCTCCCTCTTCCTTTTGACACGGAATCATTGTCAGACTGGGAGCAGAGTTTTTGGCAAGCACTCTGCTGGCTGTGGGAAATACGGCCAATATGTAAGGGAAGTGGGAAAGTTAAAAACAAAGAACAGAGACCTACAGTGTAGAGGTGGGCGGTATGACCAAAATTCTATATCACGGTATTTTTCTAAATTCTGCCGGTTTCACGGTATTAGACGGTATTTTTTTTCCCCATGCATGAGTGGATGTTAACCACATTTTCCACTGCAATTACTGCAGTAGACTGGCTAAGAATAACCTATTAGACTGTTATGAGAATTGTACATCGTACAAAAAGACATTTTAATGTGCACACAAGTATTAATCCAGGTTTGCATGGCCCCATAAAGTGATAGTTTTCAAGGGGGTGGCACTAAAGAGAAGGAATCACATTGCATGACAGATGCAGTCAAAATATAGAACCTTTAATTGAACAAATTTTGCAAAAGCTTAAACTATGATTTTGACAACATATTTTCAACCATCTAAAGAGGCATTTAGACTTAGTAAAATATCCAGAGGTGTTTCTCAAAAGTTGGATTGCACTGAACACGTCTTAGAAAAGGAATAAATAGTAAATATTTTTTGTAAACCAACTACACTTTCTGTTAATGTTAACAATCTCTGTCCACTGACACGTTTAAGTGACTTTTTAAACAATTTTACCATCATTAAACTGCATAATATTTAAACTAATAAATAATAACAATAAAATACATAATAGTACTACTGATAGCTGCACCATTACTTCAAGGCTTCAAGCCCAGGTGCATTACACAGTATTCACCAAATTAAAATAAAATAAAACAAGTGCAACTTGGTGATGACATCTTACCAACTGTACCATCATTTAGGCAAACTGCATTAATATGGACCTTGCTTCAAGCTAAGCTATATACATAAATAATAAAAACTGCAACTTGCATTTATAATGCTGTTTGTGGTATAGCCCTAAAGAAGCACATTAGGGCCACTGTGAAGAAAAAAAAATATGGACACGGAAGAAAAAAACAAACTATATGTCAAGAATAATTTCGACATGTTGACTATGTCAAGATTAAAGTCGACATTTCCACTTTATTCTCATAGTTTATTTTATAATTAAAGTAGAATGTTGTAAACTAAACTTCATCCTAAAATCAATGTTGAATTTACTAGATTTTCTCAAACCCCGTCACAAGTTAATGCAGCACATCAAATACTTTGTGTTAAGTGTTCCCCGACCCAGTCGTTAATCACTATGCTTCTTAAACTGACTTCCTCCGCACGAAGAGCAGGCGCCTGCAGCAATCACCACACAGATAAATGTCTTTGTGACATTAAAACTAGTTATTAACTTAGCCGACGGAGTGTTCAGAACTTTAAAAATATCTTCGTTATACATGTTTAATTATGCCATCCATTCAGAATTGCGCCCATCTCTGAACAAGTCGCCAGCACTTCGCAGAATCAATACAAGCAAAACATACACTAGCAAGAAACAAAAACAAGTACAACTTGGCTTGCAGTGTTATCCAGTAGTATAGAAACAGTATTTACACATCTGACCTTTTAAAACCAAAGTATCTCCAGGAAACGGACGTGATTCCTTTTTTTTTCGGCAAAAGTTCTTCTGTGTCATTATGTTCAACTTTATCGTCAGCTTATTTTCGGAATGCTCTCTGTCCATTTTCACCGTGCGGCATACCTATGCTACCGCCCACCATATGGTGGTGTAGCAGTGAAAAAGAGCCCTAGTGCAACAAATCTTTGTTTAGCGGTGTAGCAGTGAAAAAGGTCCCCACTTGAACAGTTTCCCGCTGCGCCACGTTCCGAACGTCGTTTAGGCAATTTAAACCGGTGTTTCGGTATAAGAAAAATCCATATCATAAAAAAAATTAAAAACGGTTTTCGGTATGAACCGGTATACCGCCCAGCACTACTACAGTGCATCCAGAAAGTATTCACAGCGCATCACTTTTTCCACATTTTGTTATGTTACAGCCTTATTCCAAATTGGATTAAATTAATTTTTTTCCCTCAGAATTCTACACACAACACCCCATAATAACAACGTGAAAAAAGTTTACTTGAGGTTTTTGCAAATTTATTAAAAATAAAAAAACTGAGAAATCCCATGTACATAAGTATTCACAGCCTTTGCTCAATAATTTGTCGATGCACCTTTGGCAGCAATTACAGCCTCAAGTCTTTTTGAATATGATGCCACAAGCTTGGCACACCTATCCTTGGCCAGTTTCGCCCATTCCTCTTTGCAGCACCTCTCAAACTCCATCAGGTTGGATGAGAAGCGTCAGTGCACAGCCATTTTAAGATCTCTCCAGAGATGTTCAATCGGATTCAAGTCTGGGCTCTGGCTGGGCCACTCAAAGACATTCACAGAGTTGTCCTGAAGCCACTCCTTTGATATCTTGGCTGTGTGCTTAGGGTCATCGTCCTGCTGAAAGATGAACCGTCACCCCAGTCTGAGGTCAAGAGCGCTCTGGAGCAGGTTTTCATCCAGGATATCTCATTACATTGCTGCAGTCATCTTTCCCTTTATCCTCACTAGTCTCCCAGTCCCTGCCACTGAAAAACATCCCCACAGCATGATGCTGCCACCACCATGCTTCACTGTAGGGATGGTATTGGCCTGGTGATGAGCGGTGCCTGGTTTCCTCCAAACGTGATGCCTGGCATTCACACCAAAGAGTTCAATCTTTGTCTCATCAGACCAGAGAATTTTCTCTCTCATGGTCAGAGTCCTTCAGGTGCCTTTTGGCAAACTCCAGGCGGGCTGCCATGTACCTTTTGCTAAGGAGTGGCTTCCGTCTGGCCACTCTACCATACAGGCCTGATTGGTGGATTGCTGCAGAGATGGTTGTCCTTCTGGAAGGTTCTCCTATCTCCACAGAGGACCTCTGGAGCTCTGACAGAGTGACCATTGGGTTCTTGGTCACCTCCCTGACTAAGGCCCTTCTCCCCTGATCGCTCAGTTTAGATGGCCGGCCAGCTCTAGGAAGAGTCCTGGTGGTTTCAAACTTCTTCCACTTACGAATGATGGAGGCCACTGTGCTCATTGGGACCTTCAAAGCAGCAGAAATTTTTCTGTAACCTTCCCCAGATTTGTGCCTCGAGACAATCCTGTCTCGGAGGTCTGCAGACAATTCCTTTGACTTCATGCTTGGTTTGTGTACTGACATGAACTGTCAACTGTGGGACCTTATATAGACAGGTGTGTGCCTTTCCAAATCATGTCCAGTCAACTGAATTTACCACAGGTGGACTCCAATGAAGCTGCAGAAACATCTCAAGGATGATCAGGGGAAACAGGATGCACCTGAGCTCAATTTTGAGCTTCATGGCAAAGGCTGTGAATACTTATCTACATGTGCTTTCTCAATTTTTTTATTTTTAATAAATTTGCAAAAATCTCAAGTAACGTTTTTCACGTTGTCGTTATGGGGTGTTGTGTGTAGAATTCTGATGAAAAGAATGAATTTAATCCATTTTGGAATAAGGCTGTAACATAACAAAATGTGGAAAAAGTGATGTGCTGTGAATACTTTCCGGATGCACTGTATTTGGTGTTTGAGACATAATTTTAGAAGATAAGGAAATGGACCCAAAATCTTCCAAACTGTTAGGGGCAGGGGACCAATGTTAAGAAGGCCTGGGAAAGTACTGGGTGTTTATTGTGTGTCTCTTCATTACTGTAATATTAGTTTAAACAGTGGTTACCTATGCCTGTTACTGATTTTCTGTTTGGCATTTGACCTCCTTGGTATCGTTCTGGACTCAAGGATGCTACATGAATGCAGTCCAAAAGTCTTTGACTCCATGTTTCACTGTTCAATATTGTTTTAGCTCTCTCATCCTACAACTTCATGCTTGTAAGCTGAGGCATTTGTATGCACAAGTTTGTGGTGGTACACAAGTTTTAAAAAAATCAATTAAAATTAAAAGGTAAATGTGAAAATTTAATTTTATATGTTACTTGCATATTTCATATTTTATGATGATATACCGAAAAAAGATTAAAAAGAAATCCTGAATATTTGAATAATTTAACTAAAATTACAAAAACAGAAACTCAAAGTCTAGATGTTTCTGCTTCATTTTTTTTTATTCTTTTACATCAAACATTTGCATGTAATGTTCATGTTAAAAGCAGGATTAATCTACAAATTAAAAAAAAAAAAAGGTTTTGTTTAAGTGGATATATGTGTACTATGAGTGGTTAAAAAGTTAAAGACTTACAGAAAGATTTTTAAATGCTGTCATGGCTTTCTGAATATCTGGTCGATCGGGGTGATAATCCTGAAAATAAAATAATTAAAATACATTTTTTTAGAATGGTGGTTAAGTCAGTAAATATATTTTGTAACATACCATAACATAACATTCAGATTCATTTATTTCGATTATGAGTGAGCCTATCCTGGCAGCACTGGGCACAAGGCATGAACGAGCCCTGGAAAAGATGCCAGTCCACTTCAGAGCTCCATCATCCACAAACCCACACTGGGCCAATCTGGGATTGTCACTTGAGAGACACAGGTAAAAGGACAGGGTGTGGAACTTGAACCCTCTTACCTGAACAGTAACATTTATTTTGGGATATTCACAAATGACTGCTATGCCAGTGCATCTTTTGCAATACTTAATTTCACTTGATTCACAAATGGTTAGTGCCTATTCCTGCAACAAACAAGCTGCTGCCCCTGACTGGGGATGTTACACACACACTAGACAATTCTATTTCAGCTTTGCTACATAAGGTTTTAAACATGAATAAAAAACACTACAACTCCTGGGATTGCTTCAACACATATTATTTAAAAATAAAGAGAAGAAACTAGGATAAGCGACCAGAAATTACTGTTGGTAAATCAGGATGAACTAATAAAAATATTTAAATTATATTTAGATTTACATTCATATTTAAATTTACCTCCATGTGTCTTTCCAGTTCTTTGAGTAGTGTTGGGTATTTGTCCAGTCTCATGAAAGGTTTACTAAGGCCAGTGGTCAGTATTAAAATTCCTGGGCTGGTAGCTCCTTTCATTTCCATGAATTCTCCCAGCTCTTCACTATATGAATAAAAACAAACAATTACATGCAGAGATAGTTTAGAAAAAAAAGACAGATAAACGTATAAAGGTAACTTGTCAAATTTAATTTAAAGTTCATTAATAAGCTGTAGGGAAATAAAATAGATAATTAAATTCAGAGAAGAGCAGAATGAGGTGAAGCCATTGGTGGAATATGTCAAAGGCCTGTCCCTTGGACCATTAATTACCCTTTAATATTGTAACTGTGATATAGTTAGCAAATTTGGGAATTATGCAGATGAAAAAAATCTGACTAAGAGCAAATACTGAAAGGGCAGCAAAAACCCATCACAATGCCCGCTCCACAGGCTTGCCTTCTTTCCGTAGTGCATACTGCTGCTATCTCTTCCCCAGGTAGATAACACACACACTGTCCACATGATAAAAATGAAAAATGTGATTTATCAGACCAGGCCACCTTCTTCTATTTCTCCATGGTCCAGTTCTGATGCTCACATGCCCATTGTAGGTGCTTTTGGCGGTGGATAGGGGTCAGCCTAGGCACTCTGATCGGTCTGTGGCTTGCAGCCCCATATGCACTGTGTTCTGACACCTCTCTCTCATGGATAGCATTAAGTTTTTCAGAAATTTCTGCTAAAGTAGCTCTTCTGTGGGATGAGATAAGATGGCCAAGCCTTTCGCTTCCCATGCGCATCAATGAGCCTTAGATGCCCATGACTCTGTTGCTGGTTAACCTGTTGTCCTTCCTTGAACTACTTTTGGTAGGTATTAACCACTGCATACCAGAAACACTCCACAAGACCTGTCATTTTAGAGAAGCTCTAACCCAGTCACCCAGCCATCACAATTTCGCCCTTGTCAAGCTTATTCGTATCCTTAGGTCATTTTCCCACTTCCAACATGTCACTTTCAAGAGCTGACTATTCACTTGCTGCTTAACAAAACCCAAACCCTGACAGCTGCCAATGTTATGAGATATTTAGTGCTACTCACTTAACCTGTCAGTGGTTTTAATGTTGTGGCAGATCCGTGTATGCATTGTATTTCATAGATTTATAATCGTTATTAACCTCTACTATTTGCACTGGTAATTGGAAGGTTGCTGGTTCAAATCCCGTAAATGCCAAAAGTGACTACTTTGTAAAGCCTTTGAGCAAGGCCCTTAACCTGCAATTGCTCTGTCCTGGGTACAGGTGGCGCAGTGGTAGTGCTGCTGCTTTGCAGTAAGGAGACTGTGGAAGATTGTGGGTTCGCTTCCCGGTTCCTCCCTGTGTGGATAGCGCTTTGAGTACTGAGAAAAGCGCTATATAAATGTAATGAATTATTATGACATTAATCTGCATCCAGCCCTGCATGTAGGCCCTCCAAACTGAAGGAAAAACCCTGGGGGTTAGTGGCAGAATTGGCACTCCAGACACCATAAAAAACCTCACACTGTTCCACTCCATCTGAATTAGTGTGGTGCTGAGGTGTCACCCATTGCATGGCTGCACTCAGGTCCTAATCTGGGATCTTGAGTTGGTTTATCATGTGGTAGGTGTGGCAATGCACTGTATCAGCACCTGCTCCTAACCTCCTCCTCCTCTACTATTCTGTTTTCTTTTCTGGTTTTCTGCACTGGTGTTTTGTGCCATTGCCACCTGAACAAAGTACTCTGCAACCGTTTGTCAATGAGACCCCACTGCACTGAATCTTCTAGTGCAAATCATCAAAAACATTAGCAACCACATAAGCACTTTATATTTGATAGAATGTCTTGTGAGGGCTGGGAGGTCTTTTGGACTTGGAACCCCTTTAGGTTTATTTTCTCCTGCATCACACCAGCTAAGGTTTTTATTTTTGTGTCCTCCCTGGCCATCTGACCATGGCATCTTACTGAGATTTAAGAAATTAATTTAACAAGTGAATCCACAATTAAGGTTTCTACTTTATCTGTTAAATGTTTATCTGTATTATGTATTGATTTATTCTTATTTTTTACTTTTAGCATTTCATGTATTTATGCATTCACATACTTATTTATTCCTAATTTATTACTTTTCTTTTTCCCCTTGCAAATTTTTCTTTAACATCTTAAAAATAAACTTTGAGCTACATATTTTACACAAAAATGTGCTATAGAAATAAATGTAGTTCTTGTACTGGGTTACTGAGGTCACTCTCTCTGAGAACAGGTGAAGTTAAACAATGGGGAGCAGAAGAACTGCACGTGAGATGTGCTAGGAATATGGCTGGAAGAATTCAACAGACTGAGGTATGTACAAAATGGTGTACAAAAAAGAAGCTACACTGGCTTAGTGGGGAAAGTTAAAGTCTAATTTTAATGCTTTACGTACACTATATGACTAGAAGTTTCTGGACACATGACTATCACACCTATATAAGCTTGCTAGACATCTTCTTCTTTCGGCTGCTCCCGTTAGGGGTCGCCACAGCGGATCATCTACTTCCATATATTTCTGTCTTCTGCATCTTGTTCTGTTACACCCATCACCTGCATGTCCTCTCTCACCACATCCATAAACCTTCTCTTAGGCCTTCCTCTTTTTCTCTTCCCTGGCAGCTCTATCCTGCTAGTCCAAAACCATGGGCATTAAACTGGAGATTCAGCACTGTATCAAAAACATTACCATAATAGAGAAGTAAATAGCAAATAAAGACAACACTACACTCCTCAACCTGTAATATTCATTTTAGTTCTGTTTATTTTTATATAGCATTCTTTGCAGAGTGCAGGCCCATTGTTCTGTAATACAGTACAAAAACACCCTCCTTGTAGAGTCATTTTCTCTGCTGCTTGTTTTTGCCAGCTCTTTAACATTGTAGAACTGCATGCCAAGGGTCACTTCAGCAGCCAATGACATGACAACATTTTAGGCACATCTCTGTAGTTCGTGAGTTGTATCAGGCTCCAATTATTCCACTCTGTCATATTTTCCATCAGCGTTTTACTTTTTTTTTTTTTAATCTGGATTTAATAATGAAAATAAGTAAGTTTCAAAGGCACCAGATTCATTTGTGGCATACAGCAAACATTTTGTGCCCACAAAGAGAAGCTATCCCAAATGTTATTAAATACAACACAGGCTCCAAATTCCCAAACTTTGCTTTGGAAATATCTGGGTTCAGAAAATGGTTGGGTAGAGCAGCAGATATAAAAAAAAAAATAACACAAAACATAAGGTTAGCAATTATTTTTGCTGCCATTAAATGTCTATGCAGGAACTTTCCTGGTCACAGTTCTCAGGAGCCAGCAATTTCCGTGATGCGGAAACCTACAATGGAGAACGCTCTGGCAAATCATATGATGATATTTATATACATACACACACACACACACGCACGCACACACACACACACACACACACACACACACACACACACTCAGGGTCAGTAAGAGACACCAATCAGCCAGACAGCATGACTTCAAATTGTGGTAGGAAAATTGTGGCTATTAAATTTAAAAAGTTTAATTTGACACTGAAAAAATGCACGAAAGAGAAGCACACTTGTAGAGGAGCTAGCATTGCTGCTTCTCAGCTTCAGAGGCCTGGGCTGAAGTGTTGTCTGTTCAAAGTCACCGTTGTGTTTCCATACCTATGCAGTTTTTCTCCCATATTAAAAAATATTTGCATTTACAGTACTGTGCAAAAGTTTTAGGCAGGTGTGAAAAAATGCTGTAAACAAAGAATGCTTTCAAAAATGGAAGTGTTAATCATTTATTTTCATCAATCAACAAAATGCACTGAATGAACAAAAGAGAAATCTAAATCAAATCAATATTTGGTGTGACCACCCTTTGCCTTCAAAACAGCATCAATTCTTCTAGGTACACTTGCACACAATTTTTGAAGGAATTTGGCTGGTAGGTTGTTCCAAACATCTTGGAGAAGTAACCACAGATCTTCTGTGGATGTAGGCTTCCTCACATCCTTCTGTCTCTTCATGTAATCCCAGACACACTCGATGATGTTGAGATCAGGGCTCTACCATCACTTCCAGGACTTGTTGTTCTTTATGCTCAAGATAGTTCTTAATGACTTTGGCTGTATGTTTGGGGTCGTTGTCCTGCTGCAGAATAAATTTGGGGCCAATTATACGCCTCCCTGACGGTATTGCATGATGGATAAGTATCTGCCTGTATTTCTCAGCATTGAGAACACCATTAATCCTGACCAAATCTCCAACTCCATTTGCAGAAATGCAGCCCCAAACGTTCAAGGAACCTCCACCATGCTTCACTGTTGCCTGCAGACACTCATTATTGTACCGCTCTCCAGTCCTTCGACGAACAAACTGCCTTCTGCTACAGCCAAATATTTCAAATTTTGACTCATCAGTCCAGAGCACCTGCTGCCATTTTTCTGCACCCTAGTTCCTATGTTTTCGTGCATACATGAGTTGCTTGGCCTTGTTTCCACGTCAGAGGTATGGCTTTTTGGCTGCAACTCTTCCATGAAGACCACTTCTGGCCAGACTTCTCCGGACAGTAGATGGGTGTACCTGGGTCCCACTGGTCTCTTCCAGTTCTGAGCTGATGGTACTTCTGGACATCTTCCGATTTCAAAGGGTAATAAGCCTGATGTGTCTTTCATCTGCTGCACTAAGTTTCCTTGGCCGACCACTGCGTCTACGATCCTCAACGTTGCCCGTTTCTTTGTGCTTCTTCAAAAGAGCTTGAACAGCACATCTTGAAACCCCAGTCTGCTTTGAAATCTTTGTCTGGAAGAGACCTTGCTGATGCAATAGAACTACCTTGTGTCTTGTTGCTGTGCTCAATCTTGCCATGACATGAAACTGTCTTCCACAACCTCACCTTGGTAGCAGAGTTTGGCTGTTCCTCACCCAGTTTTAAGCCTCCTACACAGCTGTTTCTGTTTCGATTGATTGATTGATTGATTGATTGATTGATTGATTGATTGATTGATTGATTGATTGATTGATTGATTGATTGATTGATTGATTGATTGATTGATTGATTGATTGATTGATTGATTGATTGATTGATAGATAGATAGATAGATAGATAGATAGATAGATAGATAGATAGATAGATAGATAGATAGATAGATAGATAGATAGATAGATAGATAGATAGATACTTTATTAATCCCAATGGGAAATTCACAGTTAATGACTGTGTTTCAACCTACGTGTGACATTGATGATCATTAGCACCTGTTTGGTAGAACTGGTTGATCATACACCCGACTATAATCCTACAAAATCCCTGACTTTGTGCAAGTGAAACTATAAGAATTGATGCTGGTTTGAAGGCAAAAGATAGTAACACCAAATATTGATTTGATTTAGATTTTTCTTTTGTTCTGATAATTGTGAATTGATAACAATAAACAATCATTTATATTTCTGAAAGCATTCTTTGTTTACAGCATTTTTTCACACCTGCATAAAACTTTTGCACAGTACTGTACATTTGCATTTGCCTTGTGCAAGTCTACAACCTTGTCCCTGATGTCCTTTTGACAGCTCTTTGGTCTTACCCATGGTGGTGGAGAGGTTGGCATGGAAGAAATGGATTCTGTGGACAGGTGTGATTTATACGCGTAACGAGTTGAGATCAGGAGTATCTGTTATTGATTGATTGATTGATTGTAATCTCTGTGCCACATGAGCACACAGCCAATCTGTGAAGCCAGAATTCTGGCTAGGCTGTATGGGACCAAATACTTATTTCTTTCTATGACATGCAAATTAATTTATGACTTTTACGTAATGTGTTTTTTCTGTAGTTTTGGTTGACATTCTGTCTCTCTCCATTACAATGAAACTACCATAAAAATTAAAGACTGTTCATTTCTTTGTAAGTGAGCAAACTTACAAATTCAGCAGGGGATCAAATACTTATTTCACCCACTGTATAACCAGTTGCTAGTGCATCCCTGTCTGTCAATTGTTTTTTAATTATTACATTTTGACATGAAATACTATGGCAAGCACAGGTGTCACTAATTACATTAATGAAGTTTCTGCTCAGTTTCAGTGTAGCATAACTGGAACCTTAAATAATGTCATTACTTACACATGTGCTTGCCATACTATCTCTGGTCAATGTGACTGCTATGAAAAAGGCCCATTAGTAATATGAAACCATGTGATGCCACCTATATGTAATGATATCTCAACAATAACTCAGAAACCAAAGACCAGATTTTCCAGGGATGTTCATGACATTACAAGCTAGCTTTAGTAAAAAAAAATATATACCAATTTTAAAATATAGTTTTTTTTCACTATTCAATTTTAATATTATAATCACTCATAGTAATTTTTCATTTTGGGGATAGCATGAGAGTTGGAAAATTAGCTTTAAAACTATATGGGAAACATTTCTGTATATATGTAAGCATGTTTATATTTAATAATAATTTAGAGAGATATAGCCAGTCGAAATCATAAACTCCCTCCTCCAATAAGTTCAAACTTTGTTAGTTTAAACCTCCCTTAATATTGATCCAAAACATGTGCAATTTCATTTCCACGGGTTACTCATATGACCAAATCAGCATGACATGTTTTGTTAAAATATGTGACAATGAGTTCCAAAATTGTGATGATTTTCACATGGAATTACCCAGATCTACTTTCTTAGTACTTACAGTATAATTTCTGAAGTGATCCCTGGAACAGTTTATTTAAGATGTCGCTCTATTATAATATAAAAAACTTGGGTCGAGACGTGATCTTCTTGGTAGACAGTTTGATGCCCCGCGAGACAAAGCAGTGAGACAAAAGGACAGCTGCTGTACAGGCTTTTAATTGATCGACGCGCAGAGCGACAAGCAGAACACGCAGCTTGGCAGCAGTAAGCCAGCAGCTGATCCGTCTGCATCTCCCTCACCCACCCCCGTCCCTTCACAACGTGAGCGGCAGAGACGCGAAGTGGCTGGCTCGAATCGTACCCATGGGGGGAGGTGGGCGAGCAAAGCGAGCAGGGGGCTTTGCCCCCTATTATTTATTATATTAATCCAATTTACCCACAACACTGAAGGAAGTCAGTTAAAGCAATTCTGTAGCTCTTGGTACCAGAACTCAAGGGACAGACTAAGGCCACCACTGCACCAGTGTCCTTCCTAATATCTGCTTTCTGTGCAGTGTTATTGTAACAGTTTAAAAGAAATTAAAAAGGTCAACTCCTATTGTGAACTGCAATACAGCTTTAGGATAAAAGAAAAAAAAAGTATTCATTCAAAGTCTAGTATACAAACCAACAAAAGAAAACAGAAATGGTGCTTTCATTCAAGTTCTATATGCATGCCTTGCAAATATAAATGACCTGATATGGCAAGTATGCATTTGGCAATTAACCTGCAGCAGTGTTAAGAACTTGAAGAAGATAAGCAACATACCTGTGTTCAGTAAGGACATTAACTGCTGAGGGATGATTGGCACAATATGTCATATACAGGCTTTTCATTTGAGGCATCAGGTTTAGGAAGAATCCTCCAATTCTCTGCTGGGTGTCAGGCAACCTAGAGAAAAAGAAAGAGCTATAAATAAATAGCCAGCCTGACTTGACTGCAGTGTCCTGTTCAATATATTCTTAGATTAGAAAGAATGCATTCAGACAGACAGGCATTTATTTGAAGAATTGTAGTGACTGATACGATTTTTAACCGCAGTTCCATTTTTCAAGCCTATCTAGGTTTTTGTTGATCATTTTATGATCATTAAATTGAAAATGATAACTTGCTCCAAGGTTACATTTTCGGAAAATACATCTGAAATTTCATGAAAGAAAATATTTAAAAACAAGTCGTGATAAAATCTAACTGGCAAAGAGCACATTTAATTTATCACAGAAATAACATCAACCTACAGTCAGACTGTAAGATGTTTTATTTCTCACTTAATATTTTAGTGAATGTTACTATGCAATATTTTATTTTTACTTAAAAAAAGTGGAAATCAAATCACAATTAATGCTTATTTTGAGGAGTAGTAGCAACAATCAAATCCTCCACAAGATGCCTTTAATATCGGCAAAATGTCACTTTGTCAAAGTTCCAGGATATCAGAGCAAATTTTGACCATGCGAGTGACTACGGCCTGGATACAAAGACAGCCTGACTGCCACAAAAGAAGTGCTGGTGTGCGTGTGGGGTGACAAAAGTAACAGGTATGAATCAAACCCTCGTTGTTCCTTCACCAATTAAACCAAAGAGCCATTAAGCATCTAACCTGGTAAAGGAGATAAATATTATAGTGTGTTACAGTGCCACTGGCACTTATAGTGCCTTCCATAATGTTTGGCACAAAGATACTGTACATTTTCATTGATTTCCCCCTTGCTCCATAGTTTACAATTACAACACAAACAAATTACAATGCAGACGTAATTAAGGTGCACATTGCAGACTTTCATTTACAGGGATTTGCATTTTGGTCACAGCATATAGAAATGACAACACTTTATACATGGTCCCCCATTGCAGTGCGCTATAATGTTTGGACACAGCAATGGCAGGTCTATTAAAGCCATCATATGCAGGACTTTGTCACATATCCCTTGCATGCAATGACTGCTTGAAGTCTGCAATTCATAGACATCACCAGGTGCTGAGGACCTTCTTTGGTGATATTCTGTCAAGCCTCTAAGGCAGACATCTTCAGCTTCTGCTTGTTTCAAGGGTTTGTCCACTTAGGTTTTCTCTTCAGCATAAGGAAGGCATTTTCAATTGGATTTAAATCAGGTACTGGCCTTGGCCATTCAAGAATTATCCAGTTTTTAGCTTATTGTATGTTCAAGTACCATTCAATGAGTTTGGAAGCATTTACTGCAACTTGAGCAGATGAGATGTTTCTATACACCTCAGAATTCACTGTGTCACTGCCATCAGCATTTCTATCATCAATGAAAGTAAGGGTGCCAGTACCTGTAGCAGCCATACATGCCCAAGCCATAATACCTCCAGCACCATGTTTAACAGATGAGGTGGTCCGCTTTGGATCTTGGGCAGTTCCTTTACATCTCTATACTTTGCTCTGACCATCACTTTGATTCAGCAGGTTCATCTTTATCTTGTCTGTCCACAAGACCTTTTTCCAGAATTCTGTAGACTCTTTTTAGTCCTAATTTGCAAACTGTTATCTGGTCATCTTGTTTTTGTGGCTTGCATCTTGCAGTGTGGCCTCTGTATTTCTGTTCATGAAGTCTTCTGCTGATAGTCGTCTCTGACATATCCACATCTGCCTCCTGAAAACTGTTTCTGATCTGTGGGACAGGTGTTTGTGACTTTTTCTTTACCCTAGTGAGGATTCTTCTGTCATCAGCAGTAGAGGTCTACCAGTCGCTATGCGATTACTGAGCTCAACTTTGCGTTCTTTCTTCTTAACGATAATCCAGATAGATGATTTGGGTCACCCTAAGGTTTTACTGATGTATCTAATGTTTTTTTTCTTGTTTTTCAGCCTCATAATGGCTTTTTTGACTTTCATTGGCACAGCTCTTGTCCTCATGTTGAACAATTGCAAGTACAGACTCCAAAGGGTAGAAGCAAGATGCAATATCGTATGCCTTCACTAAAGAAGCAATGAAACACCTGAGGAATCACAAACACCTGTGACACCAACTGTCCCAAACACGAAAGTGCCTTGAAATGGTTGGGTGGGGTCGGGGGGGTGGGGGGTGAGGGTTTGGAGTGTTGTCATTTCTACATGGTATGGCCAAAATGTATGCAAATCTCCTTAAATGAAAGTCCGCAATGTGCCCTTTAATCATGTCAGAATTACTTGATTTGTAATTTTAAACTGCGGAACAGAGGAGAGTCTGTTTGGTGTTTACATCTTTAATAAACTTGGCTACATGGCAGTAACCAGCTTCGGAATGGAGTTAGTCGACTTAAAGGAACCCAAACTTGCTCGCTCAATGAGATAATATAGAGTCATTAATTAACCCAATTACAGATGAGAATATCTGAAAAAAAAATCCTAATTAGATAGGCACATGTTAAATTCAAAGGCAAATTGAATACTTCCCCAAAAACACTAATGAGGAATGCTTAAAATGTGGTAAAGGGTTGTGGGCAGCAATTTCCTGACCAGCGGCAGGAGTTTAATGGTCTTCTGCCTATTCAATTGAGGTTTGCACATGACTGGTTTAGCCTTGTGCCTTTTACAAAATGTTCTACCAGCAGCAGAAGCAGTGTACTTTTTACTGTTCTGGCAAATATGCAGACACATTTTCTTTACTTTAAATGTCAATCAATTTTAAATTTTGTTTTCCTGATTGTGTACACTGTGTGGCAACTGGCAGGCATCATATGGTAATTCACAAAGAAGCCCTTTTCAATTCCCATCTCTGCCTCAATGAGTTAAAAAAACCGCCTATTTTACTTGTATAAAAATAATTATAAACAGCTAGAGGTATAATGCAAGTGACATAAAATAATATAATAATGGTAACAAATAATTTTTTCCAGAGTGTAGACGAAATGCATATGCACATCACATTTATTTACTGTATACAGTGATACCTTGGAATCCGAACTTAATCCATTCCAGAACCCTGTTCGAGTTCCAAGCCAATTTTTCCCCTTTAAAATAATAGAAACTGGATTAATCCGTTCCTGGGTCCCACGAATTTGAATTTTCAAAATGATTTTAACAGTAAATACGCTGGATTTTAAGGTAAAATATTAACAAATAATAATAATATTTGAATAAAAATGTAAATTAATAAAATTAAAAATACAAAAACCTGTATTTACCTTGCCTCTCCGTGCATAACAACATTATGGATCCCAGTCCTTTTCTTAAAGATCTTCAACCACCCCCTACTGGCTTTAAACTCCTCCTTTTGAGCACTAGTATCAGGCATGCCTTTCACTAAATCGTCATGGAGGACCTTGGCTTTCTCACAAATTATCATCTCAGAAATCACATCACTAGCCAGTTGTTTTTCATTAATCCAAACTAAGAGGAGTTTTTCAATCTCTTCCATACTTTTTGATCTCCTAGAAGTCAGTGTCATAACTCCTTTCGAAACATCAGCTGCTTTGATAGCTTCTTTATTTTTCAAAATCGTACAAACAGTTGATTTAGGCATCCCGAACATAGTAGCGAGATCAGCCACACATGTACCGCTTTCATGCTTAGTGATAAGATCTTTCTTAACCTTAATTGTAGCTCAAACAGCTTTCCACTTACTCTTATTTTCTTCACTACACTTTTAAGGACCCATGGCGAATACACTTGTTATAAAAAAAATAACACAAAAAAGGCACAAAAGCATAAAATTAGCAGTGAAAATAGCAGCAAAAAATCACACAAGATGCTTTCACTACAGCTTCCGACAACGAACTGAACAACAAAGTTTATGGGTGGTCCGAGTGCTGGGGAAACATACGCACAAACACACACGAACAACATGCTGGGCGTTCGGATTTCAAAGCAGTGTTCAGATTCAGGGGTAAAATTTGCTCAAGGTTTTCGTTCAGATTCGAAGTTGTTCAAGGTCTGGGGCATTCAGATTCCGGGGGCAAAACTGTATCTGCTTATGCACATCACATTTATATACTGTTGTCATTAGAGATGCATACTTTTTATGTTATCTACAATAAGACAAGACAGCACAATGACTGGAGCAACAAACCTTTAAAGTATGCAATCTGCTTTCACATTGTAATACTTTGTTTTATTTGGCTTAATTATTAAATTGTTATTCTTTCAATCCCTTTTAATCCTGCTACAAAGCACTTTTACTTTTTTATTAATGCAATTAATTACTTAATACTCCAGAGCTTAACTGGGTATGATGCTGCAACATCTGTTATAGTATCAGCTAGTGGAGCCAGTCTTAGATGCCCAGACAGCAGCCATTCACTGATTCTACCAGAAGAATGACATATGGATCTGAATGGTTTGCTATATGTCAGCAAGTTAATTTATACTCCTTGACCACAGTAAAAGTGGAGTAGAAACTAAAGGGAGGCTGAAGATTTCAAACAGGGGGCTGTTGCTTGATTATTGTGCACAGTGAGTTTAACAATACAGATGGCAGATTTACAATCTTCTAAGATTATGGCAGCCTTACAACATGTCGATTCACTCTTTATATCCAAAAGCAGGCAAGCCTTTACCCATTTTAATTCCCACCAGCAATCCATACATTTATAATTTGTATAGTACCTTCTGCAATTGCAACATGATAAGATGCTTTATCCTGCATTATATGTTTCACTAAAAATCTTTATGTAAAACCAGACAGTTTAGATTGTGTATTATGTACCTTGACGAAGGATGTGAATCTTAAAAAAGACATGCCTAAGCTATTTTCTAACAATGTCTACCTAATGGAGAAAGAATACTTTTGAGATTTTCAGATCAAAATAACTAGTTGATTAATTTCTGTATGTGAAGTTTCTTCTCCCATCTAAAGTAAGCAAATACTTTTTTTTTAACAAACAAGTATGGGTCAAATTTCATTGCAACAGACTCTGTTTTAATGAAACCCTTGTTTTAACAAATTGTTATTTTTGGTCCTTGCCATTTTCCTCTGGAAGTAAAAAAAAAAACATTACAGCAAAGTTCGTTTTAAAGGAAAAATTCTTTCTTTCATAAGAAAGCAGCAAGACACATGTATTTCTTCTCTACCTGTACAAAAAAAAAAATCACAATTCAGGAGCACTGCTGAACAGCTAATTAGATTTCACATTTATGTCACTTTGTTTACTCAACAATTGTCACACTCTTGCAGCTGTAGAGCTCGAGAAGGGATACGGCAGAACAAAGGCATTGTGGGTGTGTCTAGGGGGCGGGATAACTGTCAATCAAATTTGAATTCAACCATACTTGCAGACCTCTGGAGGTACATCACAGCACGACTCCTGACGCTTATTTACAAGTTTCCGACTGCACTGATCAGATGTAGGATTTATTTTTGGCTCAGAAATACTGGTGACTGCTGAGTTTCCCTCACATTTATGCGACTCAAAAAGTTTCCAATGTGTTGCATAAATTTGCTGAGGTTTTACCCTATGAACACATGCACACCATAATCTTTACAAAAAGAAAATAAATTGTTGCATTTATATGCGTCTTTGAATTTTGTACAAATTTATACATTTGATTCTTATTAACAAGTGTGATCTTCATTTTCTCACACTTTTCATCTAGTCTTTTTATGTAAAACTTTTCTAGGTTAAAAAAAAAAAAAAAAAAAAAAAGAGGTGACTCAAAAATATAACTCAAGTGGTGCCTATTCCAGAAAGTCTGCTTTATGGAAACCAGTTTGGTAACTAAAGCTGTGCATGCTCCAGACTCCAAAGAGGATCTCTGACCCCTCTCCCCTTGGACCTTGATGTATAATAATAATGACTGCCCACTACAGACACTAACAACCACAATTAATGTAACTAAAGCAATTTACTTTACAGAAAAATTTGGAACTTCTCACTGCTATTGATGCTAGCAAGAAGAAAATACATGTTGCAATCAAGTTTGGGATTATCTGCTATGTTCTAATTCTATTATATCAAAATCCCCATTATAACTAATTATTTTTTTCGGTTCAGAGCACTTTGTTCTAACGGAATATGACCTGTACTTGACTACTTGGTTATTCGTGTTCCTCCCTAAATGCAATACAGTGATCCCTCGCTATATCGCGCTTCGCCTTTCGCGGCTTCACTCCATCGCGGATTTTATATGTAAGCATATTTAAATATATATCGCGGATTTTTCGCTGCTTCACGGGTTTCTGCGGACAATGGGTCTTTTAATTTCTGGTACATGCTTCCTCAGTTGGTTTGCCCAGTTGACTTCATACAAGGGACGCTATTGGCAGATGGCTGAGAAGCTACCCAACTTACTTTCTCTCTCTCTCTCTCTTGCGCTGACGTAGGGGGTGTGAGCAGGGGGGCTGTGTGCAGCTGCTTCCTGAAGGACATGCTGCACGGAGCTTCGCATATTTAAAAGCTCAAAGGGCACGTATTGATTTTTGACTTTGTTTTTCTGTGGCTCTCTCTCTCTCTCTTCCTGCTCCTGACAGAGGGGGTGTGAGCTGCCGCCTTCAACAGCTTTGTACCGGCGGTGCTTCGCATACTAAAAGCCAAAAAGCCCTATTGATTTTTTTTTTTTGACTGCTTGCTTTGCACTCCTTTGAAAAGGAAGATATGTTTGCATTCTTTTAATTGTGAGACTGAACTGTCATCTCTGTCTTGTCATGGAGCACAGTTTAAACTTTTGAAAAAGAGACAAATGTTTGTTTGCAGTGTTTGAATAAAGTTCCTGTCTCTCTACAACCTCCTGTGTTTCTGCGCAAATCTGTGACCCAAGCATGACATTCTAAAAATAACCATATAAACATATGGTTTCTACTTCGCGGATTTTCCTATTTCGCGGGTGGCTCTGGAACGCAACCCCCGTGATGGAGGAGGGATTACTGTATGTACAATATGTTTTAAGTTTGTAAGAAACATCCAGATAATGTGAAAAAATTGCAATTTTTCTTTCTTTTTGTCCCAATAACATATTAAATTCAGGTCCCTGGAACAGACAGCCATAACCTCTAATCACTGTGCCAGTGTGCTACTCCAGGTCTTTATGAGATCACTGAAATATTTTCATTTTTGGATAATTTTGGTCAAATGATAACCTGCTGCTTCCCACTCAACATTAAACCACACTCACAATTCCCACCGAATCAGAAAAATGGCTAAAAGTATTACTAAGCTACCAAAAAACCCCATTCTCTGGGAAAAAGTTCTGCAACTAACAAAACTGCTTACTTTGTACACTCCTCCAAAGACTGAACAAGCATCTGCTGGAATGTGCCGATTTCTTCCAGATTTCCCAGGATGTGAGTAATGTTCGTTGAGTTTAATCTGTTTTATACAACAGAAAAGACAAAGAAAATACACAGATTATTGAAGTTAATAGCAAAATTGACATAACCATTTTCATTTACATATTCAAATATAACAAAATAATAAACTTTGTTACTTGTGTCAGAGATTTATAAAAGAGACATTAATCCATTTCATAAATATGCAATTTACAAACTCATCAATCTTTAATTGATGTTAGACTCCAAAAATGAAAGGTCCAGCAAGTCGTCAAAGACTTGTACCTCCACTTTTTCTATTTAAAACAGGCAAAACTACCACAATGAATATGTTTTGTAACCAGAGTTGTGGTGTCGTTGATAAACGGATTTTGACTTTAACATTATTATATTACTTCTAACTTTAGTTTTCACAGGAGACTGTAGGATAGACTTGCATTATCCATTTTGACTGGCTGTAACACAAATCCATGGCTTAGCAAGCTGCTGGAAGACACTCTTAATATCAGATTCTTTTGGACTTGGCCTCTCTTTGTAATGCAGCCTCTGGACCTTATCTGATAAAAGGATCAATAACTAAAGGACATCTCAGAGCCACTGAACTTTGCACCAATGGCCTTATGTGCACACAAGAAACCAATGGCAAGATGTCCACTCCTGCCCTTAAATACCCTAGCACAACCTAACTCATTGCTCCATTAAACTTACCCTTTGGCATGGCTGTACTTTCTGCTGTGTGGGTGTAGCATGGTCCCCATAAACTAGGAAGTGGTCATAACAAAGACAAGAGCAATCCCTTCTACTCCAAAAGATGATCTGTGATCGAGAAAATGGAAGACCATCTGCACAAGGGGTGCCATTAGTCCAAACCTTACTAAGATAGCAAGTGCCAAAGCTGAGGAAAACCCATGTAAGGCCAAATATTTGTTTTGTTGAACATGGTAACTGATCTCCAGTTGTCCCTAATACATTATTCTGATAGCAATAGGAGGACAAACACAGTGTATTTAAACCACAAAAAGAAAACTGCAGTACCACCCGCAACTAGAAGGTGTAACCAATATGAAAAAGAATATGAGCTCCTAAAGGGGCGGCACGGTGGCGCAGTGGTAGCACTGCTGCCTCGCAGTTAGGAGACCCAGGTTTGCTTCCCGGGTCCTCCCTGCGTGGAGTTTGCAGGTTCTCCCCGTGTCTGCGTGGGCTTCCTCCGGGTGCTCCAGTTTCCTCCTACAGTCCAAAGACATGCAGGTTAGGTGGACTGGTAATTCTAAATTGGCCCTAGTGTGTGCTTGGTGTGTGGGTGTGTTTGTGTGTCCTGCGGTGGGTTGGCACCCTGCCCGGGATTGGTTCCTGCCTTGTGCCCTGTATTGGCTGGGATTGGCTCCAACAGACCCCCATGACCCAGTGTTCGGATTCAGCAGGTTGGAAAATGGATGGATGGCTCCTAAAACAAAGAAAGAAAATGCACTAAAGATTTTCCCACATGTCTGGAGAAACCTGACCAGGAAAGGAACAAAGCATCGCATACACCAGAACACCACATACACAACAACTATTAATTGTAAATTAATAGATTGTTCAAATCCAGTTAGTTCTTCATTGTATTAATGTCACATTAACTGAAAGGTAAAAACCTTTGTGAGGGGTAAATTCATACAAGTTTCCTCTGAAACCCACTAAGTCACACCACGCACACACAGAAACTCTGTGAAGCCAGCGCAGAAACTAGCTGCAAGGAAATGAACGCCACAGTGTAGGCAATAGAAGCCCTATAATCAGCTAACAAACTTATCCATCAAGATTAGAATTCATAAGTTATGTACCTTTATCAATGACAGCAAAGTTCAAGTAAGCTTTTGCAATTAAGTTTTATGTTTCCTGTCA
This sequence comes from Erpetoichthys calabaricus, assembly GCF_900747795.2. NCBI lineage: Eukaryota > Metazoa > Chordata > Cladistia > Polypteriformes > Polypteridae > Erpetoichthys > Erpetoichthys calabaricus. Next base: position 12,624,842 of record NC_041397.2, on the reverse strand, counting down.
TTGCCCTTTGTCTACATACAGTGATCCCTCGCTATATCACGCTTCGTCTTTCGCGGCTTCACTCCATCGCGGATTTTAAATGTAAGCATATGTGAATATATATCGCGGATTTTTCACTGCTTCGCGGATGTCTGCGGTCTACAGTACGTGTGCTTCCTCAGTTGATTTGCCCATTTAAATTCAAACATGGGACGCATTTGAATTCAAACAAGGGATGCTATTGGCGGATGGCTGAGAAGCTACCCAATCAGAGCACGCGGTTAAGTTCCTGTGTGCTGTTGATTGGCTCAGCAACGGAGTGTGCATTAACCAGGAAGTATAATCTCACTCATTCAGAATTAATGCACGTTACTGCTAATGCTTCAGGATTGCAGAAAAGGTAAAATTTTTGAATATGTTGAAGGAAGGGAACAGCTACACTGCTGCAGGACACAATTACAGCATCAATGAGTCCACGATTCTACGGATCTACGGCCGCAGTGTCATTTAATCAGGGCGCAAAACGAGTTGCAAGTGGACGTGATAAGGCAGTAGTATGGATGGAATCTGCTTTAGGGATTTGGATTGAAGAGTGATGGAAGAAGAACAACGGCGGTGCTAAACAGTCGCCTGAAGAGGCTCCTTTAGAAGAGCTGTAACGCTATCCTTCGTTGTGCAGTAAAATTAAACTCATCGTTATCGGACAAGTCGTCGTGTCATTGTTGGTGAGTAACCATAATTAATTATTTACGTACAGTACTTATTACATGTACATAGTTTAGTGTCGCTGTACACACATTTTACTGTATACAATTTTTCTTGTATTGTACGTATTTATTGCTGGTGGCCTGTCTGTTGTAATGGCTGTAACGTATTGATATCGGAGACGCTCGATATCTTTAAAATAATATTTAGGTTTTACTGTATGTAAACTGTGTTTACATACATAATTTCAACGAATCTTACCTAATATCTAAGAGAATACAAAGGGTTTATGCTGTATAACTGTGCGTGAAATGTTTATAATAGTGTGGGAGAGTTTATAAGGGCTTAAAATATATAAAAATAACCATATAAACATATGGTTTCTACTTCGCGGATTTTCTTATTTCGCGGGTGGCTCTGGAACGCAACCCCCGCGATGGAGGAGGGATTACTGTATACGTAAACACATAAATATCTATATACAGTTGTGCTCATTACTTTTACATACCCAGGCAGAATTTGTGAAATATTCACCAATGTTTGGAAAATATAAGTAATCATGCAGAAAGCTTTCCTTTTAATTAGGGAGTGTGCTCATGGGAAGCAATTTATTATCACATAATTATGTGAGCCTTTTTTAAAATCAAAATGATAACTGAAATTACCCAAATGGGCCTGATCAAAAGTTATATATCTTTGAATGCTGGCTCTGATAATATACACACAAGTTGACACACACACAGGTTCAAATTAAGGGTAATTAAGGGAAAGTGTCCACACCTGTAACCTCTTTGATTGTAAGTGTCTGTGTATAAACAGTCAATCTAAATTCATGCAGAGCTACGTTGACTTTGTTGGATACTGTGCCATCGGGAGAGCCGAACAACTGACAAGGACCTGTGAGAAAATGTTATTGAATTGTATAAATTGGGGGAAAGACATAAAAAGATATCCAGAGATCTGAAAATGCCTGACAGTAGTATTCAAACTCTGATAAAAGCAGTGGAATGTTAGGGGTTCTGTGGTTACCAAGCCATGGTCAGGGAGATCAACCAAGATTTCAGCTTGTTACTTGTTCAAGATGCACAATAAGGAGATAGTTGAACAAAAATGGGCTGCACAGTCGAGTTGCAAGAAAAAAGCCTTTACTGTGCCAACACTACAAAACAGAACACTTACAATATGCCAAACAGCATCAGACAAGCCTCGAAACTTCTGAAACAAAATCCTTTGGAGTGATGTGACCAAAATTTAACTTTATGGTACCAACCATAAATATTATGTTTTGAGAGAACGCAACGAGGTCACGACGATAAAGTATACCATCCATACTGTGAAGCATGGAGGTGGATCTCTGATGTTCTGGGGGGCGTGTGAGCTACAGTGGCACAGGTAACTTAGTCAAAATTGATGGCAAAATGAATGCAGCATGTTACCAGAAAATATTGGAGGACAGCATTCATTAGTCCAGAAGCTACACATGGGAAGCACTTGGATAGTCTAACATGACTATGATCCAAAACCCAAGGCCAAGCCGACCGTTCAGTGGTTATAGCAGAAAAAAATGATGGTCCTGGAGTAGCCGTCATAGTCACCTGACCTCAATATCATTGAGCCACTTTGGTGAGATCTGAAATGTGTAGTTCATGCAAGACAACCCAAGAATTTACAGGACCTGGAGGGGTTTGCCAAGAAGAATGGGCAGCTTTACCATTTGAGAAAATCAAGGGCCTCATCCACAACTATCACAAAAGACTGCACGCCATCATTGATGCTGAAGGGAGCAGTACAAAGTATGAAGAACTAAGGGTATGCAAACTTCTGAACAGGGACCATCTCATTATTTTCCTGATTATGTTTTGTTTAATTGGTTGTGATGTCTTATAGTTGAATTTGGATTCCATTAAAATTAAATTAAATGTGTTTTGCCTGATTACTCATCTTTTCTTTAAAGTATGGTACAAATCTTACAAATTTTGCTAGGATATGTAAACAGTATCTGTCTGTCTCTCTCTCTCCCTCTCTATCAATCTATATGTACAGTATGTATTTTTGCATAGATACTTCTTCTATTATCCTTATTTTACAAATAAATTGTACTGTTTTCTTTATTGTAACAAGTGTGTTTGGGTTATTTATGAAAATAAGTCAATAGCTACATTGAACCACAAGACAGAAAGTGAAGGGAGTGTAATGTAGACTTCTGACAATTTATGATCCCTGTTCATAAATTGAACAGATCTCTTCATATTCCTGCCATCCTGACTGGAAAGTGAAACAAAGATCCCTCACACTTTCTACACTAATTTGGCATCTCCCTTTGTGTACATCTTGCTGATTGTTTTAATTAATTAAAACAATTGTGGAAGGCAAAACTGATAACTGTGTGATTAATCTCTCTTTCCTATAAGATATTATTATTCTAACTGGTTGCTAATTATTAATTTATAGTACTGAAAACCACAGAATACAGAGTAATCTCACATGGTATACGGCAAATGACGGTGCAAGCAAATGAAGATGTGCATTATAAAAGTTGTGGGTATGAGACCTTTTCATTCTTGTTCAACCAGCAGTCAAACTGAGTAAGAACAAATAAATGCAGGATGACAAACTGCCTATAATGTGCAATAACAAAAACAGTAAAATGGTATTGTTTTTAATATGAAAAAGCCATTACATTATAAAAAAAAAGCTTTATATATTAAAATTTAATAATAATCCCGCTTTTTATGATGTTATTTCCGAGCACAAGATATTGAAAGCATATTAAGAAAATGGAGAAAGCAGATGTTGAAAAGAACAATTAAGCCAGTATCACGCCATTAAAAACATAGGACGGTCAGACATTTGGAAACATTTTCACTGATTTCAGATTCAAATAGAAAAGAGCTGAACTATATGAGCTTTGTTTAATGCTCCCCAGCCAAATTAAATTGGGTTTCAAGGAGAAGCAAGATGTGCTTTCTGCTAAAATCAATCAAGAAAAAAAAGCCAAATGTGTTGAACTTGAGGGTGAAGATATTCATCCATTATTTAATAGATGGTAAAGGCTTTTTTTTGTGCAGTATTCTCAATACTTTGATGACATGGCTGTAGTGAGAAGTCAAGCAAAATGACACCTTTTATTGGCTAACTAAAAAATTACAATATGCAAGTGTTTCGAGGCAACTCAGGCCCCTTCTTCAGGCAAAATGTTGAAGGGCCTGAGTTGCCTTGAAAGCTTGCATATTGCAATTTTTTTAGTAAGCCAATAAAAGGTGTCATTTCGCTTGACTTCGCACTACATTCATAGTGGCTAACATGGTACAACACCCTAGTACTATTGACATGGCTGTGAAAAATAACAGACATAATAACAGGCATCAACTTGCAATGCACATTTTGTTTTCTCTAATTTAATTTCCAGCAACTATGAAATGTAGATGCCAATATATAAGGGACATTGTGGTAAGTCTTTGATACCTGTGTATCATTTTGAACTTACTGACAGCTATACCTCTGTTATTGGCAGCAACAACTCCCTAATATCCAAGCCAGAAGTTATTATGTGTGCTTGAGGGGTTGTTGTTGGTTTTTACTGTTATATTTATTTATTTTTGGAGCTTCTGTAAAATTGGGAATAAATAAAGCAATCTAATAATAATAACATAACAAATGAAGAAACAGAATTGCACAGTCAGGCTACTTTGGAAATTGGGCAAAGGGGGCTAGGATATCAAAACTTTACACCACAATGCCCATTTTGAGCAAGAAACATATCCTTTCTTTAAGAAAACAGTACCAGTTTACTTTGCTTCTACAAAGTTTTAAGTATCTTGTTTTCACAATTCAAAAACATAAATGCAAAAACAGGATAGGCTTTTTAAAAAAAATTAAACTGGTAAAGAACAAAGCTCAACAGGCTGGTTGTGCATTTAAATAAGTAGGGGTTTTATGGTCAGACTGAATTATAAATGGTACTTGTGCACCTTCCAGGTGGTGCCTCCATTAATCTAACGCTAATGTTATTGACAGCATTTCGAGACCGACCAAACCATAACATTGCACTACTGAAGCAAAACACACAAAGATGCTACTTTGCACTATTAGGAAATCACTGTGACACTATAGCTTCTTATTTGAACTACAATTAACTGTTAGAAAGTCATCTCACTTGTATGTATTAGAATTAAAAAAAAGAAGTGGGAGGGAAAACCAGGGTATTGATTTTCACAATGGATTTCCTATAATAATTATAGAAATCAGTTATTCTGTAGGGATGTTTTATTGACTTAAGCACAATCCACAACAGCTTTAAATTTTGTATGATGTATACTGAGCTTCTTGTCAGAATTTGTATACCTTAGTATCTTAAGCAATAATTTAGAGAATTCACATTTTTAAAGTTTTACTAATAATATATTGTTAAGTTAAACTAAATTATAAGGGAAAAAATGAGGATATTGTCATTATAAACTAAGAAATTCCTAACCCATCATGAAAAATGCCATTTAAAAACTACTGAAAATTGCAAGCATTTGTCTATGTATAGCATAACTACAGCAGAAAAAGTTTTGTCATTTCTACATGGGGTGACAGAAATGCATGCAGATCCCTTTAAATAACAGTTTGCAATTTGCACTTTAATCATGATGTCTGAATTGTTTGATTTGTAATTTTAAACTGTGGATCAGAGGAGTAAATCAAGGAAAAATGTTATTGTCCAAAACATCAAGGAGGGCAATGTAAATATTTATAATGTCACTAGGATGAATTAAATGTAATTCTGCATTAATCACCTTCACAAATTCTAATTAAATGTTATTTACATTTCTTAAATCTGGCGTTGCAAAAACAGTAGAAGCACACACTTTACGAAGCCAAGAGGAAAAGGTAATTGCTTTCTATTGAGGATCTTATTTAGTTAACTATAATCAACATGGGTTTGATGAGAAGCATTAAGCATTCTCCAGAAGAAAGCGACAGAACTGACTAGACTGTTTGGCAAGGAAATAAAACCATCAGCCAGATTTTTTCTTTTAATCATAAGTCTTCATTGTGAGTGTAATTGCTGCAGGTCTATACAGCAGTAATTGTAATGATTTTCTTTACTAAAACATCTGAAAAAATACAGGCAATAGGTGAAAATGGGTGATACTGTATAACACAGCCTCAGGAAGAAAAACAGGTAAAATGAATGCAGTTCTTAAAATGATTCAATTTAACTACTTTTTTTTTTTCCATGTAAAAAGGTTATACTAAGAAAGCCAAGGATATTTGCACATAACTAAGTAAATCTGATGCTTTTAATATGCAATAGCCCAACTGTGATTCTGAATGGTGCTGTTATTTTTAATATCCAAATAAAAAAAAAATAGATTATTACATATAAATTAAACATTTTTACTTTTGGTTTCTATAACAATGACAACACTGCTAACATTTTTAGAAATAACAACAGCTTCAACCAAAGTTGTTGTATTTAATTCAAATGGAATAAATAAATTATTCATGCCCTGAGGGTGACGTATTGTAGTCTCCAGGGTGATCTTTCTGAGTGGCAAACCCTTTGGTTTCCCTGTGCTTCATTCATCTATGTGTTCTTTCTTTCTTTCTTGGTTACAACAAAGCTAAAGTTCTTTCTTTTCTAAATTTATGATTACAACATACCTAAAGAGTTAGTATGTGCCAATGGCCTTTAGATACTTACACACGTGGAACTCTTTTTTGATCTAGCAGTCTCCAATTGGGGATAGCAGTTCTCTCATGTAAAACTACCCGGAACTACCTCAATAACAGCTATTTTATATGAAGATGATTTTCTCTAACCCTAACCACTAGAATAAAGAAAACAGTGCTCCCTCACTAAATTAATGGTTTTGCCTTATATGTCATAAAAGTTAAATAGCCTACACGTTAAACAAAGTTATGATTAATTACATTTCTGATGCCTGAACTAGACCTTCTTCACTAACCTTTTATCTTTTTTAAATTATAAATCTAGCTATTTTCCTGAACACTTGATTTTTTTCTTTCCCTTTCCTTTTTTGAGTCCACATATTTCTCCTCTTTTATTGCTTATTCATATTGTTCTTCCTTTGCTTTGTTTTTTTAAAATGAAAAATTTGCCAAGAATAACCATCACTCTTCCTTTAGCTTATAAAGCAAGGAAACTCTTCTCAATAGACATTTTATATGCAGAATGCAGTCAGTGAATGGCACTACACACACCACTTCACAGCATGTTATGAGAGTGGATAGCATTAATGCCAAAAGGTAAATGAACCTATTAAAAAAACAAACAAAGAATTAAAAACAACCAAAGACAGTAAAACTCGAATGTTAAACTAAAGTGTCCCAAGGTTCTTGCTATTTTCTTTAAAGTATGCATAAAAATGTCCCTTACTTGTCTGTAGGTTGCAACAAACGAAGATAGATTGTCAGAAGGCTCTGAAGTTCCTTAGCATAATCACTCTCTGTTTCCAAAATATTCTGTAGCACCTAAAGACAAAAAAATATATTTATATATTGTCATTAACAAAGCACAAAAAACCTTCAAAATATACTTATTCTCTTGATATAAAACCAATACCACTTTAGATTTAAAGAATGTAATTAATCTTTTTCAGCACATTTTCTGGAATGCACCAATTTAATTAGTTTATACCACTTAAAGATTTTTGAACCCTTTTGTAGTTTTATGTTAAATGCTATTTTTACTTTCAATCTTTGCTTAGTCAAAACTTGCTCATACTTTTCTAACTTAAAGAGGGGTAAAATAATACATTTATCTTCACAAATTATACAAACTGATCAGATGAACTGCAATAGAGGAAGGAAAGGTAAATAAATGGTCAGGGTTTGTGTGAAGTCTAGACATTCTCCCCATGTCTGTATGACTTTTCAGGAGATACTTTGGTTTTCCACCCACATCACAAAAACATGAAGATTAGATTAACTATTGAGCCTCAGTCAGCCTGAGTAGAGTGAGTGAGTCAGTGTGTCCCGAGACAAACTGGTGATCCATCCAGGGCTGGTTCATGTCTTATGCTTGAGGGTCCTCTCATTCTGAACTATACCAGGCTGGTTTGAAAACATTTAATGGATGGATGAATAGCTATGTTATATGGGTTGGAGACGGTGGCACTGACCAGAAAGCAGGAGACAGAGCTGGAGGTAGCAGAGTTAAAGATGCTAAGATTTGCATTGGGGTGTGACAAAGATGTTCAGGATTAGAAATAAGGACATTAGTTCATGCGTTTGTTTTCAGTCGGCTAGATTACTGTAATGCACTCCTCTCAGGACTACCTAAAAAAGACATCAATCGTTTGCAATTAGTGCAGAATGCAGCTGCTAGAATCCTTACCAGGAAAAGAAAATCCGAACACATTTCTCCAGTTTTGATGTCACTACACTGGTTACCTGTGTCATTCAGAATTGACTTTAAAATTCTGCTTATGGTTTATAAAGCTTTAAATAATCTCGCCCCGGCTTATATATCGGAATGTCTGACACCTTATATTCCAAATCATAACCTCAGATCCTCAACTGAGTGTCTCCTTAGAATTCCAAGAGCAAAACTTAAAAGAAGTGGTGAGGCGGCCTTCTGCTGTTATGCACCCTAAAATCTGGAATAGCCTGCCAGTAGGAATTCGCCAGGCTAATACAGTGGAGCACTTTAAAAAACTACTGAAAAACACATTATTTTAACATGGCCTTCTCATAACTTCACTGTAATTTAATCCTGATACTCTGTATATCCAATTCATTATAATAAACTCTTCATTCAAAATCTGTACTAACCCCTACTCTCTCTTCTGTTTCCCTTTTCCGGTGTCCTGTTACCCAAAGCACACCATGATGTTCCAACATGATGGATGGATTAAAAGCCAGAAGTCTGTACGACCATCAGCATCAAGTGACTCCGTGAAAAACCCGAACTACAAAGAGGACTATTTCATTTATGTTAGGTAGAATGCCCAGAGGGGAGCCTGGGCGGTCTCGTGGCCTGGAACCCCTACAGATTTTATTTTTTTCTCCAGCCTTCTGGAGTTTTTTTTTGTTTTTTCTGTCCACCCTGGCCATCGGACCTTACTCCTTTCTATGTTAACTAATGTTGTCTTATTTTAATTTCTTATTTTGTCTTTTATTTTTCTTCTCTTCATTATGTAAAGCACTTTGAGCTACTTTTTGTATGAAAATGTGCTATATAAATAAATGTTGTTGTTGTTGTTATTAGAGGGTCAGCTCAAGTTGGACGGTTGGGAGACAAAGTCAGAGAAGTGAGATTGCAATGGTTTGGACATGTGCAGAGGAGAGATGCTGAGTATATTGAGAGAAGGATGTTAATGATAGAGCTGCTAGGTAAGAGGAAAAGAGAAAGGCCTAAGAGAAGGTTTATGGATGTGGTGAGAGAGGACATGAAGGTGATGGGTGTAACAGAGCAGAGGACAGGAAGAGACGGACAAAAAATAATCCGCTGTGGCAACCCCTAATAGGAGCAGCCGAAAGAAGATGAAGAAGAAGAAGGATGAATACAGAAAGTAACTCATGAGTGAAAGTAAACGTATCATAACTTTCATTAGCTACCCAGGTAATAAAACAATTGAGTACCGAAATTTAAGACAAACTTTGAGAGCACCTGTACTATAAAAAGATAAGACACCTTTGATTAAACTATTCCACTAAATGTGTTCAGCTACTTGGCATTAAGACAAATAAATCTGAAGAGGGAGTAGGATTCTGCAAGGGGTTTGTTTTGTCACTTCTGTTTGTACTGAGATAGGGGACTTCAGGCTTGTATTTTTGCTCTCTGCAGATGATGCTATCATCTTTGTCTCATCTGACCTTAGTCTTCAGCATACACTGAATGTACACACCCAAACAGGACTCTTGACCAATGAATGAGGGAGAGGGTGGGTTCTCAATTCAAAAGCTTGTCTCCATGTGAATCCGCTTTCTCTGTGTGCACAGTTCTTATTTTCCAGAGTATTTATTTAACAATATTTTAACAAAAAAAATGCATACTTTTTGCCAACTGTAAGCATGCAACTGAATGTCCTGATGTGTGGATTATGTGAGACAAGTGACATAAGATTTTTTTCATTGACATTTTTATTAATTATTTGCAATGGTCTAGCGTTGCTCTCCATAGACACCCACTCTATCACAAATTTAAAACCTCTGTTCTCCACGAACACATGAGATTTAAAATTATTTCTCAGCCCTCACTATAAACCACATGGGAAAATAACATACAAAAATATAATTTTTGGGTGGAATATACCTTTCACAATATTAATTTTACAATATTTGCGTAAAATATCAAAAAATTAGAGTATGTTCATATTTTACAGCAGCATTATATACAATTCAGTTGTTTAAATATCACAGAAGAAATCAAAGATTTTGGCATAGAAGTCTCCCTAACATGAACATGTTCAATTCAAAAATTAGATTAGATAAGATTAGATTCAGATGCACAAGGCAGCAAGAAACAGAGAGATTCTTTCAGAGCTTTCCCACTAATTCAAAGACTTGTATGGCGGCACCAAACTGATGTAAACAATGGCAGAATAAAGAACACAAGTGCTGCATAATAGTGAATAAACAATACTACAGACAATTTGGCTGCAGTGTGCCTGTTTTTGAAAATCTACAGCAACTTAACAAATTCATTCAACAAGCCGCAAAATTGGACACCACAATGCTCTACCTTCATGCCCTGAGTCACCAACTATGGTGTACTGGGCAAGCGACAAAGTACTGGGCAGCCCACTATTAAATTCAGTCACAGGAGAAATGCTGGTAATAACATGCAATATAATTAAGTCTCATTTGGGAGTTTAGGTATATTTATAGTAAAAATTATTGTTATTATTATTATTAATAAGAAGAAAGAAGAAGAAGCATATATTTATTTATAAAGCACCTTTCCCATGCTTAAGGCGCTACCATAACGTGAACTGTTTTAATAGGTTAACCTGTAATTATTTTGGTAATGCAAGGTTATTTATGAATACACCTTGATTCATGCCATTTGCAAGTTTATCTCACTAACTAATAAATGTTTTTATTCAGAAAAACATTTCTGCATCACAACATTTTGTTTATGGGGCTTTAGTAAGTTTCATACCAAACTATACATTGCTCTGGATCCTTGCCTTATGTACTTTCTCAAGTTTACATTGAAAACAAAACAATGACTTCTCTTAACAAGTGAATTTAATCACTTACAAACATAAAATTTATCATAAAATTTCACTAGTGAAATAACATGAAGGTAAATGCACAAGTGTTTTCTCCTACAATAGCAATCTTTCAGAAAAAGCTATGTTTAGTGTGTCATATTTCAAGGAGCACTCATGGTTGGAGAGGCCAACTATAGCACTGCAGGGTTAGGTGACCCAATAGGAGTAACACAGGAACAATAGCAGTCAGCTGCAGGGCCAAGTTATGCACACACTCGCTAGGTTTCTCACAAACAGAAAATTTAATAACTGGCCACCACTCCAAAAGTTTACACCCCTGCTTTTGACGTTAATGCTATGAAAACTGAGAAAAGTTAAACTCAACCTCAGATTTCAGTGTAGTGCGTGTTTCCCCCAAATCGAATGCCACTGTAACTTTATGTCATTGTTTCATTTAACATTGCTATCATGACAACTGTTGAACTGCCAAGAATGTATCCATTGTGCATGATGTATTTTCATAACTTAAAAGAAAAGGCACAGTGACTTATTACTAGAGCATTTTATTAAATATGCAGTTTACTTTGTGTCAGCTTTTCAATGTGCTGTGTACATTTTGCTTGTATTAAAATTTGAAAGTTTAAAAAGTATAACCGCTCACCTGAAAAGAAAGAATATCTTTTGAATATGCAGCTGCACTTAGCTGTTGCATATTTTTTGCACATCATTATAGCTACAATTTAAAAGTGCTTTGTGCCAGATAAAATTAAGGTAGTCATTCAGTACAACTCAGCAAGTTCAGATATTTTTCAAACTGGGTAAATATCGGCAACAAAATAATTTTTCAATATGAGACTGTGAAGTTGCAAATTGGCAATATCTCATGAAATACAAAAGTGTGTCAGTGTTCTTACTTACTTATTTAGTGTACAGTACACCCCCAAAATATGCGGAGGTTACGTTCCCAGAGCACCCGCGAACTGTGAAAAACCGCGACTTTTGGATGTGGTTAAAAAATGCCTTTTAAATGCCTATTTTTATAGTTTAAACCCTAAATACAGTATGCCCCCAAAGCACTTTAATTTCGTTGCAAACTCAGCTTAATACATTACCTAAAAAATTACCTACAAACAGAATGTAAAGGTAAACCTGTATACTGTACTGTACTGCTATGTCTCCCGTGGTGCTAGAATGTAAAATACCGATGTTACCGCTATACGTACTGTAGTCAAAGTCAGAGTCAAAGTGAACTGTATTGTCATCTCAACCATATACAAATATACAGATAGACGAAATTGCGAAGCTCAGGGTCCACAGTGTAACAACATGACATGTAATAAATAAATTAAAAATAGAACTAAAATTTAAAAATTAAAAGTTAATACACAAACAAGACAAGACATTGTGCAAAGATAGGACAAAGAAGTAGCAGCAATATTGATGTGTAAGATATGTAATATAATAAATAATAAATAATTTCTGTATTATCTATATCTATTATCAGTGTATACTAATAGTTGTTTAAGACATGTGTAAACAATGACGGGTCAGAATGTAATACATGCAAGCCCGTTTCCTTTGGTATGTGCTGTAGTTTTCAGTAAAATGTACGCAGTACTCACCAATAATAAATGATATTGATGATGATGATGAAGTAGCTGTGCAGTACGATGCAGAGGATTTAAAACTCCTCGGGTGGCGCCTCTTCTCCAGGCGCTTCAGGAGGAGCCGTATCTTCGGACGGGTTTTCTTCTGGTGGGATTTCGAGCTGGCTTTTCTTTATAGGTTTCAGGAACATTGTGATGGGAAGTTGCTATATTGTCTCCTGTAGAGAGCTGCTGGTACAATTTCCGTGCTTTCTCACGGATGATGTTACTGTCCAAGGGGATGTTCTTGTTGCAGGAGTAGGTGATACACAATGCCAAGGCAGATTTCATCCTAAGGATATTTTTATTCCTTTCGGTCGCTAGCTTTTTGGCACTATCACAGAAACTTACAGATATAGTACTCCAGATCGCTGCTTCGTTCTTCTTTATGTAGCATGCGGTGCTTTCATTAATGCCATAGTGGCGCACTACTGCAGCATAACTTTTTAGTTCCCGGAGCAAATCCACTAGTTCAACCTTTTCCTGGAGTGTTTTACACTTCTTCTGGTGCTTAGGCTCAGTGCCAGAAGCCTTAGAAGGTGCAGGGCGTTTTGGCGACATCTTGTGCGTTTAAGAATAACAAAATGAATACAATAACAAAGTGGAAAACACAAGGACATTCAGCTGGAGACGCGTCACAGGGCAGCAGTCAATCAGAAGCAAGGAGAAATGAATAACGCTCTCGGATTGGCTACTTTCACCATCCCAAACCGCATTTCCCTCAGCAGTGGTAAACCCACTCACCTGGAGACGTGTCACAAGGCAGCAGTCAATTAGCAGGAAGGAGAAATGAATAACGTTCTTGGATTAGCTACTTTCACCATCCCAAACCGCATTTCCCTCAGCGGTTACTTCATGTTCTCTCTACAGCACAGTATTGCCACTAAAAAAGCCATAAAAAATTGCGGAGGATATTTGCACTTTCCGCTAACAATTAATAGTTAGGTTCTAAGGAAAAATCCGCAAACGACTGAGTCCGTGAACCTTGATCTGTGACTTTGTGGGGGTCTACTGTATATAGTTCATTTGTTAATTTGTTCATCTGTAAGGATCATATTTAAATTACTATGTCATCTTTATTTGGATATTTTACAGTTCAAAATTCCTTTTTGTTTTTATTGATATTTATTAGTTGTTAACTTACAGTATTTACCGATATAATTGTAATGCTTTTTATTCACCCACACTATTAGTAATAATCATCAGAACCCTTAAGCAATTGATTTAAGTACACGTCTGAGTTAATGTACACAAAAATGAAACTGAAAATGAAAAGGTAATCAAAACAGTGAATATTTTCAAGGGGGGACCAACCCCAAAGTCCCCACCAAATGGGGTACAGCAATTTCTAAATCAGATTTCTTCAGGAAACACTACACTCACTGACATTTGGGAAATTTACAATCATCAAATAACCTACACAAAACATGTAGAAAATGCAAATGCCTCAAAAACATACTTCAATTACTTGTAAATATTCTAAGTTTAAAGAAAAAGCACAATTAGTTGGACAACTACAAACTATTGTGTATTCCTTCTGTCAGTGAAAATCAGATGCAAAGGACTTCTACTGTGCTAATATTTGTATAGTACAATGTGAACGTCTTAGGCCACACAATAGAAAATTATTTGAAAAGCTAGCTATCCAGGTTGTGTTTATATGTTCATGTTAAAATCTATTAAAAATATACTGATACCAAAAAGTAGCAAGAATGCTTTGCATTTTCTAAAAATGCATAATTATCTTTTGAGATGACTAGTATCAGAAACACTTATTGGGTGAAGTGTCCAAATTTCATGTTTATGGTTCACAAAGATTGTCAGTATATGTCACAAGTTCATGTGTCCCAGTCTGCAGGTGAAGCACAATGGCAGATATGTCACGGTTTTAGGGTGCAGTACAGTCAACAATGTAAGAGATCTGGTCAATATCAGTGGGATGGTGGTTGCTAAGAAATATGTGCAGATTTTGATTCATCATGCTTGAGGAAAATGACTTATTAGCAAAAACTTCATTTTTCAGTATAACAATGATCAAAAGCACACTACAAACAATTCAGATGCACTTAGAACAGACGTCTCCAAAAGGAGCACTAAAAGTATTAGATCGACCTCCTCAAGGCCCCAACCTCAACATAACTGAGGCTGTGTGGGATCACTTGGACAGGGAAAAGAAGAAAAGAAGCCAATGTCAAAAGAACATTTGTGGCAAAGATGCTTGGAAAAATTTACCACAGCATTCTATCAAGGCCAATTTCTTCAGTTATGGGTGACCACACAAAATACTGGATTGTTTTAAAAACATCCTTATAACATTTTATTATATCAATGTTTATTTGTTCTTGCAGATACTTCCTGGATAACTAGCTTGAGAAAGAATTTTCTTTGGTGGCCGAAAACTTCTGCACAGTACTATATGGGTGGAAAGTGGCTTTTTTACAGAAGCTCGTTATTTAGATTAGATAGATAGCCCTTTTAATTAGCTTCTTGATTCAGTGGGCCTCTCTTGAAGTGATGTTACCAGCCCAACACACCACAGTGTAGAAAACTGTACTGGCCATCACAGAGTTGTAAAAGATGTGAAGGATGTCACTTCCCATCATTAAGGTAGCACAGTCTCCCAAGGAAAAAGAGCCTGTTCTGCCCTTTCTTATATAGTTCCTCTGTGTCCCGAGACCAGACCAAACCTTTCACTAATGTGGAACCCCAAGTACATGTAGGAGTGGACCACCTCTACATCCACTCCTTAAATAGTGACTGGACATAGAGGTTGTTTGGTGCAGAGAAAGTCAACCAGTCTCTTGGTTTTGCTCATGATGCAATGCAGACAATTCTCATTACACCAAGGAACAAAGATCTCCACCTGTCTCCTACATTATGTCTAAACACCTTCATCAATACATCCCATAAGTATGACCTGCTGTTATATTTATAGCCTGAGGTATACAGAGTGAAGAGAAAAGGAGATGCGTGGTGGCTCTGGAACTAAGGATCTGCACTGGTATCTGGAAGGTTGCCAGTTCAAATCCTGTCACTGCCAAAAGGGATCCTACTCCACTGGGCCATGTACAGCAAGGCCCTTAACCTGAAAATTGCTCCTAGGTCGCTGTACATTGGCTGACCCTTCACTCTGAGCCCCAAAGGTCATGTGAAAAGGCAATTTCCCCTTGGGGATTAACAAAGTATATTAAATCAAAAATATGTATATAATATTGATCATTTTTCTTAAAGTTGATAACATTTTGGGCGGCACGGTGGTAGCGCTGCTGCCTCGCAGTTAGGAGACCCGGGTTCACTTCCTGGGTCCTCCCTGCGTGGAGTTTGCATGTTCTCCCCGTGTCTGCGTAGGTTTACTCCCACAGTCCAAAGACATGCAGGTTAGGTGCATTGGCGATTCAAAATTGTCCCTAGTGTGTGCTTGGTGTGTGTGTGTGAGTGTGTGCGCGCCCTGCAGTGGGCTGGCACCCTGTCTGTGGTTTGTTCCTGCCTTGCGCCCTGTGTTGGCTGGGATTGGCTCCAGCAGACCCCCGTGACCCTGTAGTTAGGCTATAGAGGGTTGGATGATGGATGGATGATAACAAGTTGATTTTCTGAAGTTGAAGGGCCTACCCCAAAAGTACTTATTTTATTTATTCTTTAATATATACTACCTAATCTTAATTTTTTTAGCTTATATGAGGCTACATTTATGTATGTACATTATGAAAGGTTACAAGACCACTAATTATCTATCAATTCTCTTACAAACGCTGAAGGCCCAGTATGTACGAGATTTCAGAGGGTAACTGGAAGATAAGAATTTTTTCAAAAAACAATGTGAAGATAGAACAAAGACAACAACTATCAGTAACCACAGCCAAGAATCACAAGACAAAATTGATCGAGAAGGACTGCACAATCCTAACTGCAAGAGTAAAAATATCGAAAGGTCTTAAGAGTTTTGATATCCATATAGTTGGATGAGGAAGTAGTCCCTTCAATGGCCTTTGTGATCCCATTGTGTCATGACTGACTGTGCCATGACCTCTAAAGACACATCCACTCCAGGATGGACCTGGTCACAAGGATCAACAATAGCTCCATTAGAAAATGGCAGTAATAAAACGGCACAAATCAAAATCATAACTAAAAGTATTTATCAAGAATAAATGAAGCCAATGGATACCTTAAGATAAAATGCCCAACAGAGCCAACAGCTTACCCAGAGAACCCCTGGGTGAGATACAAAAAATAGTCAAAACAGAACACCCTAACATGAACATACGAAAACAACTGTGAGCAGACAGACAGCAAACATTGCATCCTCAATGAATATCAAAACATTTTGCAAACTGGTAGTAATCACAGGGACAACATTGTTACCGGAAGGTAACATGTCAGCCCTTCCAGCATGTAAGAAATACATACCAATTTTGTTTTCTGGAATTCATAGGTAACTACCAAATATAAAGGAACACCAAAGTAAATCAGCTATCTAAATAATATTTAAAAGCAGATATAATTATTGAGATAATTAAGCATGCAGTATCATATCACACTTCGGGTCATGCTTAGAAAACAGGGAAAGTCCCATTTATTCATTATATTGGCTACCTTGGCTCAGAGAAACAGACTAAACGACTCTGAGAGAAAGTTGATAGTTGGGACACATTTGGTAGGAGCTTCAGTGATGTCAACTGTTCCGGAGGCTAATGTTTCATAAGGAACAGTGGCTAAGCTGATGTTGGCATAACTGGCATGTGAAGGCTACATTGTTATTACATGCTTCAATGTTACTGCTATTTTGTGTTTAGTTACGTTTCTATCAAATGTGAATTCAAATATGTTGATGCTCCATTATTAGACACCATGATTACAAATTTAAACATACACAGTAAACAAAAATAATGAATAATGAAATGCATCCAAAGAATGTTTTTATACAGTTTCTTTGACTGCACATTTATCTAACATTAAACCTTTGTGAGAGAAGCTCTGCAAAATGCATCCATATAAAATCATGGCACTAATCATTCATATGGTGTTATTCT
Organism: Erpetoichthys calabaricus; assembly: GCF_900747795.2. Lineage (NCBI taxonomy): Eukaryota > Metazoa > Chordata > Cladistia > Polypteriformes > Polypteridae > Erpetoichthys > Erpetoichthys calabaricus. Next base: position 12,607,310 of record NC_041397.2, on the reverse strand, counting down.
TGAAAGGTTGAATACAACTATTTTCTTTCTTTTAGATCTTGTAATCTTATTGAGCTGCATTTCAATGATAATTAACTTTGCTTGTTATATTAGAATACATAGCCACGGGTCAAAGTTGCTGTCAGCTGTCTACTTTATTTATTCAGGCAAAGCCACACTCCATAGCCCTCTGTCTCACAGTTGCTCATTAACTTGTTTTACTAAATATTTGTGCTTAGAAATTTCCTGGTAAACAAATTACAGTCAAAGCTGAGTAAACAAATTTTTTTTTTAAAAATAAAAGTTCAGTTCTGCGTGCAATGCATCTGATAATGTTAGCATCACATAGGGATTATATCGAGGGACTGCATCTCTGCATCCTAGACTACATTAACTTCTGTCTTGACATTCCTGTATCTACAAAATCAGTGTGCAGCTTTCCAAACAACAAGCCCTGGATTACCAATGAGGTAAAACGTCTCCTGAATGAGAAGATGGGAACATTCAAATCTGGTGACAAAGAACATCTGAAGGTCGTACAGAAAGTAGTGAATTAAAATCAGAGTGAAGGAAAGGAAACTTACAGAATTAAAACGGAAAATAAATCTCACTCAGAATAAAGTGAAAGATGTTTGGAAAGGACTGGGCAAGATCTACTGGACTAAAGTAACTCCTAGCTCAAGTGCTGGAAAGGACTGTGAACAAAGTCAACACCCTAAACCTTATTCCAATGGCCAGTCTCCCAAAATTATCTCTACTACTTCAACAGCTCTGTTTGTATTTTAGACTTCAGTGGTTATGGTCAGTAAAGAGTGCACTTCTGATCAGCAATATGGGCTGTTCACAACTAATGACTACTGAGGAAGCTACACACAAGAAAAGCCATGCAATTAGATGGAGTTAGTCCTCAAGTACATAAGACTGTGCCAACTAACTCTGCAGTGTCTTCTGTTACCTGTTCAGTCACTAAACCTCCAGAAAGTGCAGCTTCCATGGAGAATATCCTATACTGTTCCAGTTTCAAAGAAAGCAGGGCTTCTTTACCTAATTACTACAGACCAATGGCCTTTACATCACACATCATGAAGACTTCTAAGTGGGGCCCTGGATATTATGAGTCCTCATGTGAAAGACTGCTTGGACCCAATGCAATTTGTCCTCAAAACAAAGAATGGAGTGGAAAATGCAGTTGTCTCTCTGCTCCGTAAAGGTGGACAAAGCACTCTGAGGATTAGGTTTTTTGATTTCTCCAGCGCCTTCGTTATCATCTACCCATTCCTGTTAAGGAGTAAACTCAGGGATATACAGATGAATGTGTTTATAGTGTCCTGAATAATGGAACATCTATTGATCCGGTAGGCTCAAGAACTGTGTGAGCAACACTAAAGCAGCACAATGAACAGTCCTGTCACCTTGTCTGCTCACCTGTACATCTCAGACTATGAATTGTGAGAGATAGCCACAGTTTATCCCGGCCAATACCCCCAAGCCGCCAGATGGAGCCATCCCTGCAACATGGAGGGGCCCCGAATTCCAGCAGGGCATCATGGAACTTGGGAGTCTTTCATCACAGCCCTGCTGGATACCATGGGGGCTGCCAGGGGATGCTGCAGGGAGGCTCAAGGACTTGTATTTTCCTTATAACCCAGAACTACTTCCCAGTCACAGGGACATAAGAAATGACGTACTTCCAGGTTGAAGAAAAGAAGGAGTTTGCGTCTGACGCGGAACTGCTGGGAAATCACACGGATTGAGGGAAAGAAGCACTTCCGGGTCAAGAGCTATAAAAGGACTATGGGAAACCCCAGAAAGTTGAGCCAAGTTGGGAGGAAGGGTGACTGAGCTGCTGGGAGTGGAGGATTGTGTATTGATTAGTGAATTGTAGTTATTATTGATTATTATTGAAGTATTGTGGAGTGGAGGGTGCTTTGTGCACATTGTTATTAAAATAAAAATAACATTTGGACTTTTATCTGGTGTCTGACGTGTGGTCGGAGGGTTCAAGGGGATGACAGTGCCCACTATTCTGTCACACTTTTATCTGGTGTCTGACGTGTGGTTGGAGGGTTCAAGGGGACGACAGCGCCCCCTATCTGTCACAGAATATAACAGCAGATCATGTCACTTGCAAAAATTCTCTGATAATTCTGCACTAACGGGATGTATTGATAGAGGGGATTAAGACAGAAGATAAGAGTTAAATGAAGAACTTTGTTTCTTGGTGCAAAGAGAACTGTGTGCAGTTCAACATCGGCAAAACCAAGGAACTTGATATTGACTCTTACCACTCCAAGGAACCTCTATGCCTGGTCGTTATTTAGGGAATAGAAACAGAGGTGGTGCACTACTACAGATACTTGGGGATCCACGTCAAAGAAAAGCTGGAATGATCTAACAACACAGAAGAACTATACATGAAAAGGGTAGAACACTCTTTCGTCATATGAGACTGTTTCTTTAATGTAGGTAGTGACATCCTTTACAAGCTATAGAACTCTATGATGGACAATACAATATTTTTCAGTGTGGTGTGCTGAGCTGGTAACATCACTTCAAAAGAGGCCCAAAGAATCAACAAACTGATTAAGAAGGCAGGCTAAGTTAAGCCGATGCTATATTACATGACTTCTAGTTAGAGGGGATGTCAAACTTGATGACTGAAGTTGCTGATCTTGTTGCCTGAGGATGTCAGATTACATGGCTAACATTTGCGAGGGAATGTCAGATTAAATTACTGCATAATGAATTTCCTGCACAGTGTCCCATTTCCAGAGCAATGTGAGCTCTGCCCTTTTCCTGACAGCCAACAATGTGTTGCCTCACAATGTCAGCGCCCATGGAAGGGCTTTAGGGGTGGAGCGAGTTCAGCTGCAATCTTGGCTTTTTTTTGTCTATTCTGTTGTGGTACATAAAAACACATGACATCAAACTAATAAGTCTGTCTTCTATTTTTTAATTTCTAAAACACCTGTGTTCCATATTCCTCTTTGCTGTACTACACGTTCTATATTTCATTGTGAGCGCTCATTGGTTGTCACATGTAAGGGAAGCCAGAAAACTATTTAATACCTCATGCTTTCCTTTCAAAATAGGTAGATGTGAATGCATACTATAAAGGAGTGGGACATGAGGGTTCCTTTAAGTTTAAAATGACATCATTCGTCCAGGCTTGTCTTAGATTGAAGGACACCAGTTTGACCTCATTTCTTTCTCCCTACCTTTTTGCTTCTAATGAAACAACATCTATGCTCACAGCCACAGCATCTGGCACACTTACTGGAGATTCATAATATACTTGATAACAATTGAGCTTTGCTGAACTTTCTCCTTCAATTTCACACCAGTCTATACACATTAAATGTGATCACATCTCTTTTCTTCTATCCAGGACACTGCCCCTTCTTCAGTGACTATCAACATTTTGGTCAATGCTGCTGTTCTTGTGGCCTATCATTGCCTACTATTGCGTCCTTCTTTTAAATAAGGCCCCCTTTCAGTGTCAAATCAGTCAAAGCATTCTTGAGATTTTGGGGGTATTTAGTTTTTCTAGGGGTTACAGTGATCCCTCGCTATATCGCGCTACGCCTTTCGCGGCTTCACTGTATCGCGGATTTTATATGTAAGCATATTTAAATATATATAGCGGATTTTTTGCTGGTTCGCGGACTTCTGAGGACAATGGGTCTTTTAATTTCTGGTACATGCTTCCTCAGTTGGTTTGCCCAGTTGATTTCATACAAGGGACGCTATTGGCAGATGGCTGAGAAGCTACCCAACTTACTTTTCTCTCTCTCTCTTGCGCTGACTTTCTCGGATCCTGACGCAGGGGGTGTGAGCAGGGGGGCTGTTCGCACACCTAGACGATACGGACGCTCGTCTAAAAATGCCGAAAGATTATCTTCACGTTGCTACCTTCTGTGTGCAGCTGCTTCGTGAAGCGACATGCTGCACGGTGCTTCGCATACTTAAAAGCTCAAAGGGCACGTATTGATTTTTGACTGTTTGTTTTTCTCTGTCTCTCTCTCTGCTCCTGACGGAGGGGGTGTGAGCTGCCGCCTTCAACAGCTTTGTACCGGCGGTGCTTTGCATACTTAAAAGCCAAACAGCCCTATTGGTTTGTTTGCTTTCCTCTCTGTTTCTGACAGTCTGTGCTCCTGACGCGCACTCCTTTGAAGAGGAAGATATGTTTGCATTCTTTTAATTGTGAGACAGAACTGTCATCTAGCACAGTTTAAACTTTTGAAAAAGAGACAAATGTTTGTTTGCAGTGTTTGAATAACGTTCCTGTCTCTCTACAACCTCCTGTGTTTCTGGGCAAATCTGTGACCCAAGCATGACAATATAAAAATAACCATATAAACATATGGTTTCTACTTCGCAGATTTTCTTATTTCGCGGGTGGCTCTGGAACGCAACCCCCGCGATGGAGGAGGGATTACTGTACCTTTAAATACTGATACAGAAAAATGTCCTTTCTTAACAGATACCTACCACCCTTGATGAAATACCCTGCCAAATTAAAGCTTTTTAACTAAACAATACCATTTTTCTGATGAGTGAGTAAATCAATCAGTCAACTTTGCATGATATATATAGATTTGCATTAACATATTAGTGTTGATTGTAATTACAGATTTCTTTCAATTATATAAACACAGCAGTCAAAAAAAGACGTTAATAAGAAATTATGTAAATATCCATCTTGTTGCTAAATATAACTTTCCAAGCCATACTACTGCATGAATATGAAAAAAAAAGTCAATGTCTCAGAAATTAGACTAGATTACAGGGCTGTTGTCATACAGCACACTTCTTTAAAGATCAAGCTGCATGAGCACATGCCTAAAGTAAAATCCATACACGAGGAACTGTTAATGGCTTACAAACAAACCTGCAGACACTACAAGAAAAGAGAGCTGCTAGGTGAAATAGCTGAGGTATTAAAAAAACAGCAGCAAAAAAGAATACTGAAGGGCCATGATGTGCAAGTTAGGCACAAATGCACAGCGAGTCACAAGCCTAATCTTATTCTGTCATACAAGCTTTAATTTTGACGTCTATCCAGTTGATCTATCCCTTAAATAAGAATTCTATAAAGGGCCTATACAAATAATAGTGTGGGTACTGTCTCAGACTGCGGTGGGTTGGCGGCCTGCCTGGGATTGGTTCCCTGCCTTGCGCCCTTTGTTGGTTGGGATTGGCTCCAACAGACCCCCATGACCCTGTGTTTGGATTCAGCGGAATATATATCCAGTTGGAAAATGGATGGATGGATGGATGGTACTGTCACAGAACAGTCATGAAGTTTCTGCAATGAAAAAGTTTAATAATCTATACAACTTTTAAAATCAAAATCAATAATCTGACAACGTGTGTTGTAGTTTTGTACAAGCGGACTACTAGCAGTTTTGACTCCTAATCAGTATTGAATCATAGACACTACGGCCGTGGAAGTTTTTAAGTTAACAAAAGACGTTCTCCATGCAATGCTATCATTACTCTTAAAAATGTTCTGGTTCATAAGTGGTGTTAAAGACCATCCTGAAATTGACTGCTGGATTGATATGGCCGTGGCAGTACTGCTGCTGGACTGGTACTAGAAAGTGATGGCGAACACCTTGTATAAAAGGTGCCTATTTATTTTGCTGCATTCCATTTACCTTAGAAGTCAGATGTCGGAACTGGAACGACATCACACCCAGGTTGACCACAATCGAGTAAAATGTTCAGAAAAGCAATACAGACGCCTTCAGGAAAACCTATGTCATGCTTGCTTTTTTGGAATACTGAACAATGCATCATGCAGTAATTTGTGCATCTAAACACCACAACAACATGTCCACAAACAGAGGCTGGATAGTACTGTGAGCTTGACTGATTTAATGAGACACAAATAGACAGAAGTACTAATAAACAGTATAACACTACAGCTTTCCTAAAGTTTCCATTGTACATCGCCATTTTGAACTGACGTCATAATCTGAAGTCAGACAATCTTGACAGACCAGAGCTGAGTTTGCGAGTAGAAAATGCAATGTAAGGGGACATTCCAGTTCAAAATTCCGACTAGGAACTCAGAAATCTCGACTTCCCACTTCAAATGGAACACAGCATAAGTTATTCTAAATGTCCTTATCCTGTAGCAAAAGATATTAAGCAGTGACTGTAAAAATGAGAATCCATGATAAGCAATGTTAAATTACATTTCTGTGCTCATTCATAACACAGTATATTGCTTGACAAATATTGAATAATCTACACTTCCATTTTCTGACTGGACAAATGATTGGCAACTGTAGATGCAACACAGTCCTTTATTCAAGCCCACTGCTGCCCCAAAAGGACAATTTAAAGTCTAAGTGGAAAATAATCACTTTTTTTATTTTTACATCCTCAGTATTTGCTGATTAGGGACCTTGATTAGTATCACACAGGGAAGCAATGATGGGGACTCAGTTGGAAACTTTGCACTAACCCACATTATCTGCACCGAAATCTCCTAATTCACATCCGTCTAGATTTTGGTTAAAAGGAAAATAACAATCATTGTTTATTGTTAAATATTCTGCTCATTTTGTGTATACATAACACCACCAAGGGATATAAAGCAATGCCTATACCCAGAAGAGTGAGAATTTCCTAGATGCTGAAAGTGTAAAACCTGCAGCTACAATGCATTTCTTTTTAAAACCTGTTGATTAAAATTGGTTCACTTATGTGAAATGTACCATTTAAGTTGGACTAATAGGTAGGATTTAATACTGGATCTTTACTGGTGCTATATAAACACAACTAAAACGTAATTAAATAAACTACATTTGCAACAGCTAAAACCAAAACACAAGTGGAAAGCAATTAACCGTAACGTAACAAAGGCTTGGCAAATGTTACTGGAGGGCTGTGGCCTGCATAGTAACTACAAAGGAAACCCTTCAAGTTTTTCCAGCTCAGTTATGTACAATGAACAGTAAACTGCACCAATGTGATTTACTTATTTATACCTGAAAGATTTTCCTTACAAAAGCTCCACTACCCCCTCAAATCTTCATAAATTTAGTCTTAATACAAAAATAACAACTAAGACCTTCTAAAGCACTCAGCTTACACCCTGTTGTAATTCAGCCTATTCAGTTTTTTCATGGCACACTTTGTGACTAAGAATTTCATGCTAGCCGAATGCGATGCCCAATCAAACACTGCCAACATTCTTATTTGAGTGTTGCAGCCAACAGACAGATACAAAAAAAAATTGTGAAGCCATTTTAAAAAGATCTCTTCCACATGAGCGCTTCGATAATCACCATTGTTCTTCTCAGTTGCCTCTTCACATCCCGGCTGCTGCAGGATCCCATGAGATGTTAAGGATATCACTAAATCTTTCTCCTCACCCAAAGGCATAATGTAAAATGGAACTTTAGAAAAAAACGAGTGCACATTTCCCTTTCTACAGAGCAGTCCAGGATCTCCATAGTAAATTAATGAATCAGTGAATATCTTCTCCTCTCAACATAAAGGCAAAGTCTGTGTTAAGTCAGGAGGTGTGGAAAATGTGACAGTACATAACCACTGCCAAACAGCCTGCCTAAGGCATAACAGTCACCAATGAAACAGAAAGAAAATGACCTACATAAAAGCTTGCTTGGCAGATTAGTTAGCCAAGTACACATAAAAGTAAATTACTTATTTGGTACCTAAAAAATGCAATATATGTTTAAAAAGCAGAAAGATGCAGCCATCTCTGACTGCAATTCTCTGCAAGTGCATCTGACGAAGTGCACACCATGAATCATTAATGTAGACAAAATAAAGGTGAGCTTTGATATCTCTTCTAAGAAAACATTTATGAAATGTTTTTGATCATATATCATTTTACAAACGCAAGAAAAATATATATTTAAAAAAAGTGGTACTTTAATATTAATTGTAATAATGCATCAAGTACTATTGACATCCATCTCATCTGTATAAATTCTGTGAACAATTTACAAAATAATATTTTTACTAAAAAGCATAAAAATACATTTACAACATAAAACTTAATGAATGCTAAAAACAGAAAGACTAAAGTAAAACAGCACATACTGTATAGGACAGTAAGTACAGTGAGACAGTGATAGTGTGACACTCACTGTAATTTATGTAATCAATGTATACGACTAGATGTCTTGTTGTGGCTGATTCACATACATTACCAATGTTTAACGGATGAATTTTCTCACATTGGTTTGGTTTATCTTTAAACTTTTTAATATACAGATTTTTACAATCCACCATACAGACTGCGTCTATAATTAGGATTAGTGATCTGGAATTTATTTGTGCAACGTATTATTAACCAGTAGTCTTTATATTATCAATTAAATAAAATTTGTCAGAACTGTCTGACTGAGTATACGAAAATTCTTCAGAGGCCAAAGTCCACAGTGATTTGATAGCATCACACAATTTCTGAAAGATATTCTGGACACAAACCACTTACTCCAGATCATAAAAGTCCACTACTGGACTGAGATCTGGGGATACCGTGGACCACTGGAGTAAACTGAAGTCAATTTCAAGTTCATGGAACTAGCTTCAGAGGATGAGTGTCTCATCACATGGTGCATTACCATTTGACTGTGGCCAGAAGGGTTGCCTATGGTCAGCAGCTTTGCTTAGGCATGCTGTAGCATTCAAATGACACACAACTGGCAATAAAAGCCCTGATGTGTGCTGTAAACACATACCCCAACACCACTATATGAGTACCACCAGCCTAAAGCATAAGACAGTAAACTGGATGGATTCCAGATTCATGCTGTTTATACCATTTCTGCCTCTGCCACAGGCATGCTCCAGTAGAATACTGAAATTTCAGTCACCCAATGTTGATAATCACGTGCCCCACTGTGGCCTCATCTTCCTGTTCTTAGCCCAGAGGTGGGGTTGTTTTTTTGCTGTAGCTCATCTGCTTTAAGGTCTGACATTTTATGCGTTCTAAGATGCTCTTCTAAAAATGCTCTTAACACCTGTTATTTGAGTGTTTCTGGTCATTCATTTTGCATGGGTTTTCCCACAGTTGCTCCAGTCTCTGCTAAAACACCCCCAAAGATGTGCATGTTGGCACACTGCCTGGGGCTGCTTCCGGTGTGGACCCCTGACCCCCACAACCCTGAATTGTATTAAGTGAGAATGTTATGTTATTCCCATAATATGTAGTTTGTATATATGCTTATGTACTGTATATCATATTATTATGATTTTTTAGGATGTTTGCTGTTAGAATATGTGTTGCACTTCATGCCAGCAGTTTACAAGAGAGCACCTAGAGGTAGAGAAGCTACATAAAGGTTTTATGTTCAAATTTTTGAACAGGACTTCCACATTAGAAGCTCATTTACTTACTTGAGTTAGGTCATTTTAGCAATAGGGTTGCCTCTGTTTACATTTTCCTGACCAGTGCATCTTTCCAGAGGAGCAAAAATACTATGCATAACAAATAACAATGTAAGAAATTTGACAAACAAAAGGAGACCAGTCAGATCATCAAGCTCATATGTTTAGCTCAGTGGTTCCCAAACTCGATCCTGGGAACCCACTGTGGCTGCAGGTTTTTGTTCCAACCAGATTAACAATTGTTGATAATCGATAACAACTGATCTCATTTAATTAATTAGCTAGACTTTTTTACTCTTGTCTTATTCTACATTTTACATTTATAAGACATTTAGAAATATTTCTATTTTTTTCTTAAGCTATAAATCAGGGGTCCTTAATCACGGTCCTGGAGGGCCACAGTGGCTGCAGGTTTTTGCTCCAACCCAATTGTTTAATAAGAAGCAATTATTGCTCAAGTAACACTTCTGCGTCATTTTAGTCGTCTCACTTGTTAAGATTTTCTTGGGTTTTAATTGCTCCTAATTAGCAATAACATACAAATGACAAAAGAAACCAGCAGTTCTCCATTTAGCTTATTACCATTTACACCTGTGTGTATTTATCAGGCACTATTGGGTTTAATTAAATACTTGGAAGGAAAGCGAAGAGAAAAAAGTGAAGGGCTGAGAATTACTCCTCCATTTTAGCTTTCAAATCATTTGGATAATATCCTTAGAAAGGGGAAGAAAATCTAGGATATGAGAATGACCTGACAAAGCAAAGTTAACGCACTAACTAGCCATGAAATTAAATTAAAGGCAAGAATTGCTTTCTAATTAAGCAACCGGGTTTGAACAAAAACCTGCAGCCACTGCGGCCCTCCAGGACTGTGACTGAGGACCCCTGCTATAAATGCCTAACTCTCTTTTGTTTTCCTATTATTTTCCCCTTTTTCTGTGTAGTTTGCTCCCTTCATTTCACCCTAATAATGACAATTAACAACCAGCACAGAAGACACCCGGGATAATGAAAGCAGCAACAACTTCAGTGTCAGACTTGCTAATTAATAAATAATCAATTAAATAACCAGAACACCTGGAAGAGCAGAATGAAAATTAGGTTGAAAATACTGTTAACAACTTAAAAAAAAAAACTACACATTCTCCATATAACTAATTATTACATTTTAATAAAAATCTACCAAACTTAGTTTGTAATTTCTACATTGACTCCAAAACACAGAAACTGGGAAATAACGGCTCAATTAATTAGGCTAAGAGTCCAATGACAAACAGAAGTTGGTTGGAAAAAAAACCTACAACCACAGTGGATCCCCAGGATCGAGTTTGGGAACCACTGATTTAGCTAATAGTGAAGCTGTCCCAAATTTCTCACCCAAATATACAAAGTATAAGGGAAGAATGTCTTAAAACATTATGCACCATACAGTACAAGGGGGCTTCGCTTGCCTACCCCCGGTGTTTTGAACCCGTGCCCGCTGGGCAGCCACGTGTGAGGATGACGCACGTTTAATATGGAGCTTTTGCCCGTGTACCTGTTTATGACGTTTTACTTTGCTTTCTACTGTCTTTTATTTGTGATCTCGCTTTATTCTGCTTTTGTTTTAATGAGACGTGGTGAATATATTTTGCCTATTTCGAGTAATAATGTTGATTTGTTTGCGATACTGTGATGTTTATCGTACTGTTAATAATGCATCACTGTAATGTGATTCACTTAGGGGGGGTAAACGTTAACATTTAACATTCTACAAAGTTATTGTCTTTTTTTCACCTGCATTATCATCAATCTTTAATTTAATATTATTTATTGTATTAGTATGCTGCTGCTGGAAAATGTGAATTTCCCATTGGGATTAATAAAGTATCTATCTATCTATCTATAGTTTGGACGTGTGAGGATGACGTATGTTTAATACGGAGCGTTCGCCCGTGTCACTGTAGCTCTTTCCGAACTATTATGTGGTGCATTGTGGAGCACTGCGGACTCTGTAGTGTTTGCCGTTTCACTTTGTATCCCACGTTCATTAGATCTGTCCACGCGGGCTCGGTGTCAAAGCTGTGTTAGTTGTTGAGCTGTTTGGTTTTGGAGCCGAGACAGTTTTGCTTCCGCGGTTTCAGACGCGTGTCCGTACCATCTCGGGTTTGATGTATGAACCTTTGTGGACTCCGTACGCATTAGTGCCACTCACAATATGGCGCATTAGTGCCACTCACAATATGGCGGCGACGCCTGCGCTTTCCGTATTATGTCGGTTCTTACCATGCTGTGTAGGCGCATTTGCCTTTTGTACTTCACTGGGCGTTCTGATGCCCGATGTAGGCACCTGAACCTTCAGGGTCCGCATCCGCTGTGTGGTGTGGACGTTTAAATGTCGTTGTTTGTGCTTTTATATTCTGTATCTCGGTGTGCATGTGTTTAATTTCATAGGTTTTTTTGTAGCTGTTGCATTCCAGTTTTCATCATCTGTAACCCGCTCTCCATGTGTTCGTCCCCATTCTTTAATCCCTTTATGAAGTTTTAGTTTGTTTCCTACTCTGTGTTTTATTTCTGACCTCGTTGTATCCTGCTTCCGGCATGTCAGACGGTCCATAGTCTTTCTCGTTTTAATGTGGGGAGGGTGGCTTTGTTTTGTAACCTGCTCTCTATGTGTTTGTCCCTGTTCGTTAACCTGTTTATGACGTTTAAATTTGTTTCCTACTCTGACGGTTTGTAGTCTCTCTCGTTTTGCTCTGGTGCGGGGGTGCTTTGTGTGGTGTCTGTGAACGCGCGTAGTTTCTCCCGTTTTGCACTGTTGCGGGGGGGGGTGAGGTGGGGTTGTGTGTCGCCTGCGCACGTGCATAGTCTCTCCCGTTTCACTATGGGGGGGGGGGCTTTGTGTGGCACTTGCGCACTATGTCTTTTGCGTCCACGGGCATGTCCCTTAACAGTAAAACCTCGACCTACTGCACCGTCATGTCTGAGTTGTGTCATTATACTTTAGAGTCATATAAGACTTGGTAATCAGTAATAAATTATTTTTTTTCTGCTATGTAAAAATTTATAATTTTTAAATAGAATTAATAATGACAAGGTAAACAACTCACAGATGTGAATGTGAGTCTAATGTGAATTTCCCTTTGGGATTAATAAAGTATCTATCTATCTATCTATCTATCTATCTATCTATCTATCTATCTATCTATCTATCTATCTATCTATCTATCTATCTATCTATCACAGCTGTTAGTAACGTGTGGCAAATTCTTTTATCTCAATGGAATCCCTAGTGGAATTACCGGGATTTATCAAAATAGTTATCCGCCTTTACTGTCCAGTCACCCTAGTTATCCAAGACCAGGAATATCATAAAAAAATGGAACGTGCTGGACGAAAACAGTTTTCAGATTTGGAATCAGCAGGTGAAACCAGTTAAAGTAAAGCTGAAAGACTCCCAGTAGCAAAATGCTTGTTGACCAGTGATATTAAAAAACAATTTGGTATTTGTTCTAAAAAGTCAAAATTCACAAAATAATACAGCCAAAACACAACGAGAAATTGAAGATAAAATAAACAAGCCAAAAGTGTAACCATTATTAGAAAATAGACTTCCTAAATCACAAAAAGAAAAATGGATTCCATTGGTTACTCTGTACATAAAGAAAGAATCTGGTCAGTAACACAATGCGGTAAACAAAACGAAAGCAACCGCGCAGGAAAGAAACAAACTAATAGTGCTCATGTTTTATTTCTCATTCTTCACCTCAGCTCATATTCACCGAGTGACGTTTTCATCTGAGCAACTTTAAAGTAAAAGAAAATGTATTACAATCATCCTGTCATTACTGATATGCATGAAACCAGGTCTGTGTTGGTTAAGGGAACATACTTTTATAAACAGATTTTCAATGAACTGTTATAGCTTTATGCATCACAGATTTGTTAATAATTTTTAACATTTTATTTTTGTATAATGTTTATCTACTTAAAGGCCAGATCCTTGAGGATTTCCTAAATTTTTCAAAGTAGCCAATGTGGATTAGCTAAGGATTTATTTATGAGTGAAAAAAACATTCATTTCTTTAGCACATTTTGACACAAAACATGCAGAACAATGTGCATTACAAGAAGTTCAAGAAAAAAATTACAATTACAAAAAATAAATTAAAAAAAAAAAGTGTGAGCTACAGTATGTTAAAACTAACTTTACTGATTCTTATAGAATCTAACCTCTCTGCCAAGAGGACTGTGTTATGAAGTTCATCTTTAGTATTAAACATTAGCCATATTGGGAAATTGCAGTACAAACTTATTTATTATATAGTTTTAATGCTAACAATAGGCCTTTTAGTGAATATGTTCAATCAACTGCCCTATGTATCTTGTACATTTGGGATTACTAATCACAAAATACCATTTTAGAATTCATCTATGACAAATATTCTGTTATATTACTGTTACATTAGAAAGCATACCAATTCTTATCTAACCAGCAAAGATAGATAACAGATAGATATAGATGACATACTCACCACATTATAATATGTTTTATTAATTGCAGATGTGTCAAAGCCTTTGGGTGGGCTTTTTAGAGTTGTAGATTTTGGAGAAACTGGTTTTTCTAGGGAAAAAAAACACACAACAATGATCTCCATTATATTACATCTATATTTGTCTATTGTTAGTGCATTTTAAAGTTAAAGTAACTGATTAAAAATAAATGATTTTTTGTAGGACTTTATTCTGCACATTTAGATTTAGCACAATCCTAAGTGGAAAAAAAACAGGATTTTCGGATTAACATGTAATTTGAGCACTGGGGAAAATAAAATATACGATCACAGACTTGCGTAGGTTTGAACTGAGATATGTCTCGCAGAGTGCATGGAGAACCTGCATTACAGGCTAATTAACAGCAGTCCAAATAGCTGGCAAGCCACCAAGAAGCTTAAACGACGACAAAGCTGATGATGAACTAGTGGTTCATCCATTAGAAGAAGTTAGATCTGCTAAATTAATGATTTTTTTAACAAAAAAAAAAGAAAACAACACATGATCTAATTAGTCAGTCAGTCATTTTCCAACCCGCTATATCCTAACACAGGGTCACGGGGGTCTGCTGGAGCTAATCCCAGCCAATACAGGGTGTAAGGCAGGAACAAATCCCCGGGCAGGGCGCAAACCCAACACAGGGCACACACACACACACACACACACACACACACACACACACCCCAAGCACACACTAGGGTCAATTTAGGATCGCCAATGTACCTAACCTGCATGTCTTTGAACTGTGGGAGGAAACCCAGGCAGACATGGGGAGAACATGCAAACTCCACGCAGGGAGGACCCGGGAAGCGAACCTAGGTCTCCTTACTGCGAGGCAGCAGCGCTACCATTGCGCCACCGTGCCGTCCTGTTCTAATTAGTGTAATCATAACAACAGAGCGACTCACTAGAAAGGACACTCGCAGCTTGAATTAAAAAAATCTGAATTCACACAATTTAACATTTAAACTGCAAAAATTAATGATACATAGAATAAAAAAATAAGAACATTAAATTATGTTAGTTGTTAAAAAAAGTTTATGACTTTCTGGTTTCAATATTTCTTAGTTGTCTGATTTTTTAATGACATCCAATGTTATGTCATCTACACAGTATGCATTTTTGTTTCTAAGTACCAAGTCAGAATTCCCTAACATCAATCTGCAGAAAGCACTCATAATATGTACACGTTACTGCAATGTGACATTCCAATTCGATTCAGTTCATTTAGGGTTATTTTTGCCTTGTACGTGGTCAGAGCAGATATTTGCAGTTACAGTCATGGCCGAAATTATCGGCACCCCTGGAATTTTTCCAGAAAATGCACCATTTTTCCCAGAAAATTGTTGTAATTACAAATGTTTTGGTATATACATGTTTATTTCCTTTATATGCATTGGAACAACACTAAAAACAGAGAAAAAAAGCCAAATCTGACATCATTTCACACAAAACTCAAAAACCGGGCTGGATAAAATTATTGGCACCCTCAACTTAATATTTGGTTGCACAACCTTTGGAAAAAATAATTGAAATCAAGCGCTTCCTATAACCATCAACAAGCTTGTTACACCTCTCAACTGGAATTTCCGACCACTCTTCTTTTGCAAACTGCTCAAGGTTTCTCAAATTTGAAGGGCGCCTTCTCCCAACAGCAATTTTGAGATCTCTCCATAAGTGTTCAATCAGATTTAGATCCGGACTCATTGCTGGCCACTTCAGAACTCTCCAGCGCTTTGTCTTCAACCATTTCTGAGTGCTTTTAGAGGTATGTTTGGGGTCATTGTCCTGCTGGAACACCCATGACCTCGACGCAGACCCAGCTTTCTGACACTGGGCCCTACATTGTGCCCCAATATCTTTTGGTAGTCTTCAGATTTCATGATGCCTTGCACGCAGTCAAGGCATCCAGTGCCAGAGGCAGCTAAACATCCCCAAAACATCTTAGAACCTCCACCATGTTTGACTGTAGGTACTGTGTTCTTTTCTTCGTAGGCCTCATTTCATTTTCTGTTAACAGTAGAATGATGAGCTTTACCAAAAAGCTCTACCTTGGTCTCATCTGTCCACAAGACATTCGCCCAGAGGGATTTTGGCTTCCTCAAGTACATTTTGGCAAACTCCAGTCTGGCTTTTTTATGTTTCTGTGTCAGCAGTGGGGTCCTCGTGGCTCTCCTGCCATAGCGTTTCATTTCGTTCAGATGTCGACGAATAGTTCGAGCTGACACTGTTACACCCTGAGTCTGCAGAACAGCTTGAATATGTTTTGAAGTTGACTGGGGTTGTTTATCCACCAATTGGACTATCCTTCGTTGCAGTCTTTTATCAATTTTACTCTTCTGTCCACGTCCAGGGAGAATAGCTACAGTGCCATGTGTTGTGAACTTCTTGATTATGTTGCACACAGTGGACAAAGGATCATGAAGATCTCTGGAGATGGACTTGTAGCCTTGAGATTGTTGATATTTTTCCACAATTTTTGTTCTCAAGTCCTCAGACAATTCTCTGCTCTTCTTTCTGTTCTCCATGCTTAGTGTGACACACTCAGACACACAACAGAAAGGATGAGTCAACTTTTCTCCATTTTAACTGGCTTCAGGTGTGATTGCTATATTGCCAGCACCTGTTTCTTGCCACAGGTGAGTTCAAACAAGCATCATATGCTTGAAATAAAACGATTTACCCACAATTTTGAAAAGGTGCCAATAATTTTGTCCGGCCCATTTTTGGAGTTCTGTGTGACATGATGTCAGATTTGGATTTTTTCTCTGTTTTTTCGTGTTGTTCCAATGCACATAAAGGAAATAAACATGTGTATACCAAAACATTTGTAATTGCAACAATTTTCTGGGAGAAATGGTGCATTTTCTGGGAAAATTCCAGGGGTGCTGATAATTTCGGCCATGACTGTATAATATTTGTTTACACAAATTAATACACACTTAAAGCTACTGAAAGTCATGTGTTTGCCGACACTGACATAACTCTTTAAAGAAGTGGTGACTTTCAAGCCTTGTAATAAAAGGAAAATCAGAATCATGACCATTATTTTGTTTCAGTGAGAAAGTCTAAGCATTAAACATCAGTTAGAGATCTCTGGTTTATGAGTGAATGCAAACAGGATCAGATGCAGAATCGTACTTTTAGAACACTGGAGAAATATTTTGAAAATCTTCTCTGAGTACCTGTATATATAAGAAAAAAAAATAAAAACTGTGCCATACTGTGTTGTGAAGGGGTCTGGCTATAAATCTTACTAAAGAAGATAACAAGCTAATCATTCAGTATTATGAAAGGTTGATCGTGAAAGTGATCTGTAAAATACTGCAGCTTTACATAGCGTGACTGCAGCAATTTGATGCCAAAATTACTGTGGGTAAAATAAATAACAGTTATTTTACAATTGAATACCAGCTTTTGCTTTTTTTAAATACATTTCAAATAGGTTTGAAAAGCGGCATTTGAAATGACAGACCTAGTTGTTAGTGCTTATTCCTCACAGCTCCATAAGATTGGCTTCAAATTAAATGCCATTGTTGTTGTAAAGTTTCCATTTTCTCCCTGTGAATGTGTAGGAATGTTACACACCTATGACAAGCAAGTTGCCCCTGTGTGTGTGAGGGTAAGCAGTGCATGAATGTGCCCCGTGATGATGATTCCTACCTTGTGTCTAAAGCAGGCAGCTCGCTGTGACCACGAAAGCTGATTAAATGGGTTTAGTAAAATGATGAATGTTTCCAAACCTTCGAAAGGGTAACATCAGAATAAAGTACCACGCAATTTGGACCATTTTATTTTACCATTTAGTTAATCAACCACATAATTTTCATCATGTCCTTCAGTTTCTTTCACTTGTTTTATAAAATATCTTTAAGCTTGCACTGTTTGCTTGATTTTTTTGAGGTTAACAGTATAAATACAACACATTGTTCTACAGAATCACTGTCCGTAACACCTTTTCAGTATTAAAGGTTTTGTTTTGAAGTTCAATAAAACAATAGTAATGCATTATATAGTTATTTTATACTTTATATATATCAATGGATTAAAGACTGGATAAGTGCCACTTGTATTTGAATACATAACAATACCTAAATATTATTAAATTGTGAGAATGATATAGAAAGCAACAATGTCCTACTCCATTTTAGAGTAGCTTTATTACAAAAATTAGTATAAAACTTAAGCATCATCTTTGAAATCAGTCTTGTATCACAGACACTTCAACACTACCTAAAACATGCCGAAAAAATCCCAAGAATAATCTTAGTATGCGGCTAAGAAAGAATATAATTCAGGCATTCATTTCTAGTAGAACTGAATAACAAAATGTGTTATTCACAGGCAACTCCAATCATTCCATTTGTAGTTTTCAGTTTATTCAACAGACTGCTGCAAGAATTATTATTAGAACTAATACATCAGCAAGCATAATTCCTATTCGTAAATATTTGTACTGGCTTCTGAATTTGTTTAGGTTTGATTTCAAAAACCACCCTTCTAACATCTAAATCTTTAGCTGGATTGGGCCCCGTTTACCTAAAACAGAGTAGCACTGCTGGAGTGTTCATTATATCCTCAAGGTGCTGGCCTTTAAGAATAAATAAAACGTCAGTTAGAGATGAAGACTTTAGCAATAGGGTCCTACAAATGTAGAATGATCTGCCTATGTGTATAAGGACCAACCAAAAAATCAGACCCAGAATTTAAACTGAGGATTTAATACTGGAGTTAAGCATGATTTGATTGGAGCTTCTGGTTACATATTGTAACGCTGTTTTTTTTTTAGTTATGTGTTCAAATAAAGAAGTTTATTGAAAAATCATTGAAAACTACCAACCATTCTCTGATCTGTTTTCTCCTCTCAATATCCTGCTGTGCAACTTGCTAAAACTGATACATCACCAAGCTACTGCTGCTGTCCACAGAAGGTGACCACAGAAATACTGAGAGCTTGAGGATTTAATAATTCAGGGATGTACTCTGCTTCATTTTGTACTGTTCAGCACATACATAAGATATCAAAAGGTTGCCAGAGGTCACCAGAGCTGCGACTTAACAGGACATTCACTGAGATTTTGTTTTTTATATTCAACTGTTATTTTCTTCAGTAATGCTGCTGGCTGGAGTCCTCTGCTTTATATCACTTCTATTGACATCTGGCCATATCCACTGGGTTTAGCAGATGTCCCTGTAAGGCCAGGTTTATAGTTCATGCGACGCGACGCACGCTCCAGCGGACGCTCCTGCTACACAAGTGTTTTACTGTTTACACTTGGTACTTTACGTAAATCTGGAAGAATCCACCAGGTGGCAGTGCAAGATATCATCACGGTGAGAACAGGCTCGGCTTCGCTTTGTTGTGAATTGCCTGGAACATCCATTAAATTCCAATGACACCTTACCGCAATATCTCTGTAAAGAATGTTTAATGATTAAATCCATCAATCCAGGGATGTGTCAATTACAGCAAGCATTGGGCACGAGGCAGAAATAATCCCTACACGAGGCTACAAGCTAACTACAAGCACTCACATACACTAGCGTCATTTTAGTGTCACCAAATCTGCATATCTTTAGAAGGAAACCAGAGACCACTGTGGAAACCCAGCAGGAAAACATGTAAACTCCAGGCAGGGAATACCAGCGACGTGACTCCCTGCGAGACAGCAGTGCTACCTCTCCGCCACTGTGTCACCCCCATGTGTGTAATTATTAACAGTATTCATTATCTAAACGAAATTAACGATTTATCTGTAAAATGTAACATACATACTTTAATGCATTTCATCATGAAAGTGATATCAAGTATAAATCTTAGGATTGTAAATGTGCAGAGAGTTGGAATATCATATATTTAACGTGTTCTGTGTGGCGATCTATTGCTGTTTGCCGCTGCTGTCAGGTCAGGAGGAAGCCCCAGAAAAAAAAGACAGCACAGAAGATGGTATGTGAGACTTTTAAAATGTATTAGGTCATTACGATCGGGAATATGCGACGCTTGAATATAAAAGCACCATGAATGCATCTGTATGTCTGCATTTTGCTTCACCACATTGAACCATTCATCAAACATCGAAGTGCACAGATCGATCCCGTAGGATCGTCAAAGCGGCTTTCTGTCGCATGTCGATAGTAAACAGAGACTCTGACGTCACATTCCAACTTTTATTACACTGCGCCCCCGACTTTTTGCTGGTACTGCAACTCCCGCATGCGTCGCATTCACTTCTAAGGACCTGCTCAGAGGACACGTCAAATGAATGCTGGGAACATGTGGCTGCCATGATGCGTGCGTGTCTGCATTCTGAGTGTGAAGTATAAATGAGCCCTAACCCTTGTAAGGGCCCAAGGTTAAGACCTTCCTATTGACTTCCACAAAAACATATATTTAATTTATTAAAATAGAAAAAAAAAACATTTTGCACATTTTTAGTCTAAACAAAACAATGACAAACTGATGTGTTATGTCATGTGACATTACACTCAACAGACAGGTGGGCATGATAATTCTTGAAATCTACATAATTTAGCTTGAGGACAACAATGAGTTACAACATGACAAGAAAAAGAAAATATCTAAGTGGTGCTTAAACCAGGCAATTGTCACAACAAGCGATTGCCAAACTACTAAGGATAACATTAACATTTAAATCATCTGTGGAAGAGAGAACTGGTGAAATGTTACCAGAGGTGTCAATGGAGAAGATCACAGGCAGTAAACAGAATTGCAGGGGGCTTGGCAGAAAAGGCTTCTTTTTGTCCTCTCTGCTTAACTCTTGCCAAATGCAGACGCCTATGAGCCTATTAGTAAAGACAGGCCAGGCGACTTGCCAGCCCCAGACCGAGGCAAAAATAACGATATGCAGTATTTGAACAGTTTTAAATAAATATGAAGTAAGTAAATAATGAAAATACGGCCTGAAAATTTTTAATTACTAATCATCCAAAGGCCACTGAAGTTTTTGAAACAATTTGGCCAGGCACTGCATAGTTTTTCTTTACTGTGGTTTCCAAAAAATAAATATATTTGAATAGTTTCAGGCTTTATTGATGAGGCAGACAGGTCTGAAATACAGTATGACCCCATTTTAAGGGTTTTTCTAGGGAACAATGGAAAAAAAGGCAAATGCGGGAAGTGTGTTAAATGAAGGAAATTGTCATTGATTTGTCAAGATCTCGTTAGTATAGTTTGGGTTCAGTCTGTTTAGGTTTTCTTTATAGTTTCATGGCAGTTACTTTAATGATTAATAATTATGACCTAGCTCAAGGTGTCCTGATTTGTGCGATTTCATTTGTGGAATCATTATTGTCTATTTTAGATTATCCTTGTTAAATCACAAGAGCCTGAAGTGCAACTGCAGTCTTCACATACAACCTTGCATTGGATTTTTCAAACCATAAAAAGGCTAAAGGCTATGTTCACACTGTAGCTCAATTTCCATTTATTCACTCATATGTGACAAAGATCTGATATTTTTAGTGTAGAGTGATTAGTCAAAAATAACACTGAATCAGAACTTTTCAGAAAGCATTTACACTACTTTCATAATGGCAGTCTTACATCCAAACCCTCCATGTCACACTCTAATCATTCCTGGACCCTGTATTTTTAACCAGTGGTTTCTGCATACAGATATGGCAATGATAACAATTGTGCTCAAATTAACAACTATGATCTTTCATTTGCTGATTGTCTCCCTTGGGAAATTTGCAGACTTCCTACACTGAAACAGTGTGAAGAAGTGCAGCAATTAACATCTGTTTATTAGTTTGCATCTTTCTTAAATACTTGTGTTACTCATTTTACACAAAAACACACAAAAAGGGAAAAAAAATCAGATACAAGGCAAAAATGAAGAAAGAGTCACTTTAGCAGCAGTCCAAAAGTTAGTTGTGAATGGGTTTCAGCTCTTGTGCTTTCTCAGTGAAATTAGTCTCTATATGACGTGTGACAGGGCCTCTAGGTGGATTAAAGCATCCTGGCTCAAGACAACTTTGTCTGTCATTGTATGTTACACAATCTCCAGTTAATTCAGTTTAGTTCTTTTGTTAGTGGTGCCAATAATGTATATTTCTTCAGTCTGACCTCACAAGACATATGCTTGTTTTGTATGTGATATTTCATTTATTATAACAGCAAATTTACTGCCATTTCAGTTCACACGGTCTTTCGTTTAGAAGGCTTCATTTTCATTGAGCGTATCCACTCTTCTTCTGGATGTAAAATGATCTGAAGTGTAGTGAATCTTAAATACTGCCCCTGTGTGTCTATTTAAATGAATCACAAGTCTTAAAGTAAGTCTATAGCAGATATTGCGTGTAGAAAGGCAATTACATTTCCTAGCACAAATTTAAATTCTTCATATTAATCGATAAAATTATTTAGTTTTAACCATTCACTTAAATTGTTAAGTCTTTTAGGGCGGATGTTGACTTTTCTTGAAATAAAGGGTTGGGGGGCAAAAAGCATTAAAAGCTATAAACATTGATAAAATTCACCATTATGTTATGGGTAGACCCTCTTTATTAGGCGGACTGTCAAGACTCGCTGAAGATGAATCTCTGCGTCCTCGTAAGTAGCGTAGAGTAAACAACGTCTAGCAGCATCAGACAAGAGAGCGAAGTCAATGCACAAAGCAAAATACTCTGTATTATTTATTTACTTATTTATTTATTGTGTATTATTGCTGAATTGGACTCTGACATATCAAACTCCAATTTTGATTGAAGTGATCTGGAGCTTGAAAACAAAAGTCAGGTACCTGCATCAGTTGGTCGGTCCCCAGCTGATCATGCAGCCGACACGCCTACAGCAAAGTTCGCCTAGGAGGACTACACAGACACTTATCGAACTCGGATTTGGATGCAAATGATCAGGAAATCAAAAACGAAAGACAGGTACCTGCATCTGATGATTGATTCCCAGCTAGTAATAGTGCCGAACACACAGGTGTAGCTGACGCAC